>NW_020454427.1:2771053-2849995 GCF_003342845.1 Nothoprocta perdicaria | reverse complement strand
AGCGCCATGGCGCTCGGCGCGGCGCTGCCGCTGCTGCTCCTGCCTCTGCTCTGCCTGCCTCGCGGTAAGCGGCGGCGGGGCGCGCTGCCCGGCAGGGAGCCGCCGCGGGGAAGGGGCGCGCGGGCGCCGCGGGCGCGAGACCTGTCAGCGGCGGGAGCCTTTGCGGCGGGTGGGACACGGCGGCACCCCGAGCGCCGAGCAGCGCGGGCGGGGATGGAGAGCGGGGCTGGGATCTCGGCACCTTCCATTTGTGGTGGACACGGCACCTAATTCGCCTCAGCGTCCCCTCATCAGCAGGCTCGAAGCGTATAAATATATTCCGTTTGTTGTAAG
Organism: Nothoprocta perdicaria; assembly: GCF_003342845.1. Taxonomy (NCBI): domain Eukaryota; kingdom Metazoa; phylum Chordata; class Aves; order Tinamiformes; family Tinamidae; genus Nothoprocta; species Nothoprocta perdicaria. The sequence goes on along the minus strand of NW_020454427.1, from coordinate 2,849,662 downwards.
AAAAGCCGGTGCTGCCTTTCCCCAGGGGGTGAGATCATCACATGAAGGTCTTGCTGTATTTCAATGTCCCACATCCTCTCGGTAGACCTTGAAGTTGGCCATGCAAGAAAACAGGAACTCCACCCTGGCTCGGTGAATTGTAGTGCTCCATGGAGAGGTCCCGACCATCTGCCTCGTCTTCCTGTTATGACAGAGTTTTTGAACTTTCTGGGATGTGTGAAAAGTCATTATTTACCCCTACACTGTTAGGCGGATGATGTTAAAAGTGTCCACTTAAAACTTACGGCATATATTGTGCATTGCTGATTGAATAGCATTTATTTTTGTTATCTTATTGCCTTGATTTGAAGTTTACCATATATATTTTTGCAGGTTTATGTATTTCTCTGGATCAGCCAAGTCTTAGCATCCAGAAAGATGTCCTCACAATAACTGCAAATGCTACTCTCAATATTACTTGCAGGTAAGAGCAAACCTGGCCAAGTGTAATTTTGGTGTAGGTGATTTATGCAGTGGGCATTTGTACAGAAGTACAGACGAATCTCTCTCTCCCCCTTCATCCCTCCCTTTGTGGCAAAACCTCCCTGAGTTTTGCCAGCTTGGCACTAGTACTGGTGCCCACCATGTGCTAATGCTTCTCTCTGATGTTTGCTTTCCTAGTGGTCAGCGAGCGCTGGACTGGTTCTGGCCCAACAACCAGAGCAGCACCGAGAAGCGAATCGCGGTGACAAACTGCAGCGATGGTCCCTACTGTAAGACACTTACCCTTCTAAAAGTAATAGGCAACGACACAGGAGATTACAGGTGCCTTTACAGGGATAACCAGGCAGCTACCACCATTTATGTCTATGTTCAAGGTAAGTGCTTGCACAGTCCTTACCTGCAAAATGATAAAGGCTATCAAGCATCTCGAAGTGACTTTGGCATTAAAATTTATAAATGCTAGAATTTTCATTCCTATGAAATGATTGTTTTTCTTACTCATTTTCATCTCGAGTAGTTGCATGCCAATATGCTTGCTGCCATCAATAGAAAAATTTCCATATTCCAAATTTTAAATTAGCCTTCCATATACAGTACTTGGTGTGCTTTTCTCTTCAGCCCAGAGCTTACCCTGCTTCTGTCTTCTGTGYGCTGAGCCTTCCTCATGATTGCAGAGCTATTAATGACTTCAGTATGAGTTTGTATGAGTTTCGTATGAGAGGGGGGGATTGTAGAGATTGCATATATTTATTGAAACGGACCTCCCTCCCTCCCTTTTACCAATTGTACTGATACTGTTCAAAAAAAAAAAAAACCATGCAATTGTTGACAATAATAGTAAAATCTATTTATGTTTTAAAAACTAAGTTTCAAGCTTTCAGTTCTGCTAGAAACGCAGATGTGGGTGGCAGTCCCTGCAAAGCCTTTSGTTCTACACTCAGCTAAGAACATACATACACTAAGACATCTGCCTTTCTAGCACTCATGTCGATACCCATATTCTCATGCATCCTCTTTACTTCCTATGCTAACTTATGGCTAACATTTTTGAAAATTGGAGAATTATTATATACATGGATTAGTCCTGTAAGATCACAGACTTTATTTTGGAGTCACTTTGAAAAGGACCATGCCGTTTAGGGAGTGTTATGGCATGTCACTACTTTAACTGATATTTCCTGTAATGCTTATGCAAGCAAAGTCATCCTAGKGTAAATCAGAGTTTTGCCAGCCCAACGTGTGCTGTGGCAGGAAGCTATTCTCTGAAGTGTGCACTCCTGTTGATAACTGTTTTGAGAATAATGGTATTATAAAACTGTGGGCCTTTCAAAACATAGCCCCCTCCCTMTTTGCTCTCATCATTTAAGTGTTTTATGAAAGAAAAAGAAATAATGAATAACCAGGGGGAAAAAAATGGAAACATTTTGCTTCAAAATCACTTGACAAATAGCATCTATGTTGCCAACCAAATGTTTTTTTAGATTATAGATCTCCGTTTGTGACTTCAGTGAGTGATCAGCTTGGCATTGTATACATCACTAAGAATAAAACAGTGCTAGTACCATGCCTTGGAACTGTATCAAATCTCAATGTATCTCTACATGCGGTAAGGAAAAAGCCCATTCTTGTTTTATTAGTTAAAGTCAATATGATTAAATACATCATTTAAAGTATAAATACATTTCTTAAAAAGTTCTTTCTTTCTGTGGGAATTTTACAGCCAATGATTTGAAAGTGACTGTTGTAACTAGACTCATTCCTGCTCCTGTGCAGGAATGTCCTATGRAAATACAGTCTGTGAAAGGAAGAATACCTGCRATAAGGTGTTAAAACTAGGATCATMCTGCATGGGAAATGCTGGACTTAAAACTTTAATTTCTTGATTTTCTTTTTGGAATTTACTTACATATTTTATCAATATTTCAAACAGAGATATCCCGAGAAAATATTTGTTCCTGATGGTAAATCAATTTCATGGAATAATAAAAAAGGCTTCACTATACCCAGTCATTTAATCAACTATGCAGGCATGGTCTTCTGTGAAGCTAAAATAAATGATGAAAGTTACCAGTCTGTGATATACATAGTTGCAGTTGTAGGTAAGCCAATATTCTTTTCTCAATAGCTTATGTTATTTTTCTTGATACAACATACTGAACCAATTACATTTTCTTAGACTGTAGGCTATTCAGCACTGACAGTGCATCTAATTCAATGGGGGTTGTGATATATATTACTTTTAAATGCAGTGTAATATGTTCTTTCTGCTTGACTGTTGCGATAAGTGCTTCTATTTTTAGTGTTTTACATAGATGCTGGGAATTTTTTCTAACAATGCAAGCCTTTTTTTTGTTGTTTTTTTTTTTTTCTTTTTTTTCCCTAAAGTCACTCTCTTCTGTGCTTTATTTGCTTATCTAGAGTCTGAGTCAAAACTGAAGGGAATGAGGGGCAGGCATATCTTGTCAGGAGATGGAAAGGAGTTGCTCTGAGGGAGCAACCAGGGAATGGGAGATCTGCAGAGGGGGTGTCACATTAGGACTTTGCTTTTCTTGTCTGCCTTCGTACTTCAGGCTTCTTAGCCCCATTGGGGAGGACTCTGATCAAACACCTATGTCCTGCTTCGCTGCTGGCCGATGCAGCCCGCGCTTTACAGATCAGAAGTGGTCAGTGCAGACATAGCCCTTCTCTCCAGGCTTCTTTAGCCAGTGACCACGCACCACCAGAACTTTGAGCAGACTAGGAAAATGCCTGTTAAACACCATAAAAAAAGACTTTTCCCCTCTAATTTTGTGTGCCTTTTTTCTTCTTCTAGGATACCGAATTTATGACCTAACTATGAGCCCACATTACCAAGTAGAACTGGCAGTGGGAGAAAAGCTGGTTCTGAATTGTACTGTAAGGACGGAGCTGAATGTGGGGATTGATTTTAAATGGGACTACCCTTCGATCAAGGTAAAACTATAACTTAAAGGTGCTGACATCACAGGAAAAGTAGGTTTAGTTGGAGTGTTGTTTCCTCTTTTGTGATAATAGCAAAACAGCTGATGATACAAAAAGTCTAGTCTGTTGTATATACAGTTTTGCAAAAGTTGAGAGGAAGAGTAAGCATAAACCAATTTCAAAACAATTCTATCCTCTTTCTGTTACAGGAAAAGCGTGCAACCATAAGGGATTTAAAAACCACTGCAGGAGAAGTGAAGAAATTTGTAAGCACTCTTACCATTGACAGCGTTTCCTTAAGTGATAAAGGTCGATACACTTGTGCAGCATCCAGTGGACGTATGAACATGAAAAACAGTAGTTACTTCGTTATCCATGGTATGGGATGTTCACATTCAGTTCTATTGGTTGTTTTAGTGTTGGGATTGATTACTAGGATGCAGAATCTGCATGATATATGAGTAATTCATTTGTCAAACAACTTCAGTATACAGCAATTAACTACATTATTTCACTCGCTAGCATGTTCTTCAATGGTTRTATTTATTTCACAAATTGTAAGTGTGTTAAGAATAGTGAATGTGATTATTACTGAGAGATATAAAATCCCATGGGAAAATGGACAGTGAAATAAACTTCTATGGCGTTCTGTACTGTACTGTAAAGGTAGTTTGTGTGGATAACTGTATAAAAATTGGCTTTTCTCACACCAAATGAACCTATGCTAGATTCTGGTGACTCTCTGAAACAGTGGCTGTGTGAGCCAGGAGACGGTCTCCCAAAGTAGGAGAAGAACTCTTTTGCTCTTTATGCTGTGTATATCTGACTCCATTTCTGGTCATACGGAAACGATGCAAAGGAAATGACTTTGGTTAAGTGCATAGATAAGTATGGGGCCACATCCTATAGTGTTTTTCTCAAGGCCCCCTTGGGCAGAGCCCCAGCATTTTCCGCTGGATTATTTCTTGAAGGCTTTTGACAGTGTGAGAATGGCTGATTTTTAATTGACTGTCAGCAGAGATTTTTCTGTGTTTTGGAGGAGAGCAGTTGGTTTTCCTGAGGTCTAGTTTAAGAGGGCGTAGTAGTTTTCCMTTTTTGCCCTCAAACTTATTATGCGACAGTGATTTAAGATAGAAAGGGCCCAGGAGACAGATGCAGATCATTTGCTGTAGTGAGCGTACCAGATATTAAATCACTGCCACCTTAAACCTTAGCCAGTGGGCCAACCACTCTCTTAGTCCGAATGTTGATTATTAAATATAGTGTACACCATTTCAGAGTATTCTGTGACTGCAAATAGAGTGTTCAAATAAATATTTTTCAGCCTCTTCTCAATTAAGTAACTATCACTTGCATTTTTGAATACTATTATTTCTTTAAATGTGTCAAGGCTGTTTTATGATACACATATATGTATGTGAAAGGAGGGGGATACTGTGCCAACTCTGTCTCCATGGCATTGGAGAACTCCCCAGTGAGGGAGCTGGTCTGTGTGAGGAAAGGGTTGTGAGCAGGTGGGTCCATCTCTGCAGAGTTCAACTTGGGGTTTAGGGTTCGGGCTTGTTTGAAGCTGCCCGTGCTGTTTCCTGGCACCCCAGTATATGCCTTTCTCTTTCATCTGCTGTTGAATGCAAACCCAAATGGAGACCATTTATATTTCAGTCGATGAGAAAAGACCGTGTTTATTTATTTATTTTGCAGAAAGACCTTTTATCCATCTGGAGAAAATGGAGAACGTGGTTGAGACAAAGATAGGTGATACAGTCAAAATTCCTGTCAGGTATAAAGGATATCCTCCACCAGAGGCAAAATGGTAAGAATCAGGGCAAAAAATGTTAGAACAACTGAACTTTTCTTAGTTGAGGTAAATCCCAGAAATATTCATAGCACCATACATTTTCTCCAGGTATAAAAATGGAAAATCCATGAATGCAAATCACACAGTTAAACTTGGCTACACGTTAATAATCAACGAAGCAACTGAGAAAGACTCTGGGAATTATACTGTTGTACTTACAAACCCCACTAACAAGTTGCAAAAGATGCATACATTCAGCGTCCTTGTAAACGGTAAGTGGTATGTGGGGRGTACCTTTCTTTTGCATGTAGACAAAGTATATTACCATTTCTAGGATTCAATTCCTCTCATTTCAGTGCTGTGAAGATTTAAATAATGGGAGAGGGAAAGGTTCTGAAGGACATCACTTAAAACCTAGGTCATGGGAATGCAGAGATGGCTCATCCTTGTTCCACCCAGGCCCATCCAGGATTTACCTCCCAAGAGACTGCAGGCAGTTGTTGTGATATTTGTGTGTGCAAACGCGTGTGCGTGTCTGTTCCTTTCTATTTTCTGTATATTATTTCTTTGTCTCTGTGTCCTGCTCTCTTCCTGCCCTCGTGCTCTCTCCTGCTTGCTTTGCTGCTGGAGTCCTCCCCACCCTGGCCCGGCCTGGCCTGCCTCGCCCATCCTTCCTGCCCCTTCTCCTGTGCCCTGCCGGGGAGCCCTCCACCTCCTCTCTGCTCCCCAGGAAGCAGCCTAGCCTGAGCGCTTTGCAGACCRCACGTCCTGAGAAGGGCAGTGAGCCCAAATGCAGAGGGGTCAGGGTGGGAAGTAATAAGCTTTTAATGACTGCAGTTAGTAGTGCAAATGTGAATGCTACATTTTAAAACTAATGCATAGTGAAAGAGGTTTTTGTTAGAGCTGTTAAGCATTGTGTCTTGAGGTCCAGATCCTGTAAGGGGTTGGGCTTCTTCACCTCTTCCTTGTAAGTACTTTTTTAATTGGAGTTGCTCTCTGTTGAGATCAGATGTCATTGAGAACAGCCAGCTTCTTAAAGGATGAAGCAGCAGGGGACAGTAAGTGAATTGGTTGCTATAAGGTGTTCTTTATACCATGCAGTCCAAGAATACCCCTCCTTTCTCACAGAAGAGAGGCTGTCCCCCTTGGAAGTGTAACGTGCTGCCTCTCTCCTCTAGTCCCTCCTCAGATCGGTGAGAACGCGTTGCTGGCACCCGTCGACTCCTACAAGTTCGGTTCCACTCAGACACTCACCTGCACTGTCTACGCCGTCCCTCCTCCCACAACCGTCCTGTGGTACTGGCAGCTGGAGGAGGAATGCACTTTCAGCCCCCAGTAAGTGATAAGTGACAACTTTTATTCTGTCTTCTGTAGCTCTTCAGGGATTTTTTGGGAGGGTTGTCCTTTTTTTTTGGTGTCCATTGGTTTATCGCCTGCATGACCAGGCTCATAACTGAGTACAGATTTGAGCCATGCTGATATGGGGCAGAAAGGCAGGAACAATAACTTTCCTGAGTTGCTCTCCCAGAGGACATGGAGCTTCCTTGGGGGAAATGAACATAGCTGGAAAACTTCTCTGCTTTCATGGYTGCTGATTATTTAGATGTTCTCTTAAGCCTGCTCTCAGCTAAAGAAAGAGTTAGTACAGCTAGCTAAAGATTTAGGCTGGCGTTTGATGAGAACTGCAGGGTTGGAATGTAARCATGATGTCTTCCTCCATGTGGATTTTGGACTTAGCTGAGCTACACTGGGAAGCTAGGACCACCCTGTACAGGTATCAATGGCTAGGCTGAGTTAGACACAGCAAAATTCAGGCCCAGGAACTGCCGTCACCCTCATTGAGAAGCCAGCAGCTCTCCTTTGTTGTCTTCCTGCCTTCCTGAAGGTATCTTAGTTTGTGCTGGATTTTGAAGACAACTGTCTGTGTACTCTCGCATCAGATCTCTCAGTGGACAGCTGCAGGCTCAAAACTCAACCCCAAATGCAGGAAATTTGCTCTTTCTGTTAATTGCAGATCTTTGTGTCTGTTTTTTTATTGTTTTTTTTCTTTCTTGCTCTGGTCAAGTGCTGAATATATGGGTGCTCTTTATCTGTGTGAAAGTGTATCTCAGAGGAAGTGCGCTGCTTGATGCTGGGGAATGATAGAGAGAGTGCCTCACCGAGATTCACGCAGCCTTCCTTATCGGCGCCTGCCATAAGCCCAGATTTCCTCTTAAAAAAAAAAAAAAAAAAAAAAAAAAAGCATTCTTCTTTCCTGTTGTTGTTTTTAAAATGACTTCCACTAGCTTCTTCCTTTGGTGCCTGGTTGCTTCCTACACAAGGGCTACTGTCCTCAAGAAATTCTTTAAGGGACTTCAGTGATTTCTATGTCTCTGTGTCTTCCTTTGAACTAAATTAACTTGAATCCTCTATTTATGAATGGAGATTTGTTCCCAGAATAGCTGCTTTCCTCCAAGCATCCCAATTGAGCTGACATAGGCAGATTAATTAGGAGATTCACCTTTAGGCTTGAGGAATTCTTATTTTACAGAGCACAAAGGTCTCAGAAGGTTATAGGGTCCAGTTTAATAGCAGTTTTTCCAGAACATACTCTTCTCCTCTCAGATGTAGGGTGGGGCCACTTATCTAAGTGATTTATGAGTAAGTATCTATATATTATAAAGAGAACAACAACAATCCACACTCCTGAAGAGCTAAATATTCTCCTTATCTAACGCATATGTCTCTACCTATCTCTCAGAAAAGTTCGCTCCGGAGCCAATCCATATTCATGCAGGAAATGGAAAGTGATCTCAGAGAAAAAGGGTGGGAATCAGGTTGAAATTAAACATCGAGTTGTTACCATTGCTGGGAAAATGAAGGTGAGCAGATTTTCCTTTCTATTACTTGGAAATGTTTAGTACTGTTCAGTGGTCCAAGGTTCTGAACGTATGTCGTTAAAGATGAGCCTCTTTTTGCTTAGTATTAGTCATTTAAAACTTAGGGATCTGCTCTAGCCTAGTCATTTAAGCTCCTGCTGAAAGTAGCAGAGATGCTTCAGATATTTTAGACACTGACCCAAASTGATCCTCTATTGAGGAACCTGACTTAGATTTCAATGCTTACTCCTTATGAATCTGGAGCCAGGTGAATTAATGTCACCGTTTAACTGCACTARGTGGAGTTTGGAGTGACTGAGGAGGAGAAAAAAAATATTAATGCATACACTGAAGTGTGCATTCTAGCAGGTTGCTTGTTGTTATTTTCTTTTCTCGTACTGTTACATACCTAAACAAAAAAGAAAATGAGAGCRACAATAACAAACTGCACACCACATCTTGCATTTTTGAGAGGAATTTTCAGTTTTGCAGATAAATAAATAGATTTTGTAAAGATCTTTTGTAATAGATTTTGTAAAGACACAACACTTTACCGAGCAATTGCACTGACACTCAAATGTTCTTCTTTAGACTGTGAGCACCCTTGTGATTCAAGCAGCAAATGTGTCTGCTTTGTACAGATGTACAGCTACAAACAAGGCTGGGTCAAGTGAGAGAGTTATCTCCTTTCATGTGACCAGTAAGTACCTTGGTGAAACATTAGTCTTATTTCCTCGGCTTTACTAATGACTTGAGCTTCAACACTGTTTTTTGCTTTCTATCTTTTATAATCCGTGTGGCCAACTGATTATTTTCCTAGTGCAGTCCTTAAAATCACTAATTACCTTTTCCTGAGTGCTCAGTTCCATTGGCATCAATGGAGTGACAGCCCAATGAAAATGATGTAGAATGGGCACCATTGTGCTGACAGTGATTGCTCTTGAGCTACTGYAGTCACTGGGAAAAAAAAGAAAGGGAGAAATTGTGTTAGTGTCACAACATGACTGCCGTTGTATAATACCATAAAAGCTAAGAGTAACATTTTCAAAACTGCGAAAAAGAGCTTCTATCTTCTTGAAATTAGCCTCTGTATTTATATGTTGAARTAATATTTTAAACCAAATTTAACTAAAATTTAATGAGAATCTAAGAATTCACCACAAGATATGCTTTAATCCATCTAAACCTTAAAATAATGCTATGTATCACCTTAGGCTGCTAGGAATCTTTATAGAAGAGGATCTCTATTCATTATGCAGGCCAATTTTTAACCTATATTGAATGTATTGCTTAATGAGATTATTTTCTTTATAAAAAAAAAATCCTGTGATCTGGGTTTTATTTCCTCATTTATATCTGGGTAAAAGGAGAATAAGACTCCTTTTACAGGTTTCCAAGCAAACTTTCTCAAGTTATGTTGGTAACAAAATGTACAACCTAATAGAAATATCTTTTATTTTGCAGGGGGTCTTGAAATTAATCTCCAGCCCCGGAATCAGCTCACAGAGAAGGATAACATGTCCCTGCAATGCACAGCAGACAAATTCACCTTTGAGAATCTATCGTGGTACAAACTCCGTGCTCACGCCTCGCAGACGCCCTTTGGAGGGCTACCCATGCCTGTTTGCAAGAACCTTGATGCTCTTCAGAAGTTGAACGCGACGGTTTCAAATACCAATGGTGAAAACGTCACCCTGGAGCTTATCCTCCRTAACATCTCTCTCCAGGATGCAGGGGACTACGTGTGTATTGCTCAGGACAAAAAGGCTAAAACACAGCACTGCCTGGTCAAGCATCTCACTGTTCAAGGTGTGTATATCTCTGAACTGAGGCGTTGTTGCATGTGAAAACTGCTGTGATGGTGTCAATCCTGGATCAGTTCAGCCCCTGCATGTGATGCTTGCTAGTGCCCTCATTTTGTTAAATAGATTTGCACTGCTTTAAGCAAGGGGATGCCTTGAACATATTGACTGCTGCTGGTTGTAGGTCTGGGAGCTCTCAAGGGATATGCGTTTTCATCAGTAACAGTGAGGAAACACTGCCAGTGCAATTGTGCTGTGCAAGCAGTCGAGTTTGGCTTTTGCCCAAATAATAGCACATGTTTCCAGCTCAATAACTTTTCAGTTTTACATTTCAAAACCCCCTTTCCACTTGAACTATAAACACATGTTTATATTGGTGGCATCAGTGTTACTGCATTGTGTCATTGATTCTTGAGTTTGAGATGATATGTTTCATATGTATTATATATATCATTGATACATATACATGTCATATATGTATCATAGGTATGTATTTGATATTATATGTATCAAATGATATATATCATTTGATATGTTGTCTAAATTTCAGCATTATTTGATAATAGCAAAACAAACTTTAATCATTTAGCTATTGATGAAAATACGGATGATTTTGTTGGAAGGTCCAGATGATTAGGCTGATTAGGCAGCTGTGGTGACAGTTAGGAAGAATCCCTGTATGTGCTCATGGGCTGTCCTGAGCCAGTGTCTGAAGGACTAACAATATAAGACTTCTTATAACAGGCCTGAAAATACAAATGAGAGAGAAGCAATTTCTCTCCTGTGCCCTCTTCCCTCAACAAATTATACAAATTTTATAGTCCAAAGTGGGTTACATCAACACTATTAAATACTTTCTTTAGTGTTATGACTGTCCCATAAGATGTGGAAGGTTAACTATGATCTTTACATGAATCTTAAGACTGTTGATGTTATGAAAGGATTTGAGACTKCTTTACTGGGTCAAATGTGTTACCAAGTAAGTACTAGTATTGCAAAAGTAAATGTTTCTTTAATTCTCAGAGGTTTTATCTTATTTTCACACCAACAGAGCCCATGGCACCCACACTCATCAGAAATCTGGAAAATCAAACAACAAACGTTGGTGAAACTATAGAAGTATCATGCACAGCAAATGGCATTCCTCCTCCCAACATCGTGTGGTTTAAAAATAATGAAACACTTGTGGAAGATTCTGGTGAGGCAGTGCTCCTTTGTTATGAATTTTATAGCATTTAAGGGCTTCCTTTCATGAGCACACTGCTAACTTCCATCACAAAAAGTGTCATTTTGAATTTCTAAGAAAATGTTTTTTGTTTTTTTCTCCTTTGGAAGYAACATTTCATTTCTATGTATTACCCACTATTACTTTTTAGAAAGTTTCAAAGTGGTCCAAAACTTGAAGCCAACCTTTTCAAATGATATCAAATGTTCATTTGATACTATACAAAATTATCAGATATTTGCTTGTCACAAATCTGTTACAATTTTTAGGTTGTGTTTAACTCTACCTTTAAAAGTCTTTTCTATTATTATTATGTTTCTTATTCTTACTGTAGTGTAACATACTTGTTAAGATTATGTGRACAGTTATAAAGCTAAAATAAATTTAATTCTTAATACAACCTGTCAAAAAGCTAGCAGAAATAAAAATAATTGTKCTTTTCCAGGTATTGTTTTGAAAGATGGAAATAAAACATTAACYATACGTCGAGTGAGGAAAGAAGATGCCGGGCTATACACCTGCCTTGCTTGCAATGTTCTTGGATGCAAAAAAGCAATGGCTTTCTTTACAGTGGAAGGTTAGTAGCAGTTTGTTTCTAGATTGTGAAACTGTTACAAACACTAAAAGGAAAATTAACTGCTGTGCTGATGAGAGCTCTAAAATTATATCATGAAGCTTGTTGAAAGTCGTAGTAATTAAAAAAAAAAAAAAACTCAGACTCGTCCTATCATAACCAACTGGCAGCATCATAATTCCAGCTGCTGAGGCTGCTGCTTGCTTCTCCGCAAGGTTTTTTGGGTTTCAACAAAAGCCAAATCTATTGCACAGAAAACTGTCATCTTAAACAGTTTAAAACTGTCAGTATATATGCGCTGTCAGGTACGTATATACCTATACCTACCTACCTAATCTATGTGCATGTGCAGTACTCTCGGGACATCTCTATTTTCTTGGTAACTCAGCTGTCAAATGATGATTTTAAAGAGTAATTTAAAAATTAAATCTAATTACAGTCTCAGCATCTACAAAAAGCAGAGTGCAGTCTTTGTGCAGTCTGTTGTGATCTCAGTGACAGCCACAGATAGTGTTTTGGTGTAAGGGACTGCAGGCTTAATTAAGCAGGCTCTGTAGTGATYGTCCATTGTACTGCATTAAGCTATTTAAAGCAGTTTCTTATTTGTAGACCAKTAGAATATCCAGATGTTGTTTGCTATCTTTATATGAGTTAGAAATTGTCTGCAGATAACATTAATGTCGATTTCAGCTGATGCAGTAAATACAGTTGGGTTGTGATCTTCAGGTCTGTAAAAATCATAAATGTTTGTATGTCATGTTGTTTCACAGTCAGGAATTTCTAATGCAGCTTACAAGGGGCCAAAAAGTGGRAAAAAAAAAAAACTCAGTAACTCAGTGTGTTATAAAAAAGGAACTATGTGGTGCAATAGAACGTAATATGGGGAATGAGGGCTGAAGAGGAGAGCTGCTCTTGTGCATCAGTAGATGTTCAAGTGGCATTTGCTGGTGACTTTTGAAGTGGAAAAGGGATGCTGTAAATAAGTCTTTATTTTCATGTGTTGTTGCAGACCCACATTTTTTCATGCCGTCACTGGAGACAAGCGAGAAATTGTTCTCTGGATCACTCTCACAGCACTTTATTTACTACATGAGATACTTGTGTGTGTGTATCTGTGTATACGCACACRTATATATATCTTTATTTTCTGGAGAAGAGTCATTGATTTGGGATATTCCAAAGCAATGATTTCTTTTTGTAAATACAATACTGTAGTTGTCAAAGGTCCAGATTCTGTCCTCGGTTATCCCCATTCAGTATCCGACAAACAAAGCTGACGCTAAGCAGCTGTGTGGCATAAAACAACGCAGAACTAAGAGTAATATTCCAACCTAAAAAGCAAGCTTTTTGTTTTGCTTTGCTTTCATTTTCTTGCTACATGTTGCACTTTTAAAACGAACCTTTAGAACAAGGAACTCTATTCTGTGCTTTAATGAATGAACAAAACCAGTGTGTTTCCAACTATCACTCAGATATTCATTTATTTCTTCCCAGGCGCTGAAGAGAAAACAAACCTGGAGCTCATTATCCTAGTTGGCACTGCAGTGATTGCCATGTTCTTCTGGTTGCTTCTTGTAATCATCCTTCGGACCGTTAAGCGGGTAATGAAATAATTCTCTTACTGTCCTATCAGCACTGGTCTTGCATGACAAATGAAAGCTGACTAGAGTTCTTTTGTGTTGTTTCTTTCCATTGTTCTTAAATCAACATACACATTTTTTCTCTCCATGCCATAACATTCTTGCCTGCRACTGAAGGCACGGAGATTTGTTTTTAATTGACCCAGCCCTCAGAAGAGAAAAAGTGTTTTAATTGTTTCTGTTTATTAAAAATACAAGTAATTAATGATGATCAGACTCACAATGACATTGTGTAGGGGAATGGTAGCTTGGCATTTCTGGGAAGTAGTAGAACACTACAGAGTGAGAAACTGGCACTTTGTCTGCATGTGTCCACTGAAAAATCTGTGCAACTACAACTAATATAATTTTCCAGGCCAATGGAGGGGACATGAAGACTGGCTACTTGTCAATCATAATGGATCCTGATGAAGTCCCTATAGACGAGCACTGTGAACGGCTCCCGTATGATGCCAGCAAGTGGGAGTTTCCCAGGGACCGGCTGAAGCTGGGTGCGTTTCTCTCACGTAAACCAGTAGGAACGTGGCAGCCCGGGGCCAGCAGCGTCCGTAAGGACGTGGCCTGTTTTCCCTGGGCTACCCTGCTGCTGGAGGCACTGGGAGAGTGCTCTGGGGCTGTTGTGTGCAGAACTGGCACTGTCAGAGAGCAGTTCTTTTCTGTACTTGGGTGAGATGACAGAATGCTCTTTCTCCATGCTGCCAGTCAGAGATGTAGAAGGCTGCTGGACTGCAGCCCTATCTGACTCCACCATGGAGAAAAAGCTACTGATTATATTTAATCTATCCTCTCCCTATTATAAACCCTCTTTTTATTTCTAATACATAATTTGAATTTCCAGCTATTGTTTATTCTACATCTTTTGTCCTCTGTGTCAGGCAAATAAATCACAGTCTGTTCTCCTCCTCCCCTCAAGGCAAACCTCTTGGACGTGGAGCTTTTGGCCAGGTGATAGAAGCAGATGCTTTTGGGATTGACAAAACTGCAACCTGCAAAACAGTGGCAGTCAAAATGCTTAAAGGTAAAAACAATTGCTGACATTTCACCTTGAAGACACAATGTGTGGATGTTGCCAGTTTCATAACCTGCAGATGGAAAAGGGAACAAAAGCAACCAACATATTTGTCCCAATGATATATACTAGTTTAGCTTAACAAGTGTAATGAAACAGTGACTAGACCAAGTACAGACCTTAATCTCTTCAGCAACTGGATCAATGGCACTGTGGTTTCTTGACCATTGCATTATAAGTCTAGAAGCATTCAGAAAGTGAACTTGCTGCTGCAAGTGCTTGCACGTGGCCATTTTTGTTATATGCTGCCCAACAGGGGAGCTTTCTGCCAAGTCTCAAACAATGACTTAACCRGGCTCCAAAATGAGGAGTAGTTTTCTGCTTGCTTTATAACATGTTCTACTGCCTCACACTCGCCACAGGAAAGTTCAAAGCTACAGTTCCCAGAAGCAGAGTTCCTGAAGAGGACTTAGCTAGAACAGCGCAGTGGGGCTCTCTGTGGCCAGGACATGTGTCCCAGCCATGTGCTGTACAGGAGGAAGGGTGGGAGAGGCCCAGGGGATTTCTTACGGTATGGCTTGAATTGTGGCAGAGCTTAGGCACTGTTACGAACACTGGCTGTTCTGTACTGCCAAAACTCATCACCCATGGGACAAGTGTGCTGTAACGGCAGGGTGCAACCTGTCCCTCCAGTTTCCTGGTGCTCGAGCAGCCTGCAGAGACTTCTCATTAGACAAGACTTCTCATTAGATGGGCTGAAAAAGTAAAGCAAAGGGAGTCAGAGGAGGGAGAGCGCTTTGTGTCTTCTCACCTGTGTTCTGTTACCTTTACAGAGGGTGCAACTCACAGCGAGCACAGGGCACTTATGTCRGAGTTGAAGATTCTCATTCATATTGGTCATCACCTAAATGTTGTCAATCTACTTGGAGCTTGCACAAAACCAGGAGGTAAGTACTGGGGCTGCCCTCCAGGTTTTCAGCGAGCAGGCAAGTGCTCATGAAACCCTCTGGGGCACATAGAGATGAGTTTCATCACCAAGAATTGTAAGAAAGTGTCCTTTCTAGATAATGGCACCAGGGTGATTACTAATAAGAGTGAGCAGGTTCAGCAACAGGAACAAGAGGGTCCCAAGCCCTGAGTTCTACATCTAGCTCTGTTCCTGGGTTGTTCTGTCACTTTGTCTTTCTGTACCTCAGCTCAGTTTTAAAATGGGCACCTCCTGCGTATCTTGGAGTGTGCACTCAATACCAGCTTTCRAAAGTCTGCCTTATTTTCCACACTGGCTGCCATGCAGCTGCAGCTTGTGACCYCTCTCCTTGGCTTTGGATGGTGTGTGTGTGTGGCGAGGGGTGTATGTGTGCACATTTGTGCATGTGTGTGTATAGGAGGTGCTATTGCAATTGGTATTCCAGCCCTGGGGAATTAACCTATTTTACTTTATAGTCTGGGACAGATATTTAGTTTAACAAACCATCACTGCATGCTSATTTATAAAGTATACTGTAATGTTACTGTAATGTTACAGTTACAAAATTACTGTAAAGTAACT
This sequence comes from Nothoprocta perdicaria, assembly GCF_003342845.1. Taxonomy (NCBI): domain Eukaryota; kingdom Metazoa; phylum Chordata; class Aves; order Tinamiformes; family Tinamidae; genus Nothoprocta; species Nothoprocta perdicaria. The sequence continues at coordinate 2,833,784 of NW_020454427.1, read as the reverse complement.
TTGCAGTGATTTTTCAGGGAAGCTGACTTGTTGGTTTACTCTGGGATCTGAATTTAATTTATAAAACTCCATGAAAGCTGTTGAAGGGAACATAATCTATAAATATTTCTTTTTTTTTTTKTTTTGTTTATTCTGTAATACAATAGACACATCCAGTATCTGGAACTAGAGTGGAAATTCGTTAATGTAACATGTATATAAGAAGCAATTTGAGCATAAAGTAACATATTTAGGCTGTATGTTAAGGCATCTGTGTTTGAAACAGATTCCTCTTTTAAGTTTTTAGAACTTCACTGTCTGTACAAAAATGCATAGATAGCCACATACCTATATATGTTACTGCAGCTGAATGGTTAACTGCACTGAAGTTCATTCAGTTGCATATGTTTCAACCTTTTGAAAAGCACATGCTTTATTTTCCTACATTATACTAGAGAAAARGGAGTCATGTTCCTGCTTCAAATATTATTTAGTAGTAGTAGTATTTTTAAATCTTGGTGAAAGTAGTAGAATGCTTTTAGAAATGTATATATTTCTAATCACAAATAATGCTTAAGATAAGCTTGGTTATAAATGATCTTTCTAAATAATTATTTTGCATGTTATCAGGGCCGCTGATGGTGATTGTGGAATATTGCAAGTTTGGAAATTTGTCAGCTTACCTACGGAGCAAGAGGAGTGAATTTGTTCCATACAAGGTACTGGAATCAAGATTGCTTGTATAATGTTTGATACTTTTTTTTTTTCTTCCACACACAGTTTTTCTGCTTCTCCTGGGGAGTGTAGTGGCAGTTCTTGAGGATGTTTAATAAGCGTATCTAGTACTTCCCATAGGAATGGGAGATGGCAGAGACATCAGAGGTCATGCAGTCTTTCCCCTTGCCCCTGCATTGTAGCTCTTTTGTTATTGTTAGCTTAAAATGTGCAAAGAAACTGAACTTCCACTGTTTCCCTTGGCTGATTATTCTACACTTGGCTCTATCTGCCAGGAAGTTTTTTCTGATTATCAACCTGATTTTTTTCCTTTCTTAGATAAGCTCCATAACACCTTAAATAAATGCCCTTTCAGCTTAGTGTATATATGCATCAAATATAGATATTTTTCAACATGTCACAATCTTTTCAGTTTCATTTTGGGACATGGTTGAACCAGCCTATACAGATTTTGTGCAATTAATCTTTTTGTGTATTCAAAGTATCTATTGAGTTTGGTAATTTGTACTTCTTAAAGGTTGTTTACAAGAGAGGACTTGCATCACAACAGCCCACATTTACATTCTTGTTTTAAAGGAGGGATAGATGCTGTCATTTTCGAGTTTTTTTTTTTTTTTTTTTCTTTTCTGATACATATGTGAGGGAGGTTGATTTCCAGAGAGGGTTTTGTGGATTCATGCCCTCTGAGAATCACATACCTGACAAAGAACATGGTTGTGGGTGCTCAGTAATGAACACCACGAACGAGAAGTCTAATCCTCCTCCCCAAAACCCAGAGGGAGGCTCTTGTGCTGTGTTGGTAGCTTCTGTTTTCCTGCAGCTGCTGTATTTAGATCAGTCATTTTCTTCAAAAATATTTATCAGTTCTCCAGGGGGTTATTTTTCTTTATCCTTGGAGCCATTGTTTACTATTTTATATTGGCAAACATAACTTGCTTTTGTGAGGTAAAAAGGGGATAAACAAATATCTGAGAGGCTGTGAAGAACGAGGCAAAGTTTCAGAAGGGTGTTGACCTTTGCTTATACAAGCAATGGCAGTGGGAATCASTAATGGAAAAAGCTAGTGCTGCCATGGGAAGCAAGTAACAAAACTGAAGCTGGAGAGAATGRAAAGGAGTAGAGGAAGTCTTTAGATCTGGGATTCGCTCCAGATGCATTCAGTGGCTTAGGAGAAGAGGGAAATAAATCATATTTTGAGAGCTCTTCAGGGTTTCACCAAGGTTAAGGTTTAGCAGAATAGTCTTTGCAGCAGAAGATGAAGAGTAGATGAGTAGTAGAGAGATGAAAGTAGTAGAGCAGGATGAAAGGGGATTCACTAGCTTCATGCTAGCCACGTCTAGCCAAAGACAGGCCACAGGCTGTGAGGGGCAGACAGCCCAGCACCTGTGAACATGGTCAGCTTCTTACACCCAGAACCCTTGCGCTGGGGGCAGCAGGAAGGACGTGGGAGCAGCCTAAAGCCTAAAGGCCATGGGATAAGGAGTGCAAAGAGCTGGCAAGCCTGTGTGGTGACAGGCTGGTGCTGCTAGTGCACTCACTGCAGCAGCCCAGGCAGGCAAGGCAGCACCAGGCTGGGGCCACCTTGCAGCAGAGGCCTGTGCTGGCCTGCCTGCACTGCCAGCTCCAAGGTCTGAGTGAGCAGCACAGAGGCCCATGCGAGCTGTTGTCTCAACATACCTTCAGTGATGCCCCTCTTGCAAAGTGGGTGCAGCATCATTTCCTCTGCTGGAAAAACTTCTGATGTGCTTTTTCTTTTTTTTCCCCTCCTCCTCTCCCCTTTTCCTTTCTAGACTAAGAGTGCCAGGTTTAGGCAGGGCAAAGAGAACTACGTTGGTGATATCTCTGCAGACCCAAAGCAACGGTTGGACAGCATCACAAGCAGCCAGAGCTCAGCAAGCTCTGGGTTCGTGGAAGAGCGGTCCCTGAGTGATGTGGAAGAAGAGGATGGTAGGACATGTCTTCTTTTGGTTTTTCAAACAGCTTTCATTGGCAAGGGCTGATGTGGGGAGTGAGGGCCTGAGTGATTTTCAGTATTCCCTTGAAACTGTGCAGAATGTTTCCTGGGTGATCAAAGCTCCTCATTTATGGATCACTCTAGCATTCCAAACCCATGACCCAGTCCCAAATAATTTACAATCCAGAAACAATGTATGTATGTGTAGGGCACGTACTGTCTTCTGAAATTCAGTCTTTCTAGCATTCTGGTGTCTTCAGGATAGATCGGGGGGAGTCATTCTGAAAGCAGTGCAGACAGGGATGTTCCAGGATTTGCCAGGGTTTTACTTAGTGTTTGCCCAGAAGTTAAATGTCATGAAATGCCATCTGCTTCAGTGGTTATTAGCAGAGAAGTTGATTTGGCTTCTTTCTCTGTATGTCAGGAAGAGGAACCCTGTTTCATATTCTCATTTCAAGATGCCCCTGAACACGTATACTCTGCAGTGGTTTCACTGGTGCATTTGCCATGTTATGCTTCGGCAATGGCAGACCTAAGTGCTCAGTGCAGCCAAAGTGTTTGAGAGCGAGCTGATTTCAGCAAGTGGTAGGATCAGGCTGGTCTGGATGGAGACCACAGCTCAACTGTCTGTGTCTGGACTTCTATGAGAAACTACTTAATGTAAAGGAAAACATCCATAGCTTAACGAAAAGAATAGTCTTCCTGTTTCAATGTGATCTAATAGATGAGTCCTGACATGCACTTTCCCATGCATTTTTACATCATTTTTGTCCTTTTCAGACCTCTCTGGTGTAACCACTGACTATCTGAGTTGTGATGATGTAAGAAATGGTCATCAGGCCTAAAGCCTTAAGATGAAGGCTTACCTACAAGTGTTATAATTGTTGATAGATTTCTTCTTTAAATCAAGAGCTGAGCAGAAACCCATCCTTATTTTGTGTTTGTGTGAGTTTTTTTTTCAGCAGAAACAAAATGTTTAGGCAGCTTTTTTAGTACTTGAATACATTATTCCCTACATCCCTTGGTTGGGATGAGGTTAGGCTTCTTGCTTAAGTTAATGGAGCTTTTGCCAAATTCAGGTCTTTCTAGGGCATGTTGTACGCTATGTGGGCCTTCCTTTCATTGGTCTCCAAAGCCATCTGGTGAAATGAAAGCCTCTCTTGCCCTAGGAACTTGTGAGCTGGAGTTCGGGGTATTTTTATTTTGGAAGTGTTTTGCACTCCTTCCACTGCTGAGACCTGTGGAAATAAGCTAAGTGCTAATAAGCTAATAGTGCTAATGTATATGGTTGAAAAAGGGATCGGCGTCCTGTAGCTTAAGTTCAGCACTGGCATCTACCTAAGGAGCAGTCATAGGCAAAACCAGGGACAGGGGGCAGGCTTGACTGTCATCTGATTCTTTGCAGCTGGTCCTGAAGATGTTTGCAAGAACCCTTTGACCATGGAGGACCTCATCTGTTACAGCTTCCAGGTGGCAAGGGGAATGGAGTTTCTGGCTTCACGCAAAGTAAGGAACTTCTCAGGAAAAGTGGCATGTTATTTATATGATTGTAGGAAGTAGTGCTGTAGATCTATAAAAGGAAACAGTGCATTCATCGTTAGGCTTACAGTCATCTCCAGTGCTTTCTTTTTGCCCTGAGACATATCTGAGTCATAATATTGCAGAGTGCAACAGGCCATGCATTTATTGACACAAATGTTAGTGATCTGTATATGATTTGTGGGTCACTGATTTCCAAAAGAATGATTAAGTAGTTGGAGGAGGAGAACTGGCTTCTGAGGACGATTAAAGGGATTAGAGACAGATCCCTAGTAAGCTGAACTAGTGCTGAACTAGAGGGAAGGTTGCTCTGAAGAAGTTGCCTATAGCTTGTGTGGTGGGGTTGGAAGGACAGTGTGAGGAGAGGTGATGCTTGTATGTGAAGCTCCGTGACTCTCCCTTTGAGAATCTTTTGGGAAAAAAAAAAAACAAAAAAAAAAAAAAAACCCAACCCTCAATTTAGGCAATTGATAATATCTCCACTGCATTTTGGCCTTCTTCTGTAGGAGTTGATCCTAAAGTGCTGGTAAGGGAGAGAATTACCTGCAGTTGTTAAAAAAACAAAGTGTACTAACCCACAGGAAAAGGAAATAGAGGCTGGGATTATAATCTGCTCTAGAATGTACCTTAGGTGTAAAAGCGCAGACTGCAGAGCCTTTGCTGTGAATGTACATTGGTCTACATTTTATACATCCTGATTGGTGTATATATGTCCATCTTTCCAAGATCTGTATTTCTATTCCGTATTGGAAACTAATCTGCAGCCTCCTACAGAGCCTGTTTTACTTCAAATTATTGAAGTTTGTGCTTTAAGATGTTATAGCCTGTTGGCTAAAATATGGATATGGACTTTGCTAGTTCCTCAAATCCAGATTACTTTTTGTTGGAATTGAATTCAGCATGGTATATTTTTTTTAGAGGAAGAGTAGAGCATACAGATTTACGTAATTCTAAAGATAATCAGATCTGAACCTGTTTTGTGTCGGCTCCTTAGGATAATTAATTAGCTAACTTCAAAGCCCCTGCCTACATAGTGAATAAACAGATGTATGTTTGGACTGGGGAATACAAGTCATTCTGAGCCAGATCAGTTGTGACCATCAAAAAAACACTTAAAATCTGTAACAGTTGATGCTGAGGTTTCTTTTGCTTAGAAAGGTTTTAAGCACTATCTGGCCTTTGAGGGTGGGAGAGCACATATGTGAAAGAGATCAGCTCTGTGGACAGAGCTGTGACAACAGGCAGCATATCAGGTTGTTTACTTCTCTTTGCAGTGCATCCACAGGGACTTGGCTGCTCGTAATATCCTCTTGTCAGACAATAATGTGGTCAAAATCTGTGATTTTGGCTTGGCTCGAGACATCTACAAAGACCCAGATTACGTCAGGAAAGGAGATGTAAGTTTCAGACACTCTTCTTGAAAAAGATTTGAGTCAAAGTCATGACTCCCTTTTCACCATAAGTGCATTTGAGGAAACTCACTGTTTTGCTAATAAACAACATGTTTTCTCTCTTTCTCTCTTTCTCTCATGCTTTTAGGCAAGACTGCCCCTAAAATGGATGGCGCCAGAAACCATTTTTGATAGAGTGTACACCATTCAGAGTGATGTATGGTCTTTTGGAGTTCTGCTCTGGGAAATATTCTCATTAGGTGAGCAACTTCAATTTCGTTACTGAGCCATCTTGAAATGTAAATGCCTGTTAAAGAAAATAGTAGAGTTGTTCTTGGATCATCTTTAACACTTTATTTCTTCAAAAATTCAAAAATTATTAAAGCCTTTTTTTTGTTTGTTTGATATTTGTTTTCTCCATCAAAGATAGAATTCTCAAATTCCCTCAAAGTACAARTATAAGAATGTGGATTTAAATGCATCTTCATACAATTTCAGTACATGATTATGTGCCTCATTTAATCAATTGCCATTGTCATCATAAATATAAACTATTTGTGCATCCCAATATGCTGAACTGCCTTATTAACTCAAACCACAGTGAATTATCTGTTTGGAAAYTGAAAATAGAATGTGTCTAATACACTAAAATTACCATTGCTGTCATTTTAGGTGCTTCACCCTATCCTGGAGTGAAAATTGATGAGGAATTTTGCAGAAGGCTGAAAGAAGGAACAAGAATGAGAGCGCCAGACTATACAACACCAGAAATGTGAGAACCTGTTCTTCTAACTGTCCACATATATCTCACAGTAATAGCAGGTGCTCAAATAAGCAATGTGCTCTTCTCTTCTTTGTGCTGATATTGTAATGGCCTTATCCTTCTAGGTACCAAACGATGCTGGATTGCTGGCACGGAGATCCTAAACAAAGGCCAACTTTTTCTGAGCTAGTGGAACACTTGGGAAATTTACTGCAAGCCAATGTCCGCCAGGTACAGGAAACACATTCTGAGCTTGGTAAAAGCACCAGCTGAACCCCACCTGCCCCCCAGCCATGGTGAAATCCTGTGCCTGGTACTGCCTCCTCCCATTTTTTCTACTGCTCTCATCATTTATCAGCAGTTGGTGCAACTATCAGAAAAGAATGACTTGGAAGAGAAAAGATCATGGAGGTTTGTTGTGGTGACCAGAAGTCACCCTGCCAGCAAGGGTTGCCCAAGACACCACTGCTTTGGCTACTTACCTTTGAATAACTGGGTTGCTAGTGAGTTGCCAGCTGAGGCTCACTTCCCTGCTCTGTTTCCATTTTCCATGTATTTGTCTAACTGCAGAGCCATTTCAACAGGTTATTCCTACTGATTTTTCCACTATAGCAGATAGGTAGCATGTGTTTATACTATCTAGAAGATAGCATGCATAAGGATATAGGCCACAATGTCTTAATATATTCTCAGAAAATTAAGGCACAGGCATTCCTCTGCATATGAGCATCTCCATGGGTATGACAGTGCTAAAAATTGTCAAATGTTACAAGCAGTGAGCCTGCTGTTTGGAATAAATGGACCTCCTTCCTGGCTCTCTGTTCTGTGGCTCCCTCTTCATATACTGCAAATGTGGGCTAGGCCTGAGAAATAGATGCAAATCCTTTAAACTGAGGCAGGATTTTGCCTCCTGCTCTCTCTCTAGATTTGTTCTCCCTATCCTRTCTCCCTAGTGATGGGAATTCCCTGTTCTGTAAAATCACCACATCTTCTGTGCAGACTACAGTTGAGAAAGGATAGATCCCAGCTAAAGGATTTCCTATGGTATTGGTAATAAAGCATTACCAAAGGATGCATAATCCATTTTCCTCTTGATACCTTAAGGAGAAATTCAAATGAGTGTAAGAACATTTTTAAGAATATAATTATTGTTATTCATATCAAGTTAAATGCCAAAGTAATTTTAGAAAACTTCCTTATTTGCTGTCTGCTTCATTCTTTTCTTTATTTGCCTTTTATGCTTAGTTCAGTGTTTATAATTCATATGCTGTAGTCCAATTCAATCTCATTTTTTAAAGTTATTTTTCCTTCATTTTCTTGTTCTTTATGTTACTGTGATTCAAACGTTATTAAAAATTGCACTTCTAACTTCAAAGACATCAAGAAAAATGCTGATTCTGCATTACATTACGTTATATCATTTAAAGATCATTTAAAGTAACTGTCTACATATCTGCATAGCATATTTGATTTTTATATATTTCACTGTATTTTACAGGATGGAAAAGACTACATTGTCCTTCCTTTGTCAGTATCACTGAATATGGAAGAGGATTCAGGGCTCTCTCTCCCAACTTCACCTGCTTCCTGTAGGGAGGAAGAGGAAGTCTGTGATCCTAAATTCCATTATGACAACACAGCAGGAATTAGGTATTTTATATAGTGGACATCCTATTGGGGCCTCTCAGCAGTTTTGTTCATGATGGGGGCAGGGAAAAGGAAAGGAAGAGAATTCAGCTGCTCTGGTCCATATTTAACCTTGTCCATAGGGATATAAATGAATATTTAGARTTTCTGTAGGCAAAAACTAGTTTCTTACCTCCCCAGATGTCAGTGATAACCCTTAACCTTTTTTCTTTCACTGTCCTAAGATATGGCATTCTTATTCAGGAAAACCCAAGAGTGTTGCTATTTATTTTTTAAGAAACAGAACACATGAGGGTTTTTTTTTGTAATTCAGCTGTGTTCATATTCTTATATTGCAGCTCCCTAGAATACTATTGGTAATAGAAAGATTGTCAGGTGATGGTGAGGTAAAAAGGATTTGAAGAACCCTCTCTTCAGAAAGAACGAAAAAAAAAAGCAGCCATCTGGGGATAAGGTTAACTTGATTCCTGGGTACTATCCTGGAATAAATGATTAAATAAATAATGGTAATCGCCTACGGGAAAACAGACCAGTTAAAAAGAGCCAACATGGATTCGTCAAAAACAAATCAAGTCAAACCAATTTAAGTTTCCTTCGTTGAAAGAAGGAAAGGTCTGGTAGATAGCAGGGAAAAATGATTCTCATTTTATGTGCAGCTTTTTGGATCTTCATCTGTGTTATATGATAGTCTAATTCAAAACGCAAACATGTTTCAAGAAATACTGTTAGGACGTCGGCTGAGAACCCAGCCAGGAGGCTGGAGCCAGACCCCGCATTATTCCCTCTCTCTGGCTCCAGGGRTATTTCTGATTCTGTTTGSACAGTAGTCTAGCCTAGCAAGGAGGTTCTCATTCATTTTAGCCAATGTAGAAGATACAAATTAACTCTTGTTTGGGCCGAGCAGAAGCAGGACTTGCATGTCCTGGATGGTCATTCAGAGTATAAAGATAATGGGCAAAACGTAGGATTCCTAGTCCTTACTGTCCCAGGTAACAACAGTTCATTGTGTTCTCCAGCAATAGGATAAATGTTATTTGCATTAAGAATGACCTGGGCTAATATTTCAAAAACATTCCAAATTGTAGCTGAGCATCTGAACAGGCCACAAAGGGACTTTGCAGAATCCCTGCCAGATTAAATAAGTGTCTGTTGGAGATGGACAGGTCTTGACTCAAAGCTAGGAAACGGGGTGAATAATGCTTTAGTACTATTTTCACCAAAGACCATTATATTATTTTTTCATTGGGTTACAGTCATCAGCCAGGCCAGAGGGCTTCTCTGGAGGAGAAGCCAGACATCAGCCGGGCCAGAGGAGAAGAGCAGAGCCTTCCAGAGAGAGGCCGAGCCCCTTCCTGCCCCCCGCGGCGCTAGGGAGGGGGCTGCCGAGTCTGCAGTTGTTGTCCTGCGTCCAGCCAGGGGTCTCAGAAGTGCAGTCCAGAGAGACGCACATGTCTGTTCTGCAGGCTCCTCTGTTTATTGTACTTCTAAGCTAAGCTTGCAGGAAATGAAGCCCTCCAGCATTACTAAGGAAGGGAACTGTTTTCTCAAATCCATTTCTTAGAATTTRCTTGGGGATCAAGGTTGTCAGGAGCAGAAGGTCAGAAGCATGCCATTTTCGAGGCAGCTCATCTTTTTCAATAAGTGGATGTTTTGAGGTTTGCATAATATGTTTTGACAAAAGGATTAACTTCTCTGTGTAGAGATAAAAGGATTCTGATATCATTGTGCCATTAGCAGCCAAATCGCAGATAGTGGAAACATTTTTTTTCTTTTTTTCTTTTCAGTCAGTACCGACAAGGTAGCAAAAGAAAAAGCCGACCTGTGAGTGTGAAAACTTTTGAAGATGTCCCATTGGTAACTACAGTAAAGGTTGTTCAGGAGGTAAGACTCTCCTTTGTATATCTCTTCATTTTATTAATATAGCTTTCTACTTTTTATCCCTTTGTATTTAATGCATTTCTAACATCTTTACAGGAAAACCAGACAGACAGTGGGATGGTTCTTGCATCTGAAGAGCTGAAGACACTGGAAGAAAGAGATAAACAAGTGAAAATACCCTTTAGGTAAGACTCAGGCTGCAAGTAGGATTGAATTTGACCTTTTGTTTGCAGTAGTTCAGAAGATTCTTATCTATGTGACTTTTCTTAAAATACAAACTCTTTTCTTACTRCGCCATCAAAAGCAGGCAATGAGAAACAGTGCACTGTGTGCCCAGTCWTCTGTGGCTGGTACGAGACTCCTGTGTGCACAGAGATGAGAGGTGAGGCAGCTGCTGAGAGGGCCAGAGAGCACCGCAGAAAGGCCTTGTCTTTCTCAGCTGCAGAAGCAGCAACAACCCCAGGGCCAGCGCCACACAATTGGGCGGTTTTGTAATTTTACTTTTTTAAGGTGACTCTTGAGTTTTCAGGATGTACCTGGCTGTATTTTCAGAGCATTGCAGCTCACAGGAAACACAGTAGCTTTCACATAGCTGATATCTCACATATGTTTTCAGAGAGCTTCTCAGAGGAATATTTTTTTCCAGGACAGCTTTAGTGCCAGCCGAGGTACAGTGTAGCTACAGTTGCAGCATGACTGGAAGGTGGGAAGCCTCTCAGAGATTTCTCTCTATTTCACTTGTGGTCACAGTCTGCCTCCCACAGTGTCCACCTATACTGTCATAAACTTAACTTTGTACGTGTTATTGAAACTGTGGTGAATGGAAACGTCTCTCCTGGGGATCTGGCATATGTTTGAAAGGGCTTAAAGCTATTTTTGTTAAATGTACCATTTCACTGTTATTTTTTTAACTTGCTGTGATGAGAAACAGCTGTCTGCAGGGATCCCTTACCTGCCCTGCAGGAGAAAGTCCCCGCAGGTACTTGAGGCCTGTGCTTGCTTTTTGCAGCGTGCTGGTGCCCAGCGAGAGCAACGAGTCCGTCATGTCGGAAGCTTCCAACCAGACGAGCGGCTACCAGTCCGGCTACCACTCGGACGACATGGACCCCGCGGTCTAYTCCAGCGAGGAGACGGAACTGCTGTGCGGCCGGGAGGCGCCGCTGTGCCGCGCGCAGCCGCTCGCCCTGCCYGCCCCGCCGCTCTAGGGCGGCGCGAGCGGCCGCGCGCTCCCCCGCCACGTGCGTCCCGGGCTCGGACGGGTGCTGGTCGGCTCGTGTGTATAGAGAGACTGCGTTCATGAGGCTGAGGGAAAAGAGGCTGCTTTTTTGGGAAGAAGATACAGGAGGGTCTTTGCAGCAAGACTGTGCAGTGAGAGGCCGTGGGACGCTCGCCTCAAGAGGCGATGGTGGCTGAGGATGTCAAGGCCTCGCTGCGGCGCGTGTGCGTTGTGTTGCCCTCACGGCAGCGGCTGCGCGGTGGCCTTGGGGACCCTGGTGAATCACACAGCAACGTGGTCTGCACGAACAGGCAGTGGGACGGTGCCCAGCCTGCTGCTTCTAGTTGCATGAACTAAAGATGCAGCCCGGCTTTCTTGTTTTTCCTCTTGCGGCTGGACTCCAGGAAGGAAACAACACAGTTCTGGCTTCTTGTTTCTCAGCATTATCCTTTGCCTGCACCTCCACAAACAAAAAAAGGAACCTCCAGCTCAAGGCTCTGGCACACACCGACCGTTTGTGACTAAACATAGGCTGGGCTAAATATAAATGGGGCCGATGGTCTCTGTCCTTGACAGAGGGGGAAAAAAATGCCGTACAAGTCCTCATAAGCTGCACTACCTTGAGGCAGACTTGCCCCTCAGGTTGGTTAATAAGGGGGAGGCAGAACTCTGATGCAAACGCTGGCACACGTGCCCAGGGCGCACGTGCCCTCCAGGGCTGCTTTTGGAGGTAGCTTCCCCACCTCCTGTGCCCCCTTAGCCCCTGCCAGTTATGTACCTGTTTCCAAGCTCGACTGAGATGACTGCAAAAAAATCCCCACCACTGGGTCAGCCTATAGACCCAGTTACATTGTAATTTACAATGTAATTTACATTAGAGCTGTAGGCATCCGTGCCCTATGAGGTATCCTGAATGGGGCTCACCTTTGCATCTCACCCTCCCTCCCYCGGCCACGGGACAGATTCTCTCACTTGCAAACTCGGAATTTGTTGGCGGCAGCAGAGGTTTGGGCTCRTGCCGTCTGGCGAATCAGTGCCCGGTTTCATGGCAGCTCAGATCTTCTCCAAGAGGTCTTTGTGATTAATTACTGGACAACTTTTTGCCTGTGTTCTTGTAGTACCAAAGCTCTGCTGATAGACACAATGCAGACTGCAGGATTTTAAAATGTAAAGCTATTTCTACTGAGGTTTTTTTTGTATTTTTGTAGTGTCTGGGTTATTTCTTTTTGTTTGTTTGTACTTACCATGTCAAATGCTGGGAAGCAGGAATATAAGGCRTATACAGTATTTATAGCCTCTTTATGTAGAAATAAATGTAATATATTAAAATATAAATATATATTATATAATGGATCTTGTACTATTCACATTTTGTATCTGTGTTCTGTAGCATTACAAAGGTCACAATTTTTAATAGCTAAGACTTTTCACTTTATTAAAAGGGATTGGAAATTTAAAGGCAGGGGCTATGAGTAGATCTGTTCACTCTTCTTCCATATATTTTCTTCAGTTCCCTCTGTTGTCAGGGAAGCTTTCCATCTGCTCTATACTTCAAGGACTATCTAATGAGTTAGTTATTTATCTGGTTATTCATACCGTCACACAGGACTAGGAATGCTTCTGCACGTGCCTCTACTAACTAAACTTTAGCTGTTTGGGGTAATTGAAATAGTTGTGTTCAGAAAAGTGGTCTGAGGACTAGATTATTTGTACAGACTAAATCTCTTCTCAAGGTCTTTATGGTCTTCAGTTAGGGAATGGTTGATGACCTGATTGTACCAGGGCTTTTGCCTGAGGAAAAGCTGTTTCCCTTAAAATCTTATTTATCTTTTTACATATATGTTCCTTCAATCTCTATTCTTAGAGCTGAAATACTGACTCTCAACCTTGTGCTGCAAATTTTGCTTTTATTTTAAATCTGTGTTTAAACTGCATCTTTTGACCTCCTTGTCTGTCCATCTCAGTGCRAGGCTGACCACCATAAGCCATTCCTTATCAGATATCAAAGAATTCATGAAAACTTATTAAGTGACAAAGTTCAAATTTTAATTCAGCTTCTACTTACTGCAACTGGAAATGTTCCTATTTATGTCTTTATGACAGATTTTGCTTCACAGGCAAGACTTTAGCCAGTACACCCTGCAGAGCCACAAGCTGGAGAGYCCTGGCAGAAGGGTGAGGATGAAGACTGATCATTGATGTCCAGCTTCCCTAGATGCWGAATTTCCTGAGATTTGGGATATAAATTCTGTGTTCTTGCTTCCTCTGCAGACTGGTGTAACAGACAGTCTGTGCTCACACATAATCAGATGTGTGAGTCGGTAGTGTTTGCATTACTGGAACACCATCAGCCCCTGTGACACAGTGAAATTGCAAAACAGCTACTTCAGCTACTGAGTTTTGCCTTGAAATCCTTGACAACCTGGGAGATGGTCTTGTGAGTACAAATAATTTTAAACATACCTGGAAAATTGTGAAGTAGCCCACCTCCTTTAGGAAGGGAAATCAGATTAAGGGGAAAAAATCAGTTCAAGAACAAGAAATGCTTCTATAAATATGTCCATTTATTTGGCAGCCAGTTCCACATTTCTTTTCTTGGACCATAGCTGTTACATCCTTTAAAACACCTGGACTTTTTGTTGTATCCTGAATACAGAATCAAGCTACATCTGTCTTGGTAGGTGTTTTAAATTCTAACATGGCTATTTTCAGTGACAGCAGGTACCATGTCCTCGATTCCTGCCTCCATTTTTCATGTTAACAGAGCGCCACTCATGAGCAACTCCCTTTCACACAGGTATTAAAAACCTCAGCTGGGAATATTATTATGATCCTCCCCATCTTGTTCTGATGTGAATGTTCCCAAGCTCATTCCGGACTCTCGGGGCCTAGTACTCATTAATCCTAAAAGTAGCGTGTGACTAACATGGCAAAGACCGTACAATCGCGGAGCCACTGAAATCAGGGACGGAAATTTCCTGCTAATTACATCTCTCTTTGGTGATTCTGAGGCTGGAAAACATAGATAGCATGGGCAGCCTCCTTACATAAAGCTGGAATTTGCTATTTTTATGTTAAACGTTCCCAAACCATGAATCATCTGAGGTTTCCCCTCATCTCTGCCACTTGAGTGCACACCCTGCGCCACCTCGCAGCGTGCGACCCAGCAGAGCCACAGCCAGGGCAAGGAAAACAGAGCTAACGTTTGTTCTTGCTAATTGACAAATTTATTAGGGACAGAAGTTAAGCAGCAGAGGCCTTTTCCTTGGATTTTGGCCCTGGATTTGCAGTCATCCTGGCTGCGTGCTGCTTTCCGTGTCATAAAATAGGTCCTTGGCTCCTGGACCCCTGACATTCGGGCTGATTAAGTCCCAGAAGGTCATTGGGGAACATAGCAGGAGTCCTTAACATATGGTGCTGATAAACATCGCTGCGGCAGAGATAAGGAGCTGCTCAGTGTAATCTTAGGAAGCTTGGGTTTTGTTGCCATAAAACTATACAATGTAAAGCCTAATCCCTACACGGATTTAATTAGCTGTTAAACGTATCGGGTTCATGATGAAGGGTGCTCTGCTTACCTAGATGTTACTCAGTGACTGCTGCCACTTGGTTCCAACGTGAAGTATCTCTGCCTTGCAGCGTGCTGGGGTGACCTGCTGCCGGGAATGACGGCTACTAAGTTGGAAGGAAGGAAAAAAGGAAGGCGAATGAATTYGATTGCCAGCCCCAGTGTCAGACACAGCCTCTGGTACCAGGAAAAATGTCAGTACCGTGTGATATCCTGAGCGCTGACTGAAAGAAAAGGGCTYCCTTAGAAGGTGGGAGATGTGAACTGGGGTTTATGAGGCCTAACTGGGCCTCGCAGGGCCAGCTGAGCTGTCCAGCATCCCATGGGGCTCTCCCAGCACTCGGTGCTTCCCTCCTGCTCCAGGTGATTTTGCCAAGAGGCCTCCCAGCTCTAATACCCATTTCACAGAGGCGACTGGAAACGTAGCTCCTTCTAGTTTTACTTCTCTTGGGCTGATTTCACCCTATAATCAGAGTGTAACTGCAGCGCGTTGCAGATACACGCCGGGCATTTTAAGCCTGCCTGGCTAAGTACCAGGATCAGGGAAGCTTAGGCAGCCTAGGCTAAGCCTGGCGGAGCAGCCCACGTGGGCAGCGGAGCTCGGCAGCRCCAAGGGCAGTGCACAAGCTGCTTGCAAAGCCCGGGCGCCTCTGCAGCGCCGCAGCGATGGGGTGCCCGACGCAGCAGGGGAAAAGAGAAGATTGAAAGAAGAATTTAATAATTGCTTATGCCCTTTTCCAGTATGCGATTGTCTTTGTCCTGGAGAATTTTACTTATTACAGATTATGACTCATTACAGACCAGCAAATTGCCTGGCAGGACGGGAAGGCTATTTCTGCCTCATGTTAGTTATCTCGAGGCCGCTTTGCAGTGCCTGTTTCATGCAGATACGGSACCTCCTTTGCCCGAAAGGAGGAATTCACTTACACGCTTGCATAAGGAGCAAGACACTGTTGAGTGTCTTAAGAGCTGATCAGGCAAGCTGAAACATCTAAACAAGCAATGGGCCCTTTTATTTAATATCCTTGGATGGATTTCTCTTCTATGGATTACCCTTCTATGGATTTTGCTTTCTGAGTCTATGCAAATTCTTGGCATCTGCCACACTCTGCAGCAAGGTCTTCTGCTCCTTACTCAGGAAGAGGCACCTTCCTGGTTATTTTGTTTGTTTGTTTTTGAAACTGCTGCATGTAAATTTGGACTTGATGGCCCCAGTTCTTTCCCAGTGCATGGACCAGTTATTCCCTACTCATATTCTCCATGTTATTTAGGATTTTATGGAGCAGGCATTCCCTTTCCAGCCAAAAGATTCCCAGGGTCTAGTAAAATGTGAGTGTACGTCTTCTTGGTGAGGAGGTGACATCTCCTTGGCCGGGCTCCAAAGCAGGTCTCCGCAAGACACTCCGTTTCCCGCTGGCGGAAGGAGAGTGTGGGACACTCATCAAAGGCTGGCGCCCATGGGATGATTTGCGTGACAGACATACCACGGTCTCTGCAAACATTAGTCAATGTCAAGATCTAGTTTGTTGGCATCTTCTTGGTTTTGCTATTTTTGGCTGGGGAAGCGTTTCCAAGGGTTGGGCTGAACTTGTCTCCTGTGTGTCCAGCACAGCCCCATTCCCAGRCTGTTTGAGCTGGCTCCTGGCTGGCTCCAGGGCAGGATAACACTCAGAACACGGTGACCATGTTGCCTGAATGCAGCACAAACAGGGGCACCGTTGACTCCTGCAAACTAGCAGAATGGAGTGAAAGTAGGGCCTATCTTATCAGTTACTTAGCGGGTTAAGTCTAGAGGGTATAAAAAGTCTCTTTAAACTCCGGGTAATACTCACGAACAGAGCCCTCTGGAGATAACTTCACAAGTGGAACATTTTGGGTGCACTTACTTGTAGTTTTAAATTACAATCACAAAGACATCTTTATATTTTCTGATCAAGTTCTTAAACTGGCAACAACTATTTAACTTGACAGTTTAGTTAAGTACTAAAACAGTGGGGAGGGTGCAGAAAAAGCAATGCAATTATTAATGTATGGCTTGGTAATGCTATTGAAACAATGGCTTTAGGCATTTCAAGCCTGTTTTCAGGCTAATGTTGCTAATTTTTCATGAGATTATTAAGTTTTATTAGCAATTTGCATCTTAGTATAATTATATGGATATTAGAGAAATCAATATTGTATGATGTAGTGTCCCTTAATGGCTATACAGTTTGTTGAGTCTGTTATGAGACCAGTCTGGGAGTCAATTTAAGAGGAATCTTTATAATTCCACTGGAATTGGGTTTTGCATAATGAGCTAATTGCCTTAGATGTTGAAGAGAGCATTGCAAAATCTGTCCTCAGTCTTGAGTTTTTGGATATAAGTGGCAGTTTTGCAAGTGAACTAAAGAAAATCATTCCTATACATTTACCTGTCTTTCCCACACTCTGATTGCTAAAATTCCCTGAAGTTCCTTACTGGTACATAGTTTTGGGAAAAAGACAAAAACAAAACATATATATGTGTGTATATGTTTATGTATGCATCTATACAGATCAGCAAGCCATGAAAACGCTGCTTTTTCACTCACTGCAAATATTCACTGATTTAAGGCATAAAACTGTATGTGCCTGTGACAGGTTTATCATCTGAGTTTTGATGAAATGCTTTCCATTTTCCATAATGCCAGGATAATGTTGTGCTTTCTCCTTTTTAAGGGCTTTTTAAGCATGGGCAAATGACCCGTTACCAGAGCTTTAATACCATGACTTGATGCAAGTCTCTGCAGCTGTGGCTTTTTCTMGCTTTCTTTTCCTTTTTTATTCTTCACATCAGCAAGAAGTATCTAATGGAGGGAGAAAAAGGAAAAGGCTGTGTTTTTATCATCTCCTCCAGCACATCACTTGAGAGCAGCAGGGAGCAAGTTCATAACAAGCCTAAGGCCACGTTGCTTCATCTGTGCTCAGGGAACCTATGAAACTCCTTGCACCAGGGCCCAAACATTTACACTGATTTGTAAAGCAGTTGTCCAAATTAATGGGAAAAAAATCATAGTTACTAAATGTAAAACCATCATCTCTAATTCAAGAAGTCTCTTGGCCTGCAAATCTTGGGAAACTGGGGGAGGATGACTAGGAGAATTTCATCTATAAGCTGTTTTACTCCACCTTAGGTCCCAACGATCAACTGCTATAAGCTCCTGCAATGGTGTTTGGGGATACTGTAGTGTATATATACTCTTGAGTACTTGTAAGTTAACTCCCAAGTTCTTTTAGTTAACTAAACAGTGACTTGGTAAAGTAATTCTCTACAAGTGCTGTAGTTCTCAGGCTGCATACAAAACTTAGAGTGGCATTTTTCAACACCCACTAAAACTGCAAGTCTGGCTGAAGTGGTCTGAAGAGGTTAGGACAGGGAAGGCTGCTAACGTTGCTCTAAGCTGCCCCGAGCCCTTCCTAGACTAACGTGTCTCCATAAAGATCCYGAATCCGACATTTCACCTACAGAGTGCAACTTTGATGATGCTTCAGTGCCATCGTGTACAGCTGCGCTCGTCCTATTTAATGTCAGCAGCTTGTTYGAGTCGCGCAACCTTTGGATGAGAGACTTTAGGCCCTGATTTCAGTCTTTTGGCTGCAAGTAAACAACACATTCCTGACATTTCAGGTACACAGCGAGGGCCTCACCAGCCAGAGCAGGCTGGTGACAAGTCGTGCAGAGGAAATCTCCTTCGGCCTCAGGAACTGATGGGCTTCCTACAGCTTCTAAACAGATTGACTCATGCTAAATATATATATCCTGCATTTCCTCACACTCTTGGCAGAGGAGTCAACCTATTTACTCTTTTTTTTTTTTTTTTTGTTAAGATGGAGAAAAACAGAAGATGAATGTGAAGGAATAATTAACAGAGCAAAAGCTAAAGCACATTTTTTTTACCACTCCATGCTTGTACCTGCAAGTTTGCTAAGCACTCAACCAGACCCTGCTCAGCCATGCCCAGAGAGTGAAAACTCACTGACATCATTGGGGAATGTGCATAATCAGTAAGGTTATGGGGGAAAAATTTCCTGGACACCAAAGCACGGTGGTGCTCAGAAGAACTCCAGAAAGTTCGGGAGAAGTAAACACTGTCCACATATGAACCTTTCTGAGATGCCCACTGAGATGCTCCCTCTTTAAAAAGAGTTTATCTTAAGAGTTTAAGATGAGCCTGTAAGTCTTAAGTATTTAAATAGATTTTTTTACCTGTGCTTTCTTGCTCACTTGCTTCCCACAYTTATATGCACTGACACCTTCACATTTTAGTTGTTCCTCCCAGCATCCTTCAAACAATCTGCGCAAATCTGCTCTAGCTTTTTGTAGTTACCTCTGGGGAAAGATGGAGATAGAAGCAAGGCTGTGATGGGCATTGCAAAAGCAAGAAATCATTGAACCCTGATAGCTGGTGCTTATGACAGTGCTCAGAAGTTCTAGGGAAAACTAGGGAAAACTTAGTTGCAGACAGGTGGATGGCTACACAAATATCATTTCCCCACTTAAATGGACTTTTAAAAAGTTAAACAGCAGGACTTCAATGCATGCCAAGCCATGACAATTTAATATTTTTTTTGCAGGGTTCAGGGCAAACAAACATCAGTTTTCTCATCAGTTCATTGGATTTTGGCCCTCCTATGAGCCTTGTCCTAGTAAGGAATGTCATCTTACAATGAGGACAGGTCAAAACTCTGTCCTTGCTAAAATTTGGAAGTGTTTGCGCTGTCAATTTTAATACAGATTTAATGCATTACTTTTTCAGCGGGAGGGGATGTATATTCTACTCATTGCTCTTTCTGCAAACTGTGCACTGAAAACTCCCCTTTCACTGCTCTCACAGTGTTCGAAGCCCTGGGGACATTATCTGTGGAAAAACACACGGCGGGCCGGGCAGTAACAATGCGGCGTCTTCTCCCTGCAGCACCACGACTGCTCCCRGCGCGGCGGGAGGGAGGAAGCAACAAGGCAGCGGAGGAAGGCACGCGCGGGAGCTGAAAGGAAAGACTCCCTGGTATTTATAAAAATCAGAGGTTCACACGGAAACCCAGCTACGGCGCTGAGCCTTGCTGCTCTATTTCAGGACACGCGGCCCTTCTCTGGCTATCTCATTTGACTCCTCGCTAGTTTTTGAGTATTTTTCCTCTTTTTTAACTCTTTCTGGGGGGAAGGCCTGCACTGAGTGCGTGYCCATTCACCCACCCTGCTGGGGCTCTCCCTGCTCACGCAGCCCGGGAGCTGTTGTGGAAGACAGTGTGGGAAGCCTAACTGGGGTGACAGTAAATGAGATCCACCGTCTTCCCCTCATCCACAAATTCAGCCATTTTACCACAGGAAAGAAGCAGACTTGTCAGGATGATTTACCCTTGGTAAATCCATGCTGACTGTATCCACTCATCCTTTTCTCCCTCACGAGCCCAGAAACAGCTTCATGATTTCCTCATGGATCCAAGTGAAGGTGGCTAGTCCATAGTTCCTGTGTTGTCCTTTGGGCCAGTCTGGATGACACACTCAACGTCTGTTTTTCTTCAGTCCTTGCAGGCCTCTCSTGGTCACCATGGCCTTTTGAAGGAGGCCATGGCCAGTTCCCTCAGCACCTTCAGGTGCAGCGGGTCGCTCCCTCACTGCGAACACATTTTATCAGCCCAAAATGTGAGTGGGTTCTCTTTGYACTGCCTGCTAGGCCTAGCAAGCTGGAGCAATCGCAGGACGAGCACAGAGAAACAGTTACACGGGAAGCTCAAGCTCTGTGCAAACAGATTTGCGCTGAGGCAGCAGGTGACCAATGGAGGTTTTCACTGTAACATCCAGGGAAACTCCCCCCTAAAGCAAAGACAGCTTCATCATCTGGCTATTCAAACTAAGAAAGAATCCACCGCCAAAGCTTCACACTGGCATAAATCTGCAGTAGCTCCACATTTTAATTAAAACCTTTTTCAGATGTTTTCATATGGCTCATGGGATATTCGCTGCAGAAATGCACTTCTAAATACAGTAGAAATATATATTTTAGGTGCAGCCCTAGTTACCCACCATGAACACTGTTCTTGGCTGTAGGCCTTCCTCTGCCACTGTAAGTTCAGGCACGTCTCCTTCTCAGGATCCTTTCTGAGGCTTGTCAATGTAGCCCTTAGCTTTTCCCAACAAATTGCTTTGAACTTTTTAACCTCAAAGGTTAAGCCTGCTACTCAGTAAGTATCTTATACTATCTGCCTTTATAAATTAGAACAGGGTTAATGTCCTCCCAGCTATAGATACTCACTCTGCTCCTGGAAGGGTTTTTAAGACTGCAGGTTACACCTGTTTATCATCTGGAATAAGAAAAGCAATGTGAATCTCTCTGTAACAGCACTGTGTTTATCTGAGGGCTCAAGCTCAGGATCGCGAGGTCCTCAGGGGACCACATTTCAACTTGGTATCCTGATTTGTGGCCTCTAATTGTTTGTTTTGAAAACAAAACTGTCACCAGTGTCCCTTGAAAGCAGAGCTCCGGGCTTTAACTGTGTTGTAGCAGTTACTTGATATTACTGCTAAGAGGAGCGTGTGTGTTGGTGTTAATTGAGGTCAGCGTCAGATGTGTTTTATTGGCTTCTGATTGCTACCATTACAGTCATTATTACTACTGCTTACCTTTCCATAACCTCCTTGGTCATCCATTAAGTAGTATATCTGTTAAGCGGGTTTCTTCCCATCATAATAAATAGCAAATGAAAGATAAGAAGGAAGCTGGCTTCTGCTCCCTGAGATTAATGAATATCAAGCTGACGTGCAAGAAGAGAGATTAGAGCATCCCCCTTAGGAAAAAAAAAAAAAAAAGAAAAAGAAAAAAAATAGATAGATGAAACCTATGGACTTCAATCAGTTCTAAAGTGGTAAATCAGAATGCAAAATGAAAAATAAATATAGCAAGCACGTGTGTCAGCAGCATCTTGTCTAATGATAGGCACTTTCCCTTGCTTTCACTTTGTGAAGACACCCTAGTACTTCAGTGCCTGAAAAAAGTCATAGGCCGCAGACATTGACCTGCACATTCAGGTGTGGCTGGGATCAAGAAAATCAGGTGCCCAGTACCCAACTGCAGGCTAAGCACACTGGTGTTCGTGGGAAGTGTGCCTCTCATGGTCATGTGGGATCTGACGTGTATGTAGGATGACACGCAGACAGAAATATTAGGAGATTGTCATCTTGTTATGGGACATTCAGAAACACCTTGAGATGGTGGAGGAACGGGCTGGTGTGAGCTGAGGGGAACCTCGCAAAGTTCAACACAGATCTGCAAAGCGCCACAACGTCCCATTTCAAGGGAAATGATCATTTCGCCCTGCTTGGCACTGGTGAGGCCACATCTGGGACACAACAAGTTTGTAAAGCACTTGAACATTGCTTCTCCTCCCCAGGTAAGCAAGGCTGAGGACCACACTGTAGGTGCAGAGAAGGAGACAATCAGTCTGGGAGACCAATGTCCTCCACCTCCAGGGTGAAGCAAAGGTAGGTGAAGACTCTATTATGTCTGCTTACCTTTTATTTATTGGGTTTCACCAAACTGAAAATATTTGGTTACTTGTTCGGTTGTTTTGTGGTCTCTAGGAACACACCTCTTCTATATCTTCTTAAAAATGCCTTTCTCTGCAGTAAGGAGATTGTGGCCTTCATAGCAAGCTGAAACTTGAAGCTCTACAGAGTTGAAACTAGTATTTTGTTTTGACTTTCACTTAAGCATTTGGTGACCTTCTCTTAAGAAACAGGATCTTCTTTTGCATCAGCTGATAAGGCCCCAGGAGGCCATCCTTCAGGGGAAAGATGAACTCATGCACTCTTTGAGCTGAGCAGTTTGTCCAGCCTCATGTCCTGCGTTCAGAGTTGGGATAATGAYCTCCCAGCCTGCTGCCCACCTACTCCCCCACACTCAGCACTCCTCATTTGGTAGAACTGGCCCTTTCGTCTCTTTCTACTGCTATCACTTTGCACCCACCCTGATCACCTGCTTTGGCTTGTATTTTTTTTCTAAGTCCTGTTGTGTTTTTATTCCTAGCAGAAACATGTCCAAATTAGTGTTATGTACTGTTAGCTTCTGGCACCCTTTATTTCTGAATAGCTTCTTCTAAACGCATATGAATTTCCCCTGGGTAATGGCAAGAATCACAGCATCACAGAATGGTTGAGGTTGGAGGGAACCTCTAGAGATCACCTAGTCCAACCCCCTGCTCCAGCAGGAACACTCAGAGCATGGGGCACAGGGCGGCATCCAGGTGGGTTTGAAGACCTCCAGAGAAGGAGACTCCACAACCTCCCTGGGCAGCCTGTGCCAGGGCTCTGGTACCCTCACAGTAAAGAAGTTCTTCCTCACATGGAGATGGAACTGCCTGTGTTTCAGTTTGTACCCATTACCCCTTGTCCTGTCGCTGGCCACCACCAGGAAGAGTTTGGCCCCTTCCTCCCTACTGTCTCCCCTCAGGTACTTAGACATGTTAATCAGATCCCCTGTCAACCTTCTCTAGGGCTAAACAGGCTCAGGTCACTTAGTCTTTCTTCACACGAGAGATGCTCCAGTCCCTTAATCATCTTTGTTGCTTTCTGCAAGACCCTCTCTAGAAGCTCCACATGCCTCTTGTCTTGGGGAACCTGGAACTGCCCCCAATACTCCAGGTGTGGCCTCACCAGAGCTGAGCTGAGTAGAGAGGAAAGTTCACAAAGAGTCCAGTGAGGAGTGACAATATCTCAGAAATTTTGATCTACTTTGATCTATCTTTCAAGATTTTAAAAAGGAATGTAAGAGAAGGCAAGTTCTGCAAGAACTCAATTCTCATTTGCAGGGACATGAGGAGAAATGCCCAAACACTTGCATCTTTCCAGCTGTAAGCAAGGCTGAAGTCACCAATGGCAGAGACAGGGAAGGAGACAAGTAGACTTGGAGACCAACGTCTTCCACCACTGGAGTGGAGCAAGGGTGGGTGAAGACAAACTGGCAGAGCAGATGGTTTATTTCTTCCTGGCTGCTAAACAGGATGACTGAAGGCTTGAGGAGTGTCATAAAAAGAGACCAGAAGGGGAAGCTGAGCTGAGCTTATCACTTTGGCCAAGATGAACACTATGGTTGGGGCAGTGACTCCAAAAGGTTCCTCCAGTCTAATGGGCTGGTTGGAAATCTCCTGTGGTTTCGTGGTTCTGGTCTTTTTCCACATAGCTCTAGTGGTGCTGGTGCTCAGGGTTTTCCAGTTAGCCACTGGGGATGAGTCCCAAAGGCTGTGAAGGTGCCAAGTGACATGTGCTTGAATGGAAAAGGTTTTAACACTGGCAGGTCAAAGATAATAGCTGCCCATTTCAGCCTTCCTATGCTTGTGGACAAACTGACTTTGCCATCACCTATTGCGTGTTATTAACACTTCTTGCTTAGGAATTGTCATACACTTTTAAAATAAAACATTATATTTATCTAGTTAATAAAAATGCCAGACAGTTCAATATTTTCCCAGGAAAAAAAAAAAGAAAGTTTGACTAATAAAAACTTGCAATTAATTGCAAAAGACAAGTGATTCATTTATGGCAATTAGGCATAACTTATGGRTGGCACTTTAAACCAATCTGTTGAAAGATCTTTGGAAAAAGAAAATCATCATTCATCTTTGCACTTCTGCTGATTGAAGTTACTTTAGGGATCATCTTTCAGAAGGAAAACAACCTTCCYGTATCGGCCACTTTGGCCAGTGTTTATCCTAGCCAAAGCATGAGGACACAACTTAGGTGCATATAAACACTTAATTTCATGGGGAATTAGACTGTGTTCCAGGGATCAACAGGGCAGTAAGGCACAATGTGCCTCAGGCTGCACCGAGACTCAGAAATGCACATGGCCAAGGAGTTTGACAAATATAAAATGCTACTAGTCTATTTCTGAAGGTATTTTTTTCCACTGTCATGCAAGATTTCACTTGCAATGATACCTTGGTGTCACCCAAGTGATGAACGTGCGTTTATGGAGGCCTATGTGCAGCTGTTCATGTAAAGGTTTGGAAATGTATTCCCCTARCTGGAAGGTGGGACGGCAGAGATTTGAAACGGCAGCGTGAGTCTGTTGCTCTTTGAGCTGGATCTAGAGCAGGGCATAACTCAATGATCGAATGAGACAACTCCTACACATAAAAATATGCAGCATCTTCAGGGATGTTTGCCCATTGCTGGATTCCTTTGCCCGAAGCGCACTAGGAACTACCATTGTCTGCAGCATTGCAGAAAAGGCTGCGTGAGCGACGACGTCTTCCCGTTTCCTCCAGGGTCATCGGTGCCCGGAGCCGCTCTGGGAGCCACAGAGCCCTCCAGAGCCAGCAGAAAGCTCAGGCTGCWCTTCCCTTTTGCCCTGAAAAGCCTGAGAGGAGAGCTCGAGTAGAAACGGAAAGGGGAACAACATTCAAGTCATACTCGAATGACTTTGTAAAAGGAAATAAATAATTTTAAAAACTTCTTACAGCTGTGACTCTTTGAGAGGAAAAATGATACATTCTAATGCTTCCCAGGTGGAAAACTGCAAAAGCATTAGCAACATCTACACTTATTTTTAGGCAAAAGATGTTTTTGAGATATAATTAATAATCATAATTATGCCACAAGGGACATCAGTTTGGAAAGTATTTTCTATCACCACATCTTCAGAGTAACAGAAGTTGTTAATGAGAGAAAATCAAAAACCACGTGCAAGTTTTGCCTCTACTTTTTTAGTTTTTTTTATTATTTGTAATTTTAGGAACATAGAAAAGCAGAAAAAAATGAGCAAAGCATTGGCAGTGCAGTTTGGATGGAGGCTCCCCTGTGCCCGGCCTTTGCAGTAGGCGACTGTTCCTCTTTGGGCATTTGCCTGCTGTGCAGGTAGGTCCTCAGGTGCTGCTGACTGCCCCACATTGCAGCAGGTTTGCACTGCACCTGAATGTTGCACCTATGATCCTCACAGACTGCCGATGAGATACCAGAACAAACAACTGAACTTTTACCTCAAAAGATGCTAAGATTGAAGGCAAGTGAATTTAAGGGTTGGTTTGGCAGCTGCAGAGGAAGAGTTATTCTCCATGTCACCTTTTCCCTTGGAAAGCTGTGCYGAGAGCTCACGATTACTCCATGAGACAACTGCTTCTTGCACTTGAGCTGCTTGGACTTGAAAACCACAAGCATAAAACTTGTCTCTTCATAGAATCATAGAATCATAGAATGCCCAAGGTTGGAAGGGACCTCAGAGGTCATCGAGTCCAACCCCCCTAAGTCTCTTATTAACAGGGAGCTCAGAGCAGCAGCCCTGGACTGCTGTGGTCTCAGCAAGCTCTGCCAGCCAGCGTGCCACGCTGCACAGCGGGAAGTAGCTGCATTTCTTTGCATGCTCTGTATGCATGTTTTATATTGGAATATATCCATAAATATCTTTATTAAAAAAACTTATTTTGAAGTCTGTGCTTCTTGAGGAGATTCAACTGGAAATGTCCTTCTCTTCTGAGTAACACTAGTTTTCTTGGGCATTCATTATTGAGAGGATTATTTATCTTGCTCTCACTCACAGCATCAAGCACTTTTAATACTAAGATGCTTCTCTGCAGGCTTTGAAGCCAATCTTTCACATCAGAGTCTATAATTGCTTATTTTTCTAAATCTTTCTAAACTTTTTCTAAACCAAAGAAWTATATATATTAAATATATATATGAAATCTGTCTGTCTGTCTAGCTATCTATGTATAGATTAAAACAAACAAAAAAAAATCATATA
Organism: Nothoprocta perdicaria; assembly: GCF_003342845.1. Lineage (NCBI taxonomy): Eukaryota > Metazoa > Chordata > Aves > Tinamiformes > Tinamidae > Nothoprocta > Nothoprocta perdicaria. The sequence goes on along the minus strand of NW_020454427.1, from coordinate 2,807,361 downwards.
AACTTTGTTTTTCAGGGAAAGTCCACATCAAGTCAAGAGCTTGCTGGCTGTGCTTTTCTATGACGCGGCATTTAACACGAGAAAAAACAAGTCAAAAAGAAGATCAGGATTCTTATTTCCAGGAAGCAATCTATTTTTAATATCACAAATGCTTTCCTGTTTTCTTTTCTCCAAGATTTCTCCTGCACCTATGAAATCCAAAGGTTTATTTATTTATTATTTCCCTTTGACTTGGCTTGAAGTCAGGGAACGAGATGAACATTCGCCCTTTGTTTTAGGGAGGTCTCTGTGCCCCATCAGCTGCTCAGGGTAACTCTGACAGCCTTTACAGTCCCCAGATGTTGCCCCATCCTAGGCGAGAAGTTTCTGCTCCTGGGGAGCTTCTGCATTGCTTGTGCGTCTAGTGTACGTGGGATACATGTTCTGAGGCAGGGGGTGGCCAGGATATCTACTGATCAGCCATCAGATTATCCACAATATTATTTTTAGCTCTTACTGAATTGGAAACGAAGTGAGCTCAGAAAGTTCAGTGAGACCAGTGATAAACAAGTTTCTTCACAGAGCAGCGAGCAGTGTAAACACACCCGAGCTTTGCCGTGGCAAAGATGTTTGTTGTACAGCAAGAACATCCTCCTCAAAATCTTGTTCAGACCGTTACAAGAAGAGTGCACATGGAGAGCAGAGCACAGCACGACATGCACAGCCACATGCAGAGCGGATCCTTTTCTCGTATAAATAGTTGGCCAACTAGTAGGGTCCTGCAAGGAAATCCCAAAGATGGATCTGGTTGTCTTTAGTGGATATGCGTATCTGCAAGAAAATGAATTTCCTTGTTTTGATTCCGCTGGACCTCCAGCAGCTCAGACCAGCTCAGATGCCGGTCTCAAGGTGTTGCTTGATCAGTCCCCATTTTTAATTTTCAAGATAACTTTCACAGCGAGTGGCTACTAGAACAATCAATTAAAACAGTTTAGTTTTGTCAAAAATCAGTTTCCAAAACACYGTGTAAAACATGTTTTAAAAATAATCTTCATGTTTGGATTTCCCAGTGTCTTAAACTATTCCTGGCCAGGAAGTCAGAAGCCATAATGCTGCCCATATGGATTTCTGAGTTCACCTCTTACCTGAACAACAACATGTCTGGTTTTCAGTCCCTGTTTTTGCCATTTTTACAGCAGGACACACTTCCCACCAGTTTTAAGTGCAGAAGACAGCTCAGTTTTGGAATCCTTCACTTTCCAGACTATCTTGCCTGACTTATCTTCTGACTACAGTGTTTGCTATTCTTACGCACTATATTCTTGGTAACTAAACTCCCACAATTGTTCTTTTGTCATCCAGACTTAGAAATAAAACTGACCTTTACACCCTCAAAGGTTTCCCCTCCTACTGAATGTCTCTTCCCCTAYTCACCCCAGTGAGTGATTTCCATGTGTATTTTGCAGTCCTCTTCTATTTTGTATTATTTTTATGACCATTTCTTTATCTTTTAATATACCAGCGTTCAGCTGTCCTATTCTAGACAGTTTTGACAGATTTCACTATTTTTACAAACTGAATTTCATTGCAGGGTTTGTCATGGGTTGTACCGCAACCACTGTTTATCAGCAAGAAATTGCTCTGGAATTAGTAGGTTTACAGTGATCTGCACCCATCTTCCTTTCTAGCACCTGCTTCCTTTTCTGGTGTGCTACTACAACAAAAAATGTAAGCAACATGGCAAATTCCACAGCCATTCAGAGTCATTTGGCTTCCATCCACTGACCTTGATGCACAAGCTGAAGTCCACTTGAATGTCTGTAAGTTGATTCATTGCCAACTTATCCTGGAAGTCCTTGGTAGCTTTCTCATCGGCTGAGAATATGTGACTTTGCGGATCCTCTGCAGCTCAGGTAGAGTCAAATGGTCCCCTCCAAACCCCAAGCCCGCACGCCTTCTTCTTCACTCTCAGCTGTCTCCAGGTTGCACACTGATGATCTCTACAAGAGCTACATAATTCAATTTGTCTTCTAGGGGTCTGTCRTGCAACACTGTGAGAGAGGCACCGTTCATACATGGACATTGATGGGTGCTCCATCTCTGTTCATCTTCCAACAGATTACAATGAACAGAGCTTAGCAGCCCTATCAGGCATCACTTCTCTCAAAGACAGCAGATTTAATATCTTCATTAATAAACTGGCTGGTAGGATGGACAATAGGGCAGAGTGTTTCTTCAGCAAGTTTGCAGATGATACAAAATTGGGAGGCATGGCTGATAGACCAATTGATTGCGCTGCCATTCAGAAGGACCTTGGGAGGCTGGAGAGACGGACCAATAAAAAACTTATAAATGGAGTGTACATTCCTGTATCTGAGAGGGAATAATCCCAAGTATCAGCAAGGTCTGGGGGCTGACCAGCTGGAAGGCAGCTTTGCAGTAAAGACCCTTTGGTCCCAGTGGAAATTCTGAAATTGTTTCTCTGGTGTTTCTCAGGTCCTTGTGGGAGCTTATTGGCCCTTGTGCGGGCCAAGCTTGACAAAATCTTCCGGGTTTGTTGTATTCTAAGTCCATAGCAGACAGGCTGCTGTCCGTATTTTTCCAAGAAGGGAACATTATGGAGCTTCCCATTTCTCTAAGACTTAATTTAATTTCAGGCCAAATACCTTCCCTGTGCTATTTTTGTAAAGCCTATAGATCATTTTGGAAACGATTCTGCTAAACATCCTGCACTTGTTGGTTTGTTCATCATTTTCCTAAGTCATGGACCTGTTTTAAGGTATGTGAGGATCTCTTCTATTTGTTCATTCTTGTCTGAAAAGGACCACAAAGTCCTTTCAGAAGTCCTTTCAGTCCTTGTCTTTCCAGAAAAAAAAAACRCTCATGGTCCTTGACATTGACTAGCTACTAGTTGAAGTATGGGGCTCTCGAGGAAGAGAAAACATGAAGATGCAGTCAGATACCAGATAAAATTTTGTTTTCTCTTAGCAAATGTATTGCCACTTTTGTCTCTAATTTTCCTGAATTCAAATAGGAAGGCGATTATATTCTTCGCTCAGAAATCCTTTCTCAAATTTGTGACTCCTCTGCTCAACTCAGGTTTTTCTGGGAACAATGATACAAAGGTTCAGTGTCTATTTTTCACAGAACAGTTGAAGTTGGAAGGGACCTCTAGAGGTCATCCAGTCCAACCCCCTGCTCCAGCAGGGACACCCAGAGCACAGGGCACAGGGTGGCATCCAGGTGGGGTTTGGAGGTCTCTAGAGAAGGAGATTCCACAGCCTCCCTGGGCAGCCTGTTCCAGGGCTCTGTCACCCTCAGAGGAAAGAGGTTTTCCCTTATACGGAGATGGAACTGCCTGTGTTTTAATTTGTACCCATTACCCCTTGTCCTTTCTCTAGTCACCATCAAGAAGACCTTGGCCCCCTCCTCCCCTCAGGTACTTAGACATATTGATCAGATCTCCTCTCAGCCTTCTCTTCTCCAGACTAAACTGGCCCAGGTCACTTAGTCTTTCCTCATATGAAAGATGCTCCTTTCCCTTAATCATCTTTGTTGCCCTCCACTGGACCCTCTCTAGAAGCTCCACATCCCTCTTGTCCTGGGGAGCCCAGAACTGCCCCCAATACTCCAGGTGCGGCCTCCCCAGTGCTGGCAACACTCCTCCTGATGCAGCCAGAATCCCATTGGCCTTCTTGGCCACGAGGGCACACTGCTCACTCATAGTTAACTTGATGTCAACCAGGACTCCCAGGTCCCTCTCCATGGAGCTGCTCTCCAGCAGGTCGACCCCTAATCTGTCCTTGTGCTTGGGGTTATTCCTCCCCAGGTGCAGGACCCTGTACTTGTCCTTATTGAACCTCATGAGGTTCCTCTCTGCCCAACTCTCCAGCCTGTCCAGGTCCCTCTGGATGGCAGCACAGCCCTCCGGAGTGTCGGCCACTCCACTCAGCTTGGTGCTGTCCACAAACTTGCTCAGGTGCACTCCGTGCCCTCGTCCAGGTCGTTGATGAACAAATTGAACAGCACCGGGCCCAGCACTGATCCCCAAGGGACACCACTGGCCACAGGCCTCCAAYTGAGCTTGGCCACGTTTATCGTGACCTTCTGAACTCTGCCATCCAACCAGTTCTCAATCCACCACCACTTTTCCTTTGCCTTTGTTGTTAGTATCCATCACCTTTCTGCTAGCTTTATCCTAAGACAAATTCAGACAAGGAATGCTTGGCTCTTGACATTACTGTGTGATTTCCYAGGGCATAGGGATGATTATACAGAGTGTGCCATCAAAATAGATGGCTATGGTTGGAAGGCAACATTCATCTTTGGATAAAGGCTTCTGCAGTGCCTGCTTTGACCTGACAGTTTAGAAGAGCTTATGGCTTTCTTGCATCTTTCTTCAGTAAAACTGGCCCCAAAAGAGGGAAGTTGTGTATCATATAACAAGGTATGGGCCAGTGTTTGACAAGCACTGGTTTTAATAAGACTCAGAGAGTACAAGCGGTGCCATATTTCCCACCCCTCATCTATGCATGTACCCTCTGACAACCTCCCGAGAAGTTACATTTCTGAATAAGAAGTTCCCAAACCACTAGAAACTCAGAGCGCGAGTGGTTAACAGATTTACCCCAAACTGAGGTGCACTGAAGTGTCAGTTATTAATCTTTAATCCAGATTTCTTCCTTTCACTACTTAGGAACTTTGTAGAGGTATCTGAAAGCTCCAGCAGGCTCCAAATTGCTGCCCCCAAACTGTAGAGATGGAGGCACTGGCCATGACTATGCAGTATCAAGCACTGCACACCTCCAGCAGCTTCTAGAGAATTTCTGTGCCTGAAATTCTATGCCATAGCATTAATTTTTAATTCCTTCACTTTCATTATCTGCAAATAGTGATTTTTCCATTATATTTAAGGCAAAGCCAGGAAAAAAAAAATGAACAAAACAACAAATGGCCACTGGGCAGGAAATGAATCACTCTGGGTTGGTTGGAGTGTGCTAACTACAGATACTGCAAATATACAGAAACACTTTGAAACCTTTCCAAGGACAATGCTCTGTTAAAACTATAACACGCTTTCTGAGGACCTGGACATATTATTACACAGCTCTTTGAAAACAAACACAAGAAACATGAAATAAAAAATTTAAAAAATTGGATGAGTTGGGATGGGAACATTGGTTTCAAGTGGACTTATGTCTCTTTCTCCCAGGCAGCACTCTGCAGCCAGATCTCATCTTCCTTTCTAGGAAGGACTCTTCAGAGAGCTGAAGGAGAGCAAGTTTAACTCTTGCTAGAGAATTGTCTTTTTTTATCAGTGTCACCCCAAAGGATGCTGCAGGAGTCTGATGCCTTTCAGGAGAGATGGATCTGTCTTGGCAGAGATTACGTGCCTATCTTTTTTTTTTCCAAAAGGAAAAGTAAGGGTTTTCTCCATGTCCTGCTGTAACAYCTGGCATTTTTCAGCCCACATCTCTAATCCTTGGCCATCACATGGGCAGGTTACGTCACGCTTCCGCCTTGAGTGGTGCCACAGGATCCCAGCTGCTCAGAAGGCCTGGGGAGGACAAAGGTTCCCTCAGTAACACTTCAGTCTCTCCTACTCCCAAACTGTAACAGGGCAAAAWATTTGGAGTCAAGCTGAGGGTAAAATTCAGTCCTAACTTACCCTAATTGGCTCTATTTAACTAAAAGGAAACAAAAGCAGCTCTTTTGGAATTCAGGATTCCCTGCTTCCCTAGGTTTTGCACCTTCTCATGAGTGGAGATGATGCTGATTCCGTTATCCTTGTAGGTATGTGCGGAAGATGATCTAAAAACCAAATAAACTCTTGACCTTCTTTTGGAGAACTCTTCCCTGTGATTCCTGTTAGAGCTGCCCAGATCTGGCTTGGATAGTAGGTGACTCAACCAGGGGGAAAAAAAAAAACAAAGTAAAACATCTGTGGTTCATTTTGAAAACATCATAGCAAACAATATGAAGTGTGACAGTTCATGCAGCTTTATCCGAGCAGCGCAGGTCAGACGGAGCTGGCTGTGTTTCTTGCCCTTCCAGCCGCAGCGCGGACTCGGCTCGCCGCCGCCGCTCGGCCTTCGCTTGCGCCTGCAGCTGGGCCAGCTCTCACAAGCAGGGTTGCTGGAAAGCTTGCCATTAAATACAAACACAAGGAGAGAAAAAATGGTAGGGAACGGCTGGGGCTTGAAAGAAAGCTTCAGCTGGTTCATGAACAGGTACAGCCACGCTGCTCCCTCCTCAGCAGCCTTCTCCTTGGGAAGTTAAATTCATTGTAATCAACTGCAGCGTCCCCTCAAAAACACGACCACAGACCTGCCTGTGGCCTCTGTGAGCTCTGCTCTACGCTGAGAAAAAWAATGAAAGAAAACCTCTGGGCACCAATAACGCAGCTTCAATCTGATGAAGCTGGTAGAAATAGAAAGGATGGGTGTAGGAGCTGTGTCTTGCGTCCCRTTTTGTAGCATTTAATGCTGCGGGATGCTGCCGTGCTTATGTGCTCCTGCCTCAGCACCGCAAAAAAATAATAAAAGCAAGGCTATCAGATGGGACAGCAACTTCCAGGCAGGTGCTTTACACTTTCCTTCCATAGCGTCAAGAGGCCAGTGCTTGATGCTGTAATGACAAAAGTGCAGTTTCATGGGAGACCTTGAGAAGCAAATGACAGTGCTCTTGAGAATTGCAAGACTAAATATAATACTTTGAAATACAGAAATCTCTCCAGGCCTAGGAAGAAGCGGATAGTCCTGAATACAAAACAGTTTTCTCCTGCTTTCTGTGGTAGAGTTTTGCTTCACTCTGATGAATAACATGATAACTGCTTTTAATTAAGAGAAACTCTACCTGGATATAGCAGTCATACAGATTTTAAAGTATTAAAAAAGATTTCTCTCTCTCTCCATCAGATTTTTGACTAATTTAGATGTCACTTGAGTATATTATTCCTGTTACTAGCAAATATTGGCATTGGGAGTTTTAATCAGCTTCTAAAAAAGTAAGTTTTTGTGAGTCAGTGCAGTTCCTGTTCAGCAAATCTGGACCCTGGACACATACAGGCAACACTAGGGAAGCCCCCACAGGTAAGAACAACGAGATCTGGCAGAATGCCTCAGGAGATGAGAAGCCAGTGGCAGCCATCAAATCGAGGTGTCAAAGGAAGAACAGCTGAAGAGGCAGGCGAYCTTCCCATCAGCCGTGGATGGACTGACATAGACCCAACTCCTTACCAGCAACCAGCAACAATTCCAGAAAGATAAGGGGGAAGTGGCAAAAACACTCAAAAAGATTTATTGTGGCTTCTTGCAGTACACTTGGAAAGCAGGACAATCTTCTTGTGTAAGGGGAAATTCACTGTTACCTGCTACCTTCAAGCTAATGGTCATCTAGGTGCTGAGGAAACCAGGAAGCTCTGGCTTGAGTGGATCTCTGCCTGCCTCTTTGATGTAAACAAAAGCAATTGAAAAAAAATACCAAAACACATAAAAATAATTATTCCAAGTTACTGGAGAGGCCCATGAATAAGCCCATTTGTGGAGTCAAGCTGATTGCTGTTTGCAAATTTTGTGCTATTGTCAATCTTGAACTGCAATCTGCTCACCTGGTGTTTGGCAGCACATCAGCCCACTGCTCAGTTACTCCCGTTGCGGGTGTCTGGTCAGACCTGGGGTGATTGCATTGGCAATCCTAATGGAAATATTTAATTTTGCCAGTATTAGATAGAGCCGTGAGGTACAGACCATCCAGGGACTTCAGCTGGGCTGAAACTAAGCAGAATTGGGTTATGTGCAGAAGTGGATTGTATGGCCCTGCTCCCCATCCCCTAAGACACTTATTTCCACCACTCAGCTCCTGCTCCAGGGCCTGAACTAGCCCAGCGAGAGCTTTGATTTCTTGCAAAAACCTTGACCCAAGCATAAATTGGAGCAAATTACCCAAGACAGCCAGGCTTAGCCATCAGCCTTGGGCATGGAGGGAAATCATGAAATGAGTCTTAAAAATAACTTGCTGTAAAAAAAACACAAGCAAGTGCAATTCTGCAGTCAATATTCAGAGTATCCGTGGCATGAAGCCAGTAGTTAAAACCCATTTTCTCATGCATTTTATGCAGTCTTACTTCATATTGCATATATAGTGGTGTAACATACATTTGCACGGCACATGCATAACCTTCAATAAACTAAAGGCCATTATGCAGCACATGCAATCAAAATACAGGAGTATAATTAAGTGCTGTGTTCTAGGAGAGCTGAGCTGCTGTTGATAATTTGCTCATTCTCCTCAACCAAACAAACCGAAATCATTAGCATCAATATCGTGTCCATGTCCTCACTTTCCGAGGAGAAAGGAAGCAAGGCCAGCTTTCCTCAGGGCTCCAGAGCCATCTAGTGTCTGCAGGAGAGGGTGCCTGCGGATACCATTTAATTCCATTTACTCCCAATTCTCCTACCTTTCCTCACTCCATACCCACTTAGGCTCCTTTTCACACCATCTCCCTTTTGCTTTCTGTGTTATCTTCTTTTTCTTATGCTTCTTCTCTTCAATCTTTAGAAACTTTCTTGAGGAAGAGGAGGAGACAGCTCAGAGAGAAGGATGAAGAGATCCAGCACACCTGGCTTGGGACAGACTGTAAGATGTAGGTTTATGGAAAGAAACTGAAAAAAAAAGACCTATCAGTAACGGTAATATGAGGATAACAGTGATCACCTCCATGTACTGCTTATAAAATAATGTCTAGTTGTTCTGCATATGAAACATAGCTGTGCCGCTTGACAAGCTAGCTGGAGAACAGGTTAAGTACTGAAAATTTTACTGAAATTACAACATTTGTTTCAGGAAACAGAAAGGATTGGGTCTATTAATAAACTGTACAAGAATGGAAAGCCTGGAGTGGAACCCAAAACTGAGTCTGACTCCATGACATTTGGCTTTTGGTGATGGGTTTCATCTGTACCTACGTTGCTGGGTCTTAAWCACACATGGTCTGCAAAGGGTGGGCAGCAGTGTGTGAAACTAGACCTAAAAAAGGGTGGTCTTTATACTGAACTCCAGATAGGGCATATTTCAATAACCCACTTCAGACGTGACAAAGACAGGAATGATGAAGACAAGCTGACTGCCAAGAACCAGGGCAAGCATAAATACAGAGCGGCAAGAGCCTACAGATGGGAGATATGTAGTTTTCAAGACAGATGAATGTCCCTGTTAGAAAATTCTGCATTTGTCACTGACGCCTCTATTTAGTATCTGGAAATAACAAGTGCAACAGGATTTCAAAGCGATCTGGCAGAAGGTGGGCACCCTCACATTTCCAAATACATCATTTATTTTTAGGCCAATTTCCTAGGGAACGAAGCTTGTGTGATCACACCGTATGCCTTCCACTAATAGCTTTCGAACCCACTGGCCAAACCCGAAGGAAGGCCAGCAAGCCCAACAGCACCAAATTCCTGACCTTTTCTTCCTTTCTCCTTCTTTCCAACAGCTCCCTCTGCCTGCAGCAGATCCCAGCTGCTCCCCACAGCTTTTCCACGGTGGGGAGGATTCCCAAGGATTTCCACCTGCATTTGCCCATAATTTGTAGTACCACAGTTTTTTTTTCTCCATGTTTCCTGTGCACTAACAGCCATTTCTTTTGGCAGTATTTATGATCTGGGCACCATTTTTCTCTCCATGGTTTATTTTCAAGCTCCCACAGTGAGGTAAGTAAGATGCTAGCTTTCCCCTCTGCTATTTTATCAAAGGGTGGACTGTCTTTAAATCAAATATCCTGGATCTGCCTTTACTTTAAAGAGAATAAATAAATGTTTATGCTAACTCCCAAGTAATTAATATTTTTATGCAAGGGAGATCCCTTTAAAAAAAAAAATAAAACAACGCATATTAACCTTATTAGCAATGCACAGCAGCAAGGTACTTGCAAAAAGAAAAAAAAATATTTATTTATTTATTTACTTACTTACTTTTAGGACATTTCAGAGCCCTGGGAATGGGTGATATTTAAATACCGTGGTGTTTTGCATATTTGTCCACAAGAGGCCTCCCTTGGCCAGCCAACAGGCCCAACCTGCCCACTCCTGTGCCTCCCCTTAGGGCACTGGCACCTTCCCTCCGGCCTGCAGCAAGAGCTCAAGCCAGGCAGCAGCTGAGGAAGAGGAGGAATCCTGCCTTTGCAGGGAGCAAACCCCAGTTTCAAAAAAATCTTTATCCCTCAAACACTTATCCTGAGGCAAATGGTTTTCAACAGTAAAAGGGAGGACTTGAGGGATGTACCTAGTKCACTGGCCAAAGTTAGAAATGAGTGAGGTCCTCCAAGGTGAAGCCCAGTGAAGTGGCTTGATGAAGAGCTGAGAAGGATTACTACTGTTCGAACTTGAATTAAAACAAAATCTGTGCCTAGCAGCATTAATTAAAGCAAATGCAATTTGCTTAGTCTACTAATGACTCGTTTGTGGTGTTAGCGCTCAGTCCTCTGCCGTACAAATGACCTTGCTATTATAAGGAGGTGACTGTAGAAGTCCAAACTATCCATTTACTTCAGGATTTTCTTTAGAGTCTGTATTTTCATTGAGTTAGTAGGGCTGAAAAAGTGGAGAAAAAATAAGGGAACTGTTTAACTCAAAGTGTAAAAACTCACAGTGACAGCAAATAGTCTGTAAAAAGAGAACATTYGTACCCATTTGAGAATGAGCTTTCTCTGCCTTTGAGAAGAGAGGCTGAAGGCTGCAGCAATGTTGTGGCGAAAGGGACCCCGTGAGGGAGGCAGCGTGCAGGGGGGCCAGGGCGGCCCGCTCTGCAAGTCCTTGCAAGGAGCCTGTAACCTGCAGGTCAGCAGGGCTGGGCTGAGTGCTGAGTGCGGAGAAGATGAAGCCAATTCCCAGTCACGTCCGTTCCAAGAACCTCTGCTCTGCTGGCTCTGTATTGCCCAGGTGTGCAGTAAGGTGCTCTTTCAGATGTGCTTTCCCTTGCCCATCTGTGTGAGGAGCTCTGGTCTCACTACAAGTCTCCGTGCTGTGAGTAGGATGCTGAGGAAATGCACGGAAGACATCGTGCCGCTGGCCAAAACATCCCTACCCACAGGAGCTCCAACGCAGTGGGGAAACTGCTCTGGCCATGCAGCTGGTTGTGTGCTCAGCAGCTGAAGTCAGATGCTTCACTGCAAGAGCTGATCTGCTGCAAAAATCCACTGCCTTGTCCAAGGAAGATGTTGGAAGATGTTGGCACCAGCTGCCCTTCAGTAAAGCCACACTGTATTTTCCCTATTTGTGCCTTATCCCACATCTTTAATTATGGTTTCCTCCCTAGCCTRTGACAGCTTATGGGAGGCAAGACCTTTCCCATCTGCAGACCCAGCAAGTACCCATCATCATCCTCTGTCAAGAGTAGGGTTCTGGAGCAGGAACAAATTGTGAGCATTCCGCAGAACAGGTTTACTGACAAACATGAACTCATTTATCATYAAAATACTACACAGCCCATAGTGTGTACCAGAGCTCTAGGAGTTTTGTTTATTTTCTGTAGAATAGAAGCAGAAGCACTGCTGGTACTGCTGCATGAACTAACTGATCAAATCACGTATTGCACAGCCAGGATTGCAACTTGCTCTTTGGCACGTGTCCCCTCGGCAGAGACTTGTTCCCTTTGGTCTGCACCTGAAGATTGGGTCACGGCCACGTGGCACAAGGAAGTTGGCTTAGGTCATATGATAACATCAAAAGCTGCTTGGCTGATTGACAAGTCTTATTTCCCATGAAAAGGAAACAATGATGGGACTATGAAGKTTGTAGTCTTTTGTCTTTGCCCTTGTTCTTCGGTAGACATGGAGTAGATACCAAATGAGAGGATATGGGAACAGATCAGTGCTCATTTTTAGTACAAACCTCAGCCTGTTGAAAATGATGTATTTTGTCTTGCAAACAATGTCTCCAGCTGGTCCATGTGAACCAGTGCAACAACACAACCGTATGCGCTGGGTGCTCATGTTTCTTAGCACACCATGACCGTGTCTGAATAAGCACTCAGAGTCTTCAGTCTTTCTGCAATAACAAAGAATCCTCATCAGCAAATTGCCATTTTCTTGAAGCTTTCAAGCAGAAGCAAGGAGATATACACATAAACTTTAGGAGTCTCTTACAAATTTCCCACATACCATGGCCTATCTTACACATTTTAGAGTAGCATCATTGAGGGGAATTCATTAGCACTGCAGAGCTGCCAAAACTGGTCACCAGCATGGGACATCAAYGCTGCTTCTTCTACACTGCAAGCTTAAAAGGTTGGTAAGTTTCCGCTGTTTTTAAGGATACAGAATTCCCTGCCTCCTAAGCAAACCTTGGTAAATATAGCAGACTGAGAGCCCTAATTATAAGATGTTTGGGGTGTAACAAGGGAGAGATGAGTCTTGTCTAATGCCAGGCTCTGTGCCTCCAAGGCACAGAGCTACTCTCCAGCTTGTTGGCTGGACACTCCTTCTAGTCAACAGAGTCAAATAGARGGAGCAATTAATCTTGCCCTGAAGCAGGTGAGTATATTGGGCCAGATGGAATGGTAATCTTGGTTGACTAGATGGCACCTGACGGGATGGGAAGCTCGGCACCAAGTTTGGATGCAGTTGGCAGCCACTGATGTAGATGTCTAATGTYAGGCAAGAGGAATGTAATCCAGATACCTAGTCCCTTCTTAGGATCACCTCATGCAACTGCTTCAAAGATAATAAAGCTATGAGGGTATGGTGCCAAAGCAAAAGCTTTCAGAAAAAAAAAAATGGATCTCTCCACTAATCGCTGACAGTAGTGTAAATTAGAGAGCCTGAGAATAACAACAAAGCTCCCAGAGGGTTTAAACAGAAGGGAAACTAAAGGACTTGCCTGAGCATGAGGATTCAATTATTCATAGCCCGCTGAGGAGGCGCATCTCTGGGCAGCCCTCACGGGCTGCCTGCGCTGCGGAGCCAGCACAGCGCGCCCGGCAAGGCACCAGCCTGGCCCCAATTACCGCATCTCCTCCGGGAAGCCTGCCTTGGGATGGGGAACATTCCCTAGGTCCCTGTGCCACTGCTGGCTGTGGATGAGCTAAAGCTGAGACTGGAGGTGGTGGGCAAGAGCGGGACAAGGTGCAGGAAGGTGGGATGGAGCGGAGATGGGAGGGCCCCAAGCAGCCATGCTAATCCACAGTAAAGAGTCACCATTAATACAAAAAGTAACCACCCTCTTCTCTTTTCAGGGATGTAATTTGCTTGTTCTTTACTAATTGCAGCTCATCCTTCTCTTCCTTGCTCCTTTCTTCCACAGGGCTTGCAGGCACAAGCAGGGATCCTTGTCGCCCCTTCCGAAGAATCCTCTTTCTTTCCCAGTTTTCTTGTCTTTGCTGATGATGTGGCCTGCTAGAGCCTCACAGTGGGAATGCTCTGCTGGGCATAGGCTGAGGACAAGGTTTTTCCACGGTAAGAGAGCTGCAAGTCTTTTCCTAAATATTTGCCACTTGTGCCCTACTTTAAAGGAAAAAAAGTCATACTAGTTATAGGTGAATTCAACCAACCAAAGACAACAGTCTATATGTATATGTGTATTTGTATGTGTATGTATATGTATATGTATGTATGTCTTTGGAATCTGGAAATGTTCTTCCCCTGTTTCCCTCTAGAATTTTTCATATCCTAAAAATGAATAATTTAAGCATTAAATAAGACCGGTTTTCATCATGGAATTACTATTTAATCATCACGGGCCTGAATGGAGTGCAGATATTTATATATATGAATATATATATATATTTGAATTGATTTTGCATAGGATCTCCATTAGAAAATACACCTAAAGCTATGTTCAGTTGTGCCAGCATTTTAAGAAACAAGTGGTATCTGACAGGCCACATTAGCATAGCTGTGCCATTGTGCTAAACAATATCAAGAGACCTAATTAAGGGAAATCACCCCATATGGCTGGCAGCACTGCATGATTGTAAACCTAAGCAATTCTTTGATTAACACCTTCTCACAGGTTGCTAATGTCAGATGAATAAATAATGCTGCCCTGTGCTCTGAGAGCATCGCTCCTTAGCAAGAAGGTTCCCAGAGCGAGACGCTGSAGACAACAGTGCAAAGATTTATAGAAGCCAGGATGTAAATCTCAGAGGAAATAACAGATTTCTCCAAGCAAAGAAACAGGAAAGGAAAAAAAAGAAAGACTCCTTCCTTCTTCCTAGTGGGGAAAACAGATAAAGGATCCTGGAAATTCCTGCCAAGTCCCCATGCCGGTTGTGCCACAGACAGTTCGGCCTTTCATCAGCTGCAGAGTGACAACTATTCAGTATCAGCAGAGAATTAACAACTGTACTTCCTAGTTATTTTTTTTTCCTTTTTTAACTATAAAAATTGCCTTGTGGGAGAGCCTAAGTGCTATGTCTTCTCGATCATGCTARTAAGGGCCAAGCAAGATCATGAAAGCCAGACCAGACCAGTAAATATGTTTTATTTGACTGGGCCTTCTTTCCCACCCTCCCATAGCCATTGGACTATAATTTGATAATTAGAAACCGCAAGCTAAAGACAGGGAGTCTAGTTGTGGGAGCCTGCTCTCCTCRGGAGCTAGCCAGCAGGCAGGGATTGGTAGGACTTACAGGATGAAACTGCACACCAGAACGGACATATTTCCAGAAAAATCCCTCCGTTTTGATGTTTTGGCCCATGCAGGACACATTTGGTTCATTTCTATTTGCAGTCAAACTTATCCCTGCACGGCAGAGGAATGTTTAAAAGCAAAAAAAAAAAGCTCTGCTTGGTGGGGTTAATTCTTAAAATGCTGACCCTTTGCTGATCTAGTCCTGCTGAAATCTTCTGCTGATGAAATTAGCTACAATGGGAGTAGAAAGGAGACCCCTATAATCCCCCCTCCCTGATCATCCCCTTTTACAGTGTTYTGAAACTACACAAAATCTTTTATCGCTTTTATAGAACCAGAGAGGCATGGGGCTACAGCCAGAGGAAAATTAAAGAGCTAGAAGCAAAGATTGGAGGAACTTTATTTGACTAAACACAAGTTCCTTAGCCAAAATTTGTATTTAGTTGTTTTTGTCTTGCACTTCCAAACCCCTCTCTGGTACATCAAAACAGTGCATAGGTGCCCAGGTCTGGGCTTTGCCTTTCCTCTCTGTAGGTCAATGTGCAAATCAGACGATGTCCTGCAGATCTTGAAGCAGGCGCCAGACAAGCTTTGCCCTGTGACTCTGGCTGGTGGCAGTGCCCTACCCCGAAGCCATCTCCTCGTGCAGATGGACACGAGCCGTTTGCCTGCTCCGGACTGAAACACTCTGACCCAAGTCCCTGCAGAGCCTAAACTCGGTGTTCACTCCATTCTGCTTCTCTGCAATGCCATGATCCTGCTTAACAACTATTAARGTCATGCACACCGTGAGCTGGATGTTTGTGACAGAGACAACATTCACCAGGTTTCTTTACCTGATGTCTGAGATGTGCAAGGTGGCAGCTCCCTGAAACACAGGGCTTGGACTGGGAGTTTCTTACATGCTTTGTAGTGTTTCTTTTTGCAGGGGCATGAAGAATTCCTCTGGAAAGTGCTAATTCCCTTGCAGACTTCACATGCGATGGGCAGCAAGCCTTGGCAGCCGCTCCTGGCATGCAGGCTCCTGCCACGGAGAGGCAGCCTCCGCCAGGAAGACGGAAAGAGGGAAAAAACAGTCAGGGGGAACGAGGAGCTTTGTAGGAAGTGCTGGTAAGTGACAGTGGAGTCAGCAGAGCGGGGCTAAGTGTCCCTTGCAGAGCTGCTGCACCTGCCCTGCATGAGGCCACCTCTTACCCAAGGGCTCTGCGGGCAAGGTGGAGCTTCCATAATCCATGAAGACAAAAGAGCAGTTTTCACATGACAGCAACACACTGGGAGGGCAGAGGTCTCAACACACAGGGGTTTTACTCGGCTCATGCCAAGCAGGGATTTCTGATCCCCCATGCACAACCTTGGCAGTGAGGATGATCCCATTTCAGCACGGTGGGCAGCTTACAGAGAGCATGAGCATCATTTGCACAGAGGGGCTTACCTGGAAAGGTGAAAGCTGTATTTAAGTTTTGCCTCTCCCCTGATAAGAACAAATTGAGGACTTGCTGCTTCTTTCTAGCTGAGGGTACGGACTGCTGTTATTTTATTTTTTTAAGTGGGAACTCTGTGGTATCGACATTCCTGAGGACAAAAGTCCTCAGCTTTCCACCTGCAAGTCAAGGATGTTTTTCTATTAAAATCATAATTGTATCAATGAGGATTATTCATTGTTTCAAAGCGAGAAGCAAGAATTAGCATGCTGATGTTCGCTGATTAAGACTTTAAAAAAAAAGAAAAGACTAAGGTAAATAAATCAGCTTAAAAATTATCCCTTTCTGCAAACACCAGCTGCACAGGAAAAGGAAGACTGTTAGCCATCTTTCACTGATGTGCTAGGCTGAGCCAGTAGATGCGTTTCAAGTACTCTGTGGCTGCAAGTTAATATATCCTACACTCCACAGGAAAGACCCGTGCAGGAAAACAGAAAAGGCAGAACAATGGTGTGAACCAAACGCCCCATCTTATTCCGAAAACATCTGGCYTCTGAACATTTCATTCATTCATTTGTGTTACTCAGGGCAAAAATCTGCCCAAGCACTAGCAGCCTTTCATGATTAATAAGAGAAAAAGCAAACGCTGGCGCATGGGTTTACTTTTACATCGTAGGAGTGTGGATCCCTGAAAATGGGATTTACTCCRCAGCAGAGAAAATAGGAAGGGTGACAAGACTCAATACATGGGAGGGTGGTCAGAATATGYAGTGCTGTGAAAAATGAGGGGATAACGGGGAGTAGGAATTTGGGGAATACCATTTCATGGAGTCCCTCTGTTTGGCACACCATGGAGGAGTGTTATAAAGAGAGATGGCAGGAGTGAGAGAAGCACAAGGAAGAATAAGAGTGGACTGGAAACCTGTGATGATTTTGGTAGCAAACTTCCCAAAAGGTCAGGATTTTAGCAGGCAGTATCCCATGATTTCCGACAACTTCTGACAAGCACAGGCTCAGCACCGGGACTCAGTTTCAGTGCTGAGGATTTTGCTGCAAAGGGTTAAGTAGCTAAAGAAACATTGCTTCATTTTACGTAGATAATAAAACAAAACCTGGAAATGCAAATGCGTTCAGAAAAAKCCTTTGAACTTTTTAATTTTTTTTCTCAAAACTCTTACCTTATAGAAGTTTAAGAAAAGCCCTTACTGTTTATTGCAGAGTGTTTATCACTGCAGACGTCAAGAAAGGCTGACAAGTTTATACAAAAAATTCCGGATCTTACATTATCCCAGTTGTTACTTTTCCTTTTCTACCGCTTCATCTTTGCAGAAAAAAAAAATAAAGGGGGATGCAAGTGATGTGTTTTGCCACCCTTTCCTGCAGTGAATTAACCCTTGGCCAGCACTGGCAATGAAGACAGCACAAGTGTAGAGAAACTAACTTGACAGCCCATAAACATGAAAGCCCCTTGTTTGCTGGATTCCTTTTTAATAGGCATTAACAAGGCATTTGGGTTAAGGAAGCAAACTGAACCAGCCCTGAAACTACCATTTAATTTCATAAGCCCTTTCACAGAGATTAGCTATCAGTTTGAAAGGCCCGTGAGGCTTCATCTTGTTTTTAATTCAAATTATATTGAATCTGTAGCAATTTCTTTTTGCTCCTAGGAAGCYATAAGCATGTAAACAATATTCATTATGGATCCTTCTATTTCCTGACATGAGCCCTGACTTTTAATGGGAGTTCAGAGGCTGGAATGACATAGACTGGCAGTGACTTACCAAGGGTGGCCATCCTTACTCCTAGGTCCTTATTTAGTGGAAAGCTTTATTCTGTGCAATACTGGAGTAGTACAGCAGTTARTAACTGGTTGGGAATAGCAGCCACTTCTCACATACTTTATCTGGGAATAAAAGAGCRCATAGCAGCTGCATCACCCAGAAGTCAAAATTGGTGGGTTTCATAACCACCTCTGGCTGACAGCAGTGTATGGGGAATTAAAATTATACTTTTCTGTACACTGAGGCTGAGCAAGTCTTGCAGTCGGAACGAAGCACGAAGCTGTGCTGACTGTGGAAGCCAGGGAGTCTCTGGCGCTTGCCCAGCTTTGCACCAAGGCTCAAGCACACCAGTGATCCCGAGCAGTTATAGCACCCCGCATACCCAAGGGCTGCCCTCAGGCTACTCTATTTTAAGTCAGTCTGGAGACTGCATGGGAGCAGGAGGACAGGAACCAGACACATGCTGAACCTAAATCCTGCTGTCACTGCACTTAATTTGTCCAGAAATCCATGGCAAAGACACCCTGTGTCCTCTTGTGACCAGGAGGAGCTGAGGCCCTATGATGCTGGGATCCTGCTGACACCAGGAGTTACTTGTTGCTCATTGTCTACATGTGCTCCACGGACACCACCGAGCCAGGGCCAGCACGCAGTGGGTGGAAGACTCTGTTGCTGCAGAGTGTGACGGAAAGTTGTGTCATTCAGTGCTACTGTGCGCATTGGCACTTGCATTTTTAAAGCATCGGGGTGGATGGAGTTGGGTGATTGATGGCAACTTGTTTTCCCAATGAGTCACTCCTCCCTGCATCCCTTTCATCAGCTTTCATGCAACTGTTTATTTGTATAGACATTTAGGAAGAGCCTTTTATTTATGTGAACAAGTATTATTCACACGCCAGTGAGTGTATTGACATATGAGCAAGTGTACCCACAGACAAGCGGGCAAGCTCGCTTTGGAAGGGATCATCCTGACACCCTCCACACACKCACACTGACTCGATGAGAACGTGACTAGAGAAACCAAATGTATAACATGCAGGACGGCCAAAAAATGTGTCCCGGGCAGGAAGGAAACTGGCTATTTTTAAAGCAGGGATTCATAAATATCGCCAGAGCTAGAGCATGTTCCAAAGAGGACGGGACAGGCTAGAAGATGCTCTGTAGCCTCATGGGGCGCACAGCGTCTTCACCAGCACTTCTGCTGGCCTAGGCCCAAGCAGAGAAGAGCCTCGTCGTCCATCCCCCTGTTACTGTGTTTTCTGCTCTTTTAGCTCTCAGCAGCAGCCTGCTAAGAAAGAACATTTCCAAAGACRTGCAGGACAGGGCTTCACGCTGCCGCCCAGCTCTCTGCCGCTTTCTGCCTCGCAGGCCACCAAGGGCGCGCAGACTCTCCCGGCCTCCGCTTGCCGGCAGGGCTGTGCGGGGATTCGTGACACTCCGCTCAAGAGAAGCGAGTGTTTTACCCCATGCCTGCCCCAGGCCATGCTGGGCCTGCACACGCACCCGGTCTTGTGACAGGCAGGAGCCTGACCRCGCTCCTCCACAGGCCGGGCGCCATTTTCACCCCAGCAGGACCCGAACGAGAGCGAGCAGAAGCCCAGCACGAGCTCCATTGCTCTATGTGACATTAAATGCAACCTCCAGTCGCTCAAGAAGTTGTCTGCAAGGCCTTCCGATCCCCTGCCAGCCCTTAGCCTCCCCACAAGTTCCCCCATTTTTTCCATAGGGACTTCCTATGGCCCCGACATAGTCTTCTGAGAATGCCTGGCCTCGGAGCGAGGCGTGTGAGCCCGATCACAGTGGCTGAGACCTGCTTTGCTGAAAGAAACTCAGGGTCTGGGAAAGTTTGGATTTCTCTGCTATAGACCAGGAATGTAAATATTATATTAAGATCTTGTATTTAATATCCGTGGTATCAACAGAAGGGAAGAGCAGGAGGAGGAGAACCAGATGAAGAAAGCGCTAATGCTTCCTACCTGAGCCTTTTTTCAAAGCTATTCTAAAATATTCCCTGTGTTATTCGCAAAGTTTTGTGCTAATTACAACATGCATTAWTTTTTTTTTCCAGATGCTGTAATTTTCTTTTAGCTCCAGCTGACTGTCAACTATCATCACCTTCTTTGGGGGTTTGGGYACAGCAGACAGCCCAGGGGTTCATTTTGTGCAAGGCTTTTTGAGAAGCCGTGACTGCAAGCAGTGCTCCAGCAGAGAGTAAGGCAGGAATGTGGGAGGATCTAACTCTCCTGATGCCCCCATTGCAGGGGTAGGTAAGGAATGGGAGGCAGTCAGTAGCTAGTTATCAAAAAACGTTTTATTCTAGCATGTTGCACAGCAAACATCCACTGTCACAAGTGTTATAACCCTTTAAAACTTTATTGTGAATGTCCTCAGACATGGATGAATTGTTCTAAATTTTCTTAGAGCTACAGATTCTGAGGGAAAAAGAAAAGCTTTTTTAAAAAACATATTTTTCATGCAATGTGATTTGGTTCTGGATCTCAAGACTGGGAAAAAACACTTAGAAACATAATGTGGAGAGTTCAAAAATTCTCTGTAGCAATAAAAGGACACAAGTTGTTTTTATTTCCTATTTTGAAACCATCCTTAGGGTTTCAGAATCTATTTTTATACTTAGGACTTCTGGACTTGATCGTCCTGTAATGTAATTATCATGTAATTATTACCAATTAATACATGGTCCTTGTGTTGTAAGGTGTTTTTTATTCACTCTTCTAAATTGCAAAACTTGGTTTTATTCTCTAAATTACAATTAAAGCCTACAGCATATGTTTTTATTGGGGCTGTTAAGAATAGTATTTTACTATCTATAACTACTTACTGTTTTTTTCATCATATACTATTTTACTAGTATTCAAATATTAACATTTTAGCCAGTTGTTAACTGCTTTTGTTTATGGAGGACTCTTTGCTTGACTTAGTTAAATGGTGAACAAATACCAAATAAAAGATTGGTGCAAGAAGTCCCATAAGAAAACAGTTTTCCAAATGCTTTGCAAATAGGACAAGAAATATCAGCAAAGAAAATCCAGGTTAGACATTATTCCCTAATCTCTCCCAGTGCAGCAAGGGAAGCACTGCAGCAGATCAGTGGGCGTCTGGGGAAACTGCATCCTGGAGAGTTTAAGAGCAAGTTGGAAAATGCCTGGCAGGAAAGGATTGCAGGTGCTGCGCAGGGGAGCGCATTAGATGAGTGCCCAGGGTTTTTCCTGCCTCACAAGSCCCCCGGCACTTGTTGCTGTTTCCCACAGGTGTTGGGGAGAGCAGCCCCATGCACTCAGCTTTCGGGCTTTGTACTGACCTGACCAAATCATCACTATGGAAATTGCACATCCTGATACGTCCTGATATTATGTGTCCCGATATTTCAAGATACACTTTTCTTGCAGAACGGCCTTGCAAGAGCCAGGAGCCAAGCCAGTACTGCAGGATGATACCAGGCAACGCACACATTGCAGACTGGGCAAGATATATCTTCTCTGCCTCTAAATTAGGCTGGTTGCCTTTCCACAAGGAGCAAGGTGCTTTTTGGGGGGACTCAGCTCTGACTTCCTTCATCTCACTCCGCTTCTCCTCAGCCATTTCTAAAGTCAACATTGTAAGGATACATAAAAGCTTTAGCTTAAGTACTACCCTGCAGCAAAAAGTAGACACAAGTGAAAAGGCATAGATAAAATGCCTTTGTATCTATCTTTTTTTTTTCTTCAGATTTCCTTCTAATATTTTAAGACTCAACAGAAGAAATAATGTGACTGTGACTCAGGTCATCCTGAGAGGACAAACAAGCTTAGAGAAATCGTGAGCAGAGGATAGGGAGCTACCAAGGAGGACAGCTCCATGCCAAGAGGGAGCAGAGAGCTGACTTGCTACCAGCTTCATTTAAATACTCAGAAAAGTTATTTCAGTGGTGACACCCTGTCCTGGCACATGTCCCTTGTCTTTTCCTTAGAAACAAACCCTGGCACGAACAGCACGTGTTGTGTCACTTTCATTTTTTCTTTTCTTTCGGAGTAAAGAGCAAAAGAGATTCTGTACATTTATGAGAAATCTGCATTTAAAGCCATGATAGCAGAGAATATGAGTGACTGTGTCCTTAAAAAAGCAAAAACCCCGGTTGCTTTGTTAATATAAAGGCAGAGCTGTGGGCTGGGTGGTTGCAGGTAGGACAGGGGCACGCAACAGCTGCTGCCCACTTAACATGAGTATGAATACCTTGAGAGCCTCCCAGTAGTGTATTACTTATACAAGCATGTATATGTCACGCATATATATACAGCATGGCGTATCATTTCTTCCTCCAGGCAGCCTTTTCTTCTCTGCACAGCAGCCCATCCTATCAAATCCAGCACAGTTGTTAACCCTTGCAGCATAGCAGTGATTGGGAATGAGATGACTTTGAGCACATGGTTTGTCTTGCAAATACAGATGAAGCCAGAGAAACTAAATAGAATGGGAAGGCTTTTCAAAATGGGAAGAACATGGCTTTTGGCTGACTGAGAAGCAGAGTTTTCTCTGAATGTAATTAATTATTCTCCTGTAGAGTATGGATTTAGTGAAATATCACAAAATGCTTTATTATAATCAGAGATGGCTTGRCCCTAAAACCTCCTATTTGGGAAATTGCTCAACACTAAAAAGACTGGATCCACGTTTCTCCTAGAAACCTATCACTCCAGTTCTTCACCCAGGCCAGATTCCAAGTAAGGAAGCACTTTCGTTGTGCCACTTTAGAGGGCAGATCACAGCAAGCCCCTCATGACAGCAGCAGACCTTGCAGGAATGTCTACCTCAAGACAGAMAGCAGAAACTCCACATAGACACCTGAACTTGCAAAGTATTTGTCATTTTTAACTGCCGTGTGGGGACAAGAGTTCACAATATTCCTGGGGATCTCCTGATTGTCTCCTTAACTGCACTTCAAGCTGAAATCCAAACCATCAATAGGTCTCTTCAGAAGAATTTAAGTAAACATTGTGCAGTGTTTATTTTCAAGTATCTGAGTCCACTTGGACAAAGTAACATCTTTTCATCTTCACAGTAGCCATTTTTCTATGGGAATGGAAGGGAAGCACTTCTAAGGTAAAGAGATAATTGTTTTCAGATGGTTTATAATGAAAAGAAATTGCATGCAGGAGACTGGATTGTCAGACCCTCTTAGGAAATGTKCAGAGAGAAGGGTTGCAGAGCCTGGCCCCAGGACAGTGATACAGCAGGAGTCCTTCTTCCCCTCTATCAGAACTTTAAAAATTACCTGCAAACTCAAAGAAAAAAAATGTGTCTTGAGACGGTGCAGGACAAAGGGTCTCAGAGACAGATACAGACACARTCATTGCAGTCTTTACTACTTCTGCTTGGCTCAGATAGGTGTAATCTAGCCTGAAGTTCATGTTCCTTTTCATGTACCATTCTGGCTGCATAAAGGTATCATGAATGGGACACAGGYATAATTTATAGATAGTGTAACCTCAATTTTATCTGCCTTAGTGGAGATTTGCTTTACATGAGACTCAGGCCCAGGAAGTTTACATTAATTCAGGAATCTGCTCTTCCTTCAAAGTAAGGAACTTCTTATAATGGTAGTTATGCAGCTGACAGTCCCAATGGCAGTGCTGTGGCTTTGCAGGATGAAACAAATAAAGCATTCAGTATTCAGAAAATGCCAAAAGGGCCAATCTCCGGGAATCTGCTGATTTCCCCAGCATCCATCTAGGAAAGTCTTCTCAGAGAAAAAGCGTCTGTGTTTGAGACTTTTTATATATCTGAAAGCCTCAAAGGTGATTAACATGCTGGAGTCCTGGTGTGGAGTCAAGCCAGCAAACCTGGGGCTAAGCTAATCCGTCGGGGACACATCTGCTTTTTTTTGCCTTTGCCAGGGAATCTGCACTTTTAGGCATTTTGGTTTTGTCAAACCATCTCCTGCTCCGGCACTGATGGGCTGCAGGAGCTTTTGAGTCTGCACAACTGAGGGGTGAGCAGGGAAAACCACTGAGATCCACAAAAAAGGGGACCTGATCTGTCAGARCAGAGTGTCACAGTTGGGAACTCTCTGCATTTTGATACCGCTTGCCTAAAGCCTCCTCCTCAGTCCTGCTCACCGAAAACGTTCACAGCTAAAAACTGTTCTTAAAGGCATACAGCTACCAATGTCATTTAACAATAGATAGGAGCAATACACAGAGAGCTCCTATTTTTTCCAAATGTTACATTAAACTATGAATGTGTGTTTACATTTGGWTTTCTAAGTATCATGCCTCTTACGTGTGCCTGATTTTTAATGATCTCCTGAATAATTCATTTTAAAAGCCTCTTTATTTTCTTCTCTGTAGCTTAATTAACCTCTTGGTGCAATTGGTGGGATTTTGCCATAAAAAGCGTAATGCATTTTGCATTAGCGTGAAGCACATGCCAGGAAAGCCTGGGGCCAGCYGCTAAAGAGTTAACGGCAGGCCCTGAACTTAATGCCATCTCATTATGGATGATGAATAATAACCGAATGCTTTCTTTATATGCTTGGATGCTGCCTTAGGATAACCAGGGAAACATGATTGCCTGCCTGCCGAGGGCAGTGCTTCCTGTGGCAAGGTAACACTGGGGACAAATTTTCCATGGAGTTCTGCCATCCATCCCCGAGAGAATAATGAGAATTCCCAAAACTATGCTGCACTGAGGCCTGAGCCTCAGGTAACACATGCMTCAGTCAGGCAGATGTTGGCAACCCTTTGGGAAGAGTAGGGGCACCTTTTGGATGTGGTGTGTAGGGCCAGCTGGAAACTCAAGCGTGATTTATCCCACTGTGGGATCGAGCCCGTGTGTCTCCCTTGCACAAAGCCATGCTTATCTGACCCAGCAGGTATCTCGGCAGCTTGCTTGCCCTCAGGGAAATGCTTTCACCATCAACCAGCCTGGCACTGTGATGGCCCAGCGGCCGAAGTATCGGGCAGAAGACCTGTGGGTTGCACAGGGCCAAGGCCAAACCATACAAACAAAGCGCAGGAAAGAGGGTCCATCGGCAAAATGCCGACACCCAAAGAGCACCAAGTCTCCAATTAGACTGAATGATTCCTAAAAAAGACCAGTGTTTGCGCAGAGCCTGCGTTTTGGCTTAGAAGAATTTGGTGTCATTGAGAAGAGCCAGGCCTCACACAGGGAAACAGATTCTCCCTGTGGGTTGTTTTTCCCCCCTGTCCCCACCGCCAGGGTTCAGATTGCCGAGCGTGGCGGCGGCAGTTGCTCGCTGGGGATTATTTTCTCCTCTCRTGGGCTCCTCTTGTGCAAGGGCGCRTTGCGCAAGGGAGCAGCCCCAGGTTGCCACATGCCCACCGGCCCGCGAGGAAGCCGTCGCTACCTTAGATAAGGCCTGTGGAGGCCCAAGTGTCGGGCTCTCCCTCTGGGGCGCCCACCGCACCAGCGCCTTGGCTTCCTGAGCATCTGCAGCCCGTGGGGCCAGCGACCCGCGCCGCCCGGCCTGCCGCAGGCCTCGGCTTCCTCTCTGTGGAGGGGAAAACACACAGCAAACCAGCCATGTTTTGCAATGCTTTGGGCCGGGGCTAAACTGAAACCGCCGGGGTGTCCTGAGCGAGGGGTTTCTCTTTGCTGGCACCCGCTCTTGCACACCCGCGCACGCGCGGACCGTGCGAGCACATGCTGCTGCTCTGCAGCAACGCTGTCCTCAGAGGCGGCGTGAAACTTTTTGAGAAGAAAAAAATGAGCTCCTGCGTTATTTTCCCTGAGCTTCTTAGCTGAAACCACTTGCAATTCTGTGTGCCAAATGTATATTTTTTTGTATATTCCTTTTTCTCTTATGGAAGGGATAGCTACCRCCCTCCTAAGAGCAGCAATGTCGGTAATTTATTTTGCCATCRGTGGTTTCTGAAGGCACTTCTGACCTGGTTTGTGCCCCGGCTTTTTCTGAGTATGGACAAAACCCCAACATTTTAGGCATCCTTGATACCGGAGGCTCGGGGAGGAACAGGAATGGCCCTTGAGGAGCTCCCCTCTTCTGACCGTGGGCAGGGAAAGGATGGGAATGGTGCCACCTCTCTCCTTCAGTTCTGCACTAGTCTTGTGTTCACTGCAGGAGTAACTCAAGGCAGGATGGGTTACACATGCAAAGCAGGAGGTGTTTTGCATGGAGGGCCATGCAGATGGCATTTGCAATAAGCTCCAGCATGTGCTTTCAATGATAATCCTCTAGCGCCAGGTCTTGGTGATTCCCAGCTTGGCATCTCCTGGGTCTTCCGAGGCTGGRCTGAGAGCTGCAGATGCAGAGCAAAGGGAAAGGCCTTTTTAGAAGCAGCAGTTGTGCCATGCCTGGTTTTATTTTAGCAATTTATCTGCTATGAATTATGATATTTTATTTCAGGGTGTCTTAATAGCCTTAGTTGTGCCTAATTTTTTCCAGATCTTAAGATTTCTCTGATGCCTAATTCAAAACTTTCCCTGTTCTGTATGTGTTGTTTGTGTTGTTCAAAAGAAGGGAGCACSCTTATGAGGCGGCTACAACAAGGTGGCTCTTGGTGCGGCTCTTCTTTAATATTTTTGTGAGACCTTTTCTAGTAATACCATGAATTCAAAGCACTAAACTATCCTGCTTCTGGGGTTTCAAAGTTAAGAGCATTTTCAAAGACCTTGTGCCTGAGGTCTTCAAAATGCTTGCAGAAACTGTTTTCAGCAAAAAGAAAGCAATAGTTTCCAAAAACAGCAAAAAAAAAAAGTTTCATTATAAATTTTTTTATTCTTACATTGAAAGCTGAACCGTGAGTAGAAAAAAAAAAGGTTTTTTTTTTTCCTGTGTAATTGAGTCAAGATTATGCAGCCATAATTCAGGATCTTTGTGTTTTTGTCTTGTAATAACATATCATTTTTTTTCCACAAGACATCCTAGCTTTGCAGRCATACACCAAAAGTATTGTTTAAATTCCAGACAATTTAGATTGTTTGATCTTGTTTGTTCCCAAACATCTTTCTTAGCCAAGAAAGCGAGGTTCCACATCCTAGCAGATTATTATGATTGCTGTTTAAAATTATTTGTACCGAGTGAAAATATATAGGGAGCACAGATATCTTGTGGGCTTTGCAGATCACTGCAGAGGAAATTCCTCCATCATGCAATCTGTCTGTCCAGCTGTAACTTGTGATGTGTTGAGACTTTTATATGCTAAACATATGGCAGATGGTTTAAGTCTCCCCGTGCTGTGGATAACGCGTCTTTGAAGGCATGACTTTRTGAGGTTGCCTTGCTGTGCATGCATGAGCTGGGCGTGCATGGCGTTATTCCTTGACTGGGCATGCAGCAGGGATGAAACTGCCCTGTKTTGGGAAGTGTTTGGGCTTCATGGCCATCAGCTGTACTATACCACTCACCCTCTGGTACAGCAAAAGGGAGCCAGCCTCTCCTCTTTGCTGGAATATGCATTGCCTTAAGGAAGYACATATTTTACCTTAGGGAAATAGCCCTGGAKTATCTTTGTCCCACTAACTTAGTGWTGGCTGGGCTCAGCAAAGCAGGGCTATGTAGATGTATTTCTTTAACAAACAGCCTGGCTCTGTTGCTCATTACGTTTTTTATGAGACTCAGAAAAATAAAGTCAGGGCAGTTGAATATGTCCAGCTAGGCCACACACATTTGTGTGTACATGGCAAACCAATTGACTGGAATCCAAGATGTCCTTTTAGGTATTTGGGTTTTGTTCTCTTTTTTTTTATTTTCTGTATAAGGAATCAAAGATATAATAGGAGGTCATTTTTGCCCAGCTTGAGAGCTTTGAACGTGTTCTCACTGGATATCCAGCCAGCCCTTCTCTTTGCTCTCTTTGKATTTCTTCTTCTTTACAACTGTAATAATTATCAGAGGGAACCAAATGGCCCCATCTCTCTTTTTTTAGCTCACATCCAAATGTTCAAAGCCCTGAGGAAAAGCCTCTAGTTCTATCTGGAGCTGTTTTATAGAAGACCTCATAAACTGAGCCAGGTTTATATACGAGAAGTGTGATTTTTCAAAAGGAAAAGACACTTAGAAAGTTTCCATTACTGAAGAGCAACTTTTCCTCATGGRAGCATGTGCATCATGACACATATTACATTATTGTCCGCTTTATTTAAAGGTTTTCCAGATAAACCCGTACACAACTGAACTTGCTTTCTGAATAAGCTAAGCAATCAGCTTCCCCAAATCCCTGTCCAATGTGTCTCCTTACGGGATATTGCTGCGGTGGTACCAGAAGTCATGCTCAGCATCACGCTCTGCTGTAAATTACACTGGTCARTCCTGTGGGAGCAGGATCCCACAGGACAAGGACAAGGCACCACCTCGCTGTCTGTCCAGCTGCTGCCGTGCTGCTTACCTGTATCGCAAGGGTACCTTTAGGATTAATTATCCCTACTTATGCCAAGCAGCAATTCGTCCCATGGTGTTTGCATTGCACACATTAGTGGTGATTTGTGCAACTAATTRTTTTGATGCCTGCCTGCCAATAGTTTTGCACATGCATGCACACACCACTCACACATTAACTTTTTTTCTAGTAGATATTCTGGCACTAGCGGAAATTTTGGGCAGTTTTTCCCCAGCTATTTTTTTTTAAGTTTATCTTTAAAGTAATCTTCATTAACGAGTCCCCAAGCGAGCTGGCTGCATGTCTATAAAGCCCAAGCATTTCCTGCCAATGTTTTAGGATATGCTTTTAATCATTTTTAAGAAAAAGAAGTCCAACAGGACCTGGAGAGATCTTGGGAACAGTGCTGGGAATCTGTATTCTAGTTTATGGCATCAGGGACTACCCATTTTCTTTTTTGCATTAGGACCAAGGTAACATACATTTCCCCAACATTTTGGAAACCTACTTTCCATTTCCAGAAGTCATTTCCAGACTCCCTGGAACTCTTTAACGATCAGAGGACTCATGTCCCACAGCTCTGGCAGTACGAACGGTGGCTTTGTAGGCTCCAGTGATGCATGCCATCACAGGACAAGTGTCTCAAACAGGTAAAACAGTCTCTGTTGGCTGCAGAAATAATTGGGGGTTAGTGGAGATGCAAACAGTTTAAGTTAACTGAAATTACATCCATTTAAAGATACTTTCAGAACTGGGAATAGAGCCCAAATGAGGTGCCTACTGAACTTTGATGTTCTGGGCTGCTCTGACTTTACAACCTAATTCGCGTCTTCCAATCCATCTTAAAATAGATTTAATTTTCCCCATTCTCTTTGCATCACATGAAGCTCTGATGCTCAGTGAAATATGCTTGCCCAGTTGTATATCTGAACTTGTGAATACAATGTACTGTATATAGCACAGCACACTGTACTGTTTGCATTCATTAAATCCTCTTCCACTGGAAAATTGGCTCTCCAGCTTGGGATACACATGACACATAGGAAGGATGTCTGTAATCACTTACACAAATGTCCATATCCTTCGGTTCTTCCTGCTCCTTCCTCACCRTCTATCATGCCCAGACGAATTGAATCTTAAACTGGAAAATGATGAGCTATGAAGTATTTTTGATTGGTTAGAATTATGTTTGGGGCTTGAGTATCATAACTACCAGAAAAATTGCATTTACAAAAACCTTTTTCTCTGAAAATGTATTAATAATGTATGATCATACTTTGTAGATAATGCAATAATTGCTTGCTTGATTATGTAGCCAAAATAATCATTTTCAGAGATGTTTGATTTTTTGCATGGTGACTACATTTTGTATAATTTTCAGGGCAACAGATGCTCATTTATTTGCTCTTGTTCAAAAAACAACTCTAAATTGAAAGTGAATTACTGTAAACCTTCCGCAGGCATCTAATTTTTCTTTAAAAAGACATGCAGCCTAAATGGTCTTATACTCAGGAGGGGAAAATCCATATGCAAAGTCCATGTTTACAAAATTCAGTGCACTGCAATTAGCATCATGGTTTGCCAAAAAGGACAAATTATGTGCCCAGGGAACACACACACAAACCCACAAACACAAATGCACGTGCTGCCTGTCAGATCTCTTTTTAAAATGTTGTCTTGGCTTCTCTGCCCTGGTACGATGGTAGGCTATGTGTATTTTTGAAGCATTTGCCCAATTCACAAGGTGTAAGTAAGTGTAAGTTGTGATCTGAAAGTAACAAACAATGGAAAACCTGGTCACCAAAAGGGGAACAATCAAAACATATATCTAAGGATAAAAACAGATATCCAAATCTTTAAAAAAMATAAGGTAAAAATGTGTGTCCTATGATTTCTTTCCTAAAGGATGGGAAAATCCAACAGCAGAAATCAGGACCAAACTGCTGCTGGTTAACTCACCTGCTTCACATTTTGGGATGTTACAGACACCCTGCGTGAGATTTTCAAATCACCACCTCTGAACTGACTGCTTGAGTCCACTTCAGTACTAGAAAAGACCAGGCTTGGGCAGGACGCACATTTTCAGCCTTGGCCACACCAGCTTTCTTTGCTGGTGCTGAAGGCACGAGCCATCCCATCCATGAAGTTCTTCCCTCCCAATTCAGATACTGTGTAGAAGACTTGATGCTGATCTACCATGGACCTGTCTGGAAACCAGTTTTGGAGAAAGGGATCTATTGGCAAGTCCAGGACTTTATTACTCAAATTTTATATTTATTACTCGTAGCCACCCCCTGAGGGAAGGGCTCTGTGCCAGAGCTTGTGCGAGGGAAGGAGGCAGGAGCAGTTTAACCACAGCAGAGCCTTGCACACAAGCAGGGAGGACATGAAGCAAATCCACATTGGCCAAAACTGGGGTAATCCACAAAAATTCTTACCCAAATCATTGTGCTGCAAAGTGTCTTGTGTTTGCCATGTCTGCTGTGCTTCAGTTGATATTGCTCACCAGCAAGCAGTGAGTATTGCCAATGCCACCAAAGGAGGAGGCAGGAGGAAGGAATTTGGAAACCAGGTTGGATCGCTCTGCTGATTTCTGTATTGCATTCTGAGATCTCCTTCTTGATTTTGCCAACAGGAATTTTTAAGCAATGGGTAAAATGCTTAAGMTTTTGCTTTTGCATACTTACTGTTCAGCCGTCTTCTAGTTGACTGCTCACCTATTTCCTAAGTTTATTTTCACTATGTACAGGCATATCCTGAGGCAGGAGGCAATTTAGGGCTTGAAAGCAGAGTTATGACTAAGTGTAATAGGCATTGTACATATACTCGTTTCTACTAAATCCCGCTTGCACTGTGGATTATGCTGAGATCCTCATTCAGGGTGTTGCAATTAGATGAAGTAATGTCTGCAACTAAAAGAGGGAGGATGATCTAGTTCTAGGAGTAAGCAACTCCAAATGAAAAYAAGGCAATGCTGCACTAGAGAAGAAAATGCAAGAAAGAAGTGGACAGTCCGGTTAGTGAGAGGCTACTTAAAATATGGTTTTGAAAAGGAACTAATGATGGAAAAGGAGAAGGAAACTCCTCAGAAAGTATGGTTGGTCATGGCATGCATAGAAAGAGAATGGGAGCATGCACAGAAAGAGAATGGGAGCATGGCAGGTGAAAGAGGTCAGCACCTGGGAATGACATTGGATGAGGAGGATGAGGAGGAACCTTTCTCACTGGCTCTTCTCTGGGCAACTCACTGCAAAGCCAGGCTACTCCTCTGGCTCCCAATCCCAAAGATTCCTTCTGAATCCTTGTTCAGCTTCTGTCTGGTCCCCTGAAAGCTCAGAAAACACCTCAAATGGAACTTGTAAGGATGTGGGAATGTGAGACTTTGCCAGGAGATATGGCTCCTGAAARAGCTAGAAAGAGACAAAGAAAGAAATCCTGACAAAGCAAGCTAAAGAAGGAAAATCCTGGGAGACAAAAGACAAAATAAATAAATAAATAGATAGATAGATAGATAGATAAATAAATAAATAAAGAGGTGGGAAGAGATTGGTGATCTGTGCAGTTATTATCTACTTGATTGATTTATATGGTTTTTAGTCATATGAATTTGAATAATAGAAAATGATGGAATATGATTTTTAAAAAACCTTAAATCATCTGCTTCAAGCCAGTCCTGGACTGAATGATGGGCAAATATGGGTTAAGACAAGAAGTAAGTGGAGAAGACAGTGGAGTATTGCCTAATTTCACCAGGATCTTCTTGCCATAATGTACAAAATCATATCTGCTAAATGACTAGATGATATTTTGCTTTGCATATAAGTGTTGCCTCAGGAATGGAGACCATCTCTAAACCAAATGTAATGGGAACCATCTCTGCTTCAGTGAGGCCCCTAATGGAACAGCTCAGGAATCGCGTTAGGCCTGGTTTTATTTATAACATTTCGTTATTCATGATCTACAATTTTACAAAAGAGTCAATTAATTACAGTTGAAAAACAAACCAAAAACAAACAAACAAACAAACCTGGAAGCTACATTAATATGCTTTTGCCAGAAGCTAAAGTAAGGCAAATATTTCTTTGCCAGGAAGATATTTTTTTCCTTCCAGCCAAAATTACACGTTGTTGGCACYATCAGAGCAGTCTCCTGGCACAGCTCCAGACTCCATCTCCGCTGTGGAGCTCTCCTTACAGCCCATCACCTCTATCCCCTATGCCACCTCTCCCCTCTTCACCATGTTGCCCACTGTCCTGGTGAGATGCCCCATCCTGGCGCTCCTTGTAGAGCWGTGTGAAGGAGATGTATCCCCATGGCCAACTGGCATAGCAGGTCTTGCAGCTGCACTCCATCAGGTTGTGGAAAGCAGTGGTGGGGACATAGTGAAGAGGATGCCCAAAGTGTCCACAGAAAGTCTAGTAGTGCAGGTCACTATAGACTTGTAGCTGTCTATCATAGCAGCATTGCAAAGTCTGTCTGCGTTTGGAGTGAAAAAGATAAAATATATTGCAAAAACATTATAGTGAGTGCGTCTGATTGCATGTGAAGGAGACTTTCTGGAGCTCTCCTGATGCTTGAATGGTCTCTTCAAGTTGAGTTTATGTTTAGCTGGCTGAGAGGATTTGGACATTATTAGACAAAATGAACCATATTCATGTGGTATTTGTAAAGCACATTTGGTTGTTATTTCCCACTGCAGCAGATGGTACCCAAAACAAGAAATGACCTGGAACCTCATTGCCAACTGTACAAGTCTGCACAAAATTGCTTGGGGAAGTAGGAAAATATTTGATCAGCTTGGCTTTGAGGAATCTCTTGCTTACTTTCAGTCTCATATAAAAGAAAGCTCACGGGAAGATGTGCATCATGAATATCCACTGTGACACTAGGCAGGATGGAAAGCTAGAAGCAATATCTAGCCTCATGCTGCAGGGTGAAACCACTCCATCATCCCCTTGGCTTAGAAGACACATCCCTACCATGAGGCAGTTCCCCAATTGCATGTTGTGGGTGTTTTTCAACCTCCCCTGAAGCAGCTCACAGGGCTGTTGTCCAAAGCTGCAACACTAGATGCTAGCATTAATTTTCCAGGGAAATGACTAGAAGGCTCAAATGTAGCTAGAAAATTGACACAACCATCTCTTCTTCCCAGCTGTGAGGACTCTCAAGGGATACAGTTAAGAGTAATTATCTGAAGATCCAAAACCCAAGAGGGTGCCTGTTTCTAACGCTTCCCCGTTTTTGGCATCGTGCATTGCAGATTGCTGGAGTTCACAGCCAAATGCTCCATCTCCCATTCCCACTTGTTCCTGCCGCTGTCACGAGTTAATAGGGACGAGCACAGGCACAAAGCACAGGGCTGGAGCGGTGCCCAAACGGAGCACTAAGTGCCATGGGTGCCAGCAGGGAAGGGGCCTGGCACTTGGCAGAGGCCTTTGAGGACTGCAGTCATGGGACCGCCGACATCTGAAGCTCCCGGTGACCACTGGCGCCTGCATTCGGAATGATAAACATCAACCGCAGCCCTCCCCTATAAGCTTCAAGCCTATAAGCTTTTAGGTTGGAATCATCTCATGTGTGGTTTCTTTGTTGGGCGTCTAGCCTAGCAGATCCCCTCCTTGGCATGGTCTGTGAGAGTTTGCCATGGCACGGGGATGAGTGGCCTTGTGGGTGGGACTTCTCTCCTGCTAGCTCTGCTTTGGGCTGTCCCCCTCCACATGGGTTTCTCCCTCYCTATCTTCACCACATGGGAAGGACCTTTGGCTATGCTGGATCTAGCAGGGCATATGGCTGTCCCCATACCAACTGCTCCTCTGGCTTGTCAGCTCCTGGAGGATGAGCCTTCCTCTTCATGGAGGGCTCACTTGGCACAGGCTGGAAAGTTTGCTCTTCCTCCTTCCTCCTCTTCTTCCCACTTCTTGGCCTTTTGTGTCATCTCATATTTTGATATGAACTTGAGCCTAGGCAAATGTGTGCCACTATGCAGTGTCAGTGTAATCTGCCAGCAGAAGGACAATTCTTTATAACTGAAAATAACACCCTAACTGATGGTGAAGCTATTCAGTAATTATACGGGGAGGATGATCCRTCCTAGGGGATAACAATGTTTCAGTGGAGGAAAACTAGTTTTAGACTTATTTCTAAAGCTCCTGCTGACTCCTGAGGTTGTTTTTCTGTCGCAGAGGAGAAGCAAAACAGGGTTTTTCCAAGTTCCTTGTGCAAAATGAGCCGAGTCGTTTCCTTCTCCAGCTGATAGGCTGTAGATCAGCCCAAGCCATGCTTGCAGGTACTGCTGTGGTTACCCTTGTACGTAACCACAGATTACAAGTCAGGGGCAAACAACCTCCACAGCTCATCACAGGACTGCAAAGACCSCACGGTGCTGCACAAGTGGGGTTTGCAGTTTTTCGTGCTGTCTCCTTCATGCTCGTGCGGTGCAAATGCCGAGTGGGAAGGTGCCGCCTCTTCMTCTCTCTTCTCTGCTGGCAACGGAGAGGCTTGGTGGGCGAAAACCAGGCTGCTCCAAATGACTTTGGGTATCACAAAAAGAAACTTTGGCAAGGCAGAGACCCTGCTTGCTACGTTGGCTCCACCGGCTGCGTGTTGCTCCACAATATTTATGGGCATCTGCCCAGAAAGGATCCACGGCAAAGCTGTGAGGTTATCTTGTAAGATATTTCTTATGTGATATAAGTGGCTCTTTGGGCTGCTCAGATGCTAGATGAGAAATGAGGGATTTGAAAATCTTTCCTTCCAACTGCTGAACAGCTTTTTTACCTCTGTTTATAATTTTACGCCACCAAAGGCTCTGTGCAATACAAAATACTCCAAACTTCTGCCAGGAGCCTCATTTTTCTCCCCCCAGCTCTGAACTGGGGGGTCATGCACGAGAAAGCAGGTGTAACGCGCTTCCTCTTCAATCATTTTCCGCAGCGAGAAGGACGTGACAGGAGCGGGTGCTGGGGCCTGCTCCCGCTCGGCGCTCAGGAAGCGAGCCCTGCGAACACGCGCTGCTTTGAGCCGCCGATAAGAGCGGCTCCAAACCGCCGCGGCGGGGCCCTCGCCGCAGGCTCGGCCCCGGGCAACGCGTCCGATCCCACGGAGGCACATCAAGGAGCGCCAGGATGCTGCTGAGCGCACATGACCGTCACACGGCCGGCAATCCCGGCGGCGGCGGTTTGTCGGGGTGACTAAAGGCAGATTTGTTTCTGACCAGGCCCTGAGACCGGCCTAACTGGGCTGGAATAAAAGCATGCAGCTGTTGGCGCCTGCTCTGCCTTGAGAGCAAAGCCACACAGCGCCACGCGGAGCTGCTGCCTTCTCCGGCTGGAGCAGCGCTCCGGCTGAGGCGCCTGGCCCCAAAAACAACATCTCCTCCAATGCTGCGCTGCTAGGCCTCATAGAAAATTTAAAAAAATAGTGATCACGGCAAGATGCTGGACTTAACGGGATGGCAGTTATAATCCCAGGATTCTAGTAATTCTCTTTGGGGATTTTTATTGGCGCTGTTCATATTCCGTTGCTTTCTCCCTGTCCAAAAAGGCTCATAGAAGCTCATAAGGAAGTGAACTTCCAAAATGAGTTTGCTACTAATTGTAAAAATCTACTAATTTTACTGATTGTAAAATCAGTTGTATTGATTTTATCCTAGTTAATTTGTTCATCGAGATAGTTCAGATAGCGCTAACCAAGATGCTTTGTATACACTTATTTCTACTGTGAAAAGAGAAAGTGTTTTAAAATCTATTTCTGCTCCTTTTCCCTTTGCTGTCTCATTTCTCTCACTCAGCTTGAACAGCTAAAATGTATTATAGCAGCTTTACTCTTGTGATTTCCAACCATTCATGCCAAGCTATGAGGGGGAGTGTGCTATTAGTTTTAATCGGAATTAAAAATAAAATGGTGAATATATTTCTTTTGACGTGAAGTGTTATAAACATTTAGACGTTTTCCTCCTGAGAAATGACCGGTCTCCTCTGTGTGATACAGAGAGCTTTCTTTCTTTCTTTCTTTCTTTCTTCTTTCTTTCTTTCTTTCTTTCTTTCTTTCTTTCTTCTTTCTTTCTTTCTTTCTTTCTTTCTTTCTTTCTTTCTTTCTTTCTTTCTTTCTTTCTTTCTTTCTTTCTTTCTTTCTTTCTTTCTTTCTTTC
>NW_020454427.1:2715310-2770968 GCF_003342845.1 Nothoprocta perdicaria | reverse complement strand
TTTCTTTCTTTCTTTCTTTCTTTCTTTCTTTCTTTCTTTCTTTCTTTCTTTCTTTCTTTCTTTCTTTCTTTCTTTCTTTCTTTCTTTCTTTCTTTTCCTCACCCATGACACACAGTAAAATATCTGACTTTAATACCTTGAGTTACCTGCCAGGCATGGCAGGGACTGGGGACATCATCTCCCCTTGGTGTGTCAGCTCATCTTCTGGCTCTCTTGCTTGCTCTAGACATCAGCCAGTTGTCCCTCTGGAACCAGCAGTGTCCCACTCTCCAGAAAACACCATCCCTGCCCAGTTCCACCAAGGGGAAGAGGAGCTTGGCCATGTCAAGCTGCCTGGGCTATCTGACGTGGCCTGCCCATCTCTTTAGAGGCTTTTCTGTTGCTCTCATCAACATGGTATCTCAAGGATATCCTCAAGTATGTCATTGGTTGTGACATTAGTTTGTGATTTTGATGACTGTGCTTTCTTGYTCAAGGAAAAGTAGATAGGAATTACCACAGCCCTTGGCTTTGGTAATTCAGTTTAGCGAAGTCCCATTAAATCTGTGTTGCATGGGAATTTTAGAAATCTCCAAATAATATTTAATCCTGGAAAAATGCGACAAGAGTGTTCGGTAACTCTCTCCCAAGAAAAGAAGATGCTTTTGAATGGAAATTGCTTTTGAACGGAAAATGACTGAAAGGGAACACACAAAATAGTTTTTGTCTGATAAATGGATTTGTTTTGATATTTTAAACAGAAGAGGAAATGCGAAAAATAGCTTTTAGGGAGGTTATTATCACCTTTTTTTTTTTTTCTTTAATACACTGAGGGGCCTGCAGCATGAGGAATGTCTTTYACTTCTGTCCCTGCATGCACAGGCACGTGTGTCACCCTGAAACGCCCCGGCCATCATCTCAGCTGCTTTCCTCATGGAGGGAGTAGGAGGGGAAGGAACGAAGGAAGGAAGGGAGTGAGTGTGCTTGGGGATGGAGGAAAAAGGGGTCCCAGTGCTCCCCATACAGGACAGCTGGGAGCCTCATGGGCCAGTGGTGCCAAGCGCTCAGTGTCATTGATGTTTTGTGAATTTATTTTGTTGCTGGTGGGAGGAAAAGCCAGCATAGCTGGGACGGGATGGGCTGGGGGCCTGCAGTCAGGTSACGGTGATGTGGAGTGATGTGGCAAGACGCTGGGCAGTGGCCTAGACGGGACTGCCCTGGCATTGAGCACAGCCCCGTTTGGCTGCCCTTCTCTGCWGCTCTTCATCCTCCAGCAGGGAGGTTTCAAACAAAGCAGGTCTAAGCATGTCCTCAGGGTCCAGCTGAAGCACACTTAGCAAATGCCAGTGGCCCCTATCACGTTGTCCTTCGGCATTTCAGTCACCAAAATTGAATGCTCAAGCGTGCAACCAAGCCAATTCTGCTCTTGGCTCTTCAGAAGATACTTATCTGCAGGATGTCAAGAATCATTTGTCCCTCCTTGGAGAAAGTGCTGCTGTAACTTGAACTATGTCTTTCACTGGGCTGTAGAGGCAGTTACCCACTGTATGTTCCCCAAAGGCAGCCTGAAAATTGAAGAGCATTAAACCTGCCAAGAGAGCATTAAACCCCTAGCTGACCTTGCTGACACTAAGTCCACTAGGCTACTTGGGGTGAGCTTGTTTCTACTGCCCATCAAAATCTAGCCAAAATGACCTCAAGGACCGGGACAGAAAATCAAGTCACGGAAGAAATCACTGCTGGTAGAATGAATCTTCTTCATTGCCTGGTTGGCGGATGACAGATGGAAATAACCATCTGAAAGGGTGACATATAATCAATTCGAGAAAAATGGACAATATTTCAGAAAAAAAAACAGTGTCCAAGTGATTTTTTGGAGATCAACTTCTTAGCATGCAGTAAGGTCTTGAGAAATTAGTGCTCAGGAAAAATGGTCATGGGGGGCCATCTGTAACTTAATTATGGTGACAGAAGTTTCTGGAAACCAGAACAAATTGTACATTCTCCTATTTTTACTATTGTATTTTCAGYTATAAGCCAGGGCTAAAACATCTGTGTAATGACTCATTGTCTTTTCTAGACACGTTGTCTTTTCCAGATACAGAATTGTATCTGGAGACACAGATCTCCTCGACAGAATGACTAGGAAGTTGTTCTAATCCATGTACAGACAGTGGGAAACTACTCACTGTCTCAGTTTCAGGCTATAAAGCTTTATCATTTGCAATGCTGTCACCCAACTTCTGGAGTGACCTTKCAGTCTATGATGTGCCTGGCCATTCCTTGGGGGCTGGCAAGGAGCAGCGTGTCTCCAATCAGACAACCCCTGCAAAGGTCTACACAGGATCCAGGTGTGAAGGAGAACCTTAAACAAAAAGTTCTCGAGCTTTGGAATGACGATAGGCTGGGGTCATGTCTCTCAGTTGGCCAGCCTGCCTTTATCTATCAATTTTCCATTTTCATGCTGACATGTCTCCTTTCACATTCCTTTACCAGTTGTTCTTATATCCAGCGTCCCTTACAGGCTTCCCTCTTCACTATAATATGTACACTCGGTTGTCAAGAGYCTACAAGCAGACAAGCTTCATTTTGCTTGATATATTCAGTTTTGGGTAAGAATGACTTAGTAGCTATTTTTGACTTGTTGGCTCGGGACATGTAGATTAACTGAATTATTTTATTCTCTGAGCTCTCAATTTCAGGTCTAACTGGTCACAAATTCATCATTTCTCCTGCTTCCATAACCAAAAATTTTTCACCATATATTCAGCACTCAGCTTACTAGCAGTCAAGCTTCTTGTTTGGAGAYTGCAGAACTGGTGATGGAGATGCACGTGTATTACACTGCTCAGTAACTCCATATGAAGAGTACTTTCAGTATCATCATCTCTCCCACAGAACCTTCAGCTGTCTTCTCTTACTTGTAAAGAAAATGTAATGAAACTCCCTACTGTTTTTTTTTTTTTTTTGTATGTTTGTTTTTTTCTGGCCAAGTGAATGTTATAGCTGAGATTCCCCAAACAGTTCTTGCTGATGGCCCATGGAGAGGTCCTGGTACCATGGTCCTGGTCTTTTTTTCTGTGTACAAGAATGGTTTGAAGGACAGCTAAAATACATACTAACATATATCCATCCTCCTGCTGTCACTTTCCATATAAGCAATTGCTTAGGGCTGGCATAGAAAAATGATTTGGTCACCAGTGGGAAGRGAAATGGAGTGTGTGACCATGAACAGGAATGGAGGCAGTAATCATTGCAAGCCTTGTAAGAAGAAAATGATTTTTTTTTAAAAGAAGTTTGACAGAAAAATGCTCTGTACCTACTGTTAAACCATGTATCAACCACGCTGATGGAAAGGCCTGCTGCAGCAGAGAGCCAATCTGGGCAGACRAAGCAGGTTCCCAGTAGGGATAAAAGCCGATGTTCTCCCGCTACGACGTGTTGTGGCTGGAGCAGCCAGGGAAGCACTGCAGCTCCCTTTGGCTTTGTAGCTCCCACCACGCAAGCAGTGATAGGTGAACTCTGCACCCTCGTAGCGTCACATCTCACCTGTCCAGCACCATATACGTGCATATACGTGTGTGAATGCAAAGGGGATATTCAGCAGTCTACAGATGCCGTCTTCAGTTGGCTCCAACTGCTTTTAAGACCAAACGCTTTTAAGATCAAATGCTTCTGAGTATTCAGCAATTTTAAATGCTCCCCTTCATGTCATGCAGCCTGCATGAGCCGTCTACCAGACCAATATCCTAGCTGTACCTTCCTGCAAAATAAACCTGCATCCATCATCAAAGTATTTCTCCCATATACTCACAGGAAAAGAACATCCATAAAGAAAAAACACCAAGGTTTTCCAGCACACATTTGCAAAATGTTTCAGATTTCTAAACTTTACCTCTGTGTGGCCAGATGCTGACATTTTGCTGCAACCCAAGAATTTATTGACTTACATGAAAATATCTCCTTTGAACATAGCACACAGCAGCATTTGAATACATATTTACAAATTTATTTGAACTTTTGAACTGCAATTCTACAACTGAGCAACATATCCATAAGTGTTTCATAAACTTTCAAACACTTACATATTTATACATATAGTTTTTGCATATATATATATATATATATAAAAATATTTTTGAGACTCAAGGACTGAGAATAGTCAAAAGGACATTATTGCTACATTTCCATATTTACAAAAAACAACGCATAAAACCATTCAAAACACCAAGCCATTGCAAAGTAAGTTTCAAAAAAAAAAAAAAAATCCCCAAATTATAAAAATATAAATTTCAAGAACGAAAAAACCCCAAACCTCTTTCAGCTAAGTGTCTGTAAAGTACCGAGACGTCTATAATTATAACAACTAGTTTGTCTACAGTTGCTCTGAAAGTCAACACACTACGAAAGAGCTTTTATAGCATTAAACTGAAAATGCTCAACAACAAGTATGCGTAAGAGTGCCTCCAAACAACTGGCTAACTTTGGAAAGGTGCAACAGCCTAGGTAAGTTCAGTGCAAATGGCTGATTTTTGACTAGCTCTGAAGGACAAATTTCGGTAACAAGAAACCAAATGCACAGTCATATGAAGAGGGTGGTATTCCATATAACCTAAAATATACTAGCAGTGTGTGTATTTACAACTATCTTGCATTTGGGCAGTTAGTTACACATTTGAAATGCATGTAAACTCAACGAAAATCCTGGTAAAGTATAAATTACAGAGTGCTCAAGTGCATTGTAAATAAATAGGTACTTAACTAGTACTCTGTCTCTGACATGCTCCTCTCAATGCATTTACCAATTTATAGGTGATGGAAAAGAAGGAAGAGAAGACCCAGCAATGATGGGAAGGGCTTATGAAATACTTCAGCACAGCCCTAGGCTCAACCAGATACTGACCCCAATGCCTCCTGCCTTCAAAATAAGGCTGAAGGCAGAGTTTGTTTGGTCCTGCTTAGAAATTCCCTGGTCCCCAGCTAAGCACTTGGTCTCCCTTATAGTCCCAGCGCAAGGGCAGAGCTGGGAAGATGAAATGCCTGGGATGTGGGGGGAACAGCCCTCTCCAGATAGCACTATCCTGCCCTGCCTGTGGGAAATACTCACCTGGGCAGGGAAAGATAAAGGAAGGGCCCTCAGGAGAGGATCTGCTGCTCCTGCTCCCTCTAGATAAGACGGCTCATTTAACAGTCTCTCCTCCGCACATCACACGTAGTTTCTTACAAACGGCTCTCCCACATTTTAACCAACCTAGCAGGGCCCATCTGTCTTTGGTGACCACTTTGGGAYGTGACTATCAGTAAAAGAAGTGGCTGAGCCTCAGTGCTGCCTCGGCCAGGCTCCAGCTCCGGCTCTGCAGTGGGAAGCAAAAGCAGAGGTCTGCGCTACCCTCTTAGCACCTGGTTCCAATCCCAGAGGAGATTCCATGGCAGGGCCCAAGGGATCTGCTCCCTTCCCTCGCTGGTCCTGGCTTGTCCAGCACCTTCATTGCCTGCAGCCTGCCATGCCTGCCTGGGAAAGGTGCACGTGGAAGGGGCTTGTGAAGCAAGTAGCTTTACATCAATTTGTTTCTTAAACCCAGCAAAATGAAGTTAACTAGAAAATGACAAAACGCTTTCCAGGCAGAGATCCAAGCAGGACCACTGCAGTTTTGGTTTGATCTGTGTATTCATCTCTTTCCACACCCTGGCTCAGGATTTCTTTTTTCTTTTTTCTTTTTTCTTTTTTTTTTCTTCAGATCTGGCTCTCTACTGCAAATACACACAATATAGCAACATATATACAGCTTCCGTTAACGTTGCAATGATGCCTGTAACCGTGCTTGGCAGAGTTAAGTTCATGTGTAACAGTGTGTGGTAAAAGGACAGTATTACAACAACATTTCAGCTACACAGTGGTAGTAGTGAGTAAAAGGAAGAGAAATCATTGAAGTCATCCATGCCTCTCTCACTCCCTGCAAAACTCAAAGAGCGAATCCACGCGGGCTCCTCCTCTTCCAGGCACCAGCTCCTCTCTCAAACATCTTCGCGTACCAGGAGGGGCTGGGTGGATGAAGCGCTGCTGCCCACCGAGTTAATCCGCACCGAGTGATCCGCAGCGGTCCCTTGACCAGAAGGAGGAGTTGAGAAGTTTGCATAAACCTGCAGGGCCCAAACACCGCGGTCAGTAGAGTGCAGAAAGCTCCTGCACACGCGCTTGCAAAGAGCTCTTTTGCTAGCAATAAAGTTTCCAAAGGCCCTGGGGGTTAATTGCGCTTTAAATGAGTCAAGAACATCAACCCTGGTTATCAAAAACACTGCAGCTTACAACTACAGACCAAATTTAAGCTAAGTGTGAAAAAGTGCAGCTCAGGTTATTGTTTAAATTGCCCCAGTAGCATCACTAAGAGTTTTTCCTGTGTTCTTGCGTATGTTTTAGAAATGCCTGAACCTGCCAAAAATACTATACAGGATGCAACTGAGCACCAACAGCTTTCGTTTATTTCTTTTCTCAAATTGTCAGCAAGCTGTGTACTTTGCACCCAAACACGGCATCTAGACTGTACAAGCTTTACAAGCTTCTAAGTCAGATTTTAAACCTTTTCTTTTTTTTTCTAAAAATCCAATTATGAGTGAGAGAAAATCCCAGGCTCTGACACATCCTGACTTTTTTTTTGGACTTTTTTTTATCCAATTATCATCCTAGAAAACATTTCACTCGAGAAAGGTCCGAAGAGCAGCGAATACAGTAACTAGTTTGTCACAACCTTATTGCCAAGATTATATAAATACAACTAGGTGAAGTAACTGAGAAGAGACAGAACAGCAGAGAAAGCTTGACTCCTTTGCCCAGAAAGCTTTCCAAATACAAGTTAAATATATTTCACTTCTGAGATTTCTCCCAGATAAATAGAGGCTTGCATAGATTAGGATGAGTTTTACGTGGTACTGCTGTATTTTGTATGATCAAAATTGTTGTGGTGGGTATGTTTTGARGGTGGAACACCAAGCCATGCAAAACCTGTTTTTAAGCCGAACCTGTTTCAGTGTCTGGGCCCAGACAGCTACTGTACATCTGGGCAGAAACAGTGCCGCAAAGCAGAAGTGATAGTGCAGAAAGCCTTCCCAACACCCAAACTTACAGCACATAAATAATAGTGGAAAAAAACCTAGAGAAGTGCTGAGGTGCTTCCCTTCTTCCAGCTCTAGTGTAAGGTCTTGCTCAAAACAGCTTTGACCCCCAAAGCCCCACGAGCCATATGGAGCCCTCACTTACCCGGGGGGCATTATCCGAAAGCTGCTGCTCAATCAGCTGGACGATCTGTTTGAACGTGGGTCTCTGTAGAGGATCAGCGTCCCAGCAACTCTTCATTATGTCATACCTACAAAGATACTAAAATTAAGTACTGATGATGAGGGAATTCTGAGCGCTCTTGCCTGGCCTTTATTATTGCTTTTAGAGAGTGAACAGGCAGGAAAGTGTGACACCCGCTCACCATTTAACTTGCTTAAATGCCCTGTAAGAAGAGAAATGGCATTGTTAACGCCTGTGCTTGCAACAACAAAGGGCTCTATACTAAGGAGAGGCTCTGGGCACAGTTTTCTTCGACAGCCTGATAAGTGCCAGTCTGTTTACAAAACAGCGAATGAAGGATGGCTCGTATGTGGCCAGTCCCTGTGTGGCCAGGAAGTATAGCACAGATGCAGACACTCTGATGATACCTCTTACTGGCTGTTTTATCTGAAATAAAAACGTTCAGCGTGCTCTGCAGTCTACAAATATTTCAGCCACACCGAGCAGATGCCACGGCGAAGGGATCCGATGTTAAAAGGCAAGAGTGTATTGCAGTGTGTGCAACAACACAGGCATGGATCACGCATG
This sequence comes from Nothoprocta perdicaria, assembly GCF_003342845.1. NCBI lineage: Eukaryota > Metazoa > Chordata > Aves > Tinamiformes > Tinamidae > Nothoprocta > Nothoprocta perdicaria. The sequence continues at coordinate 2,763,128 of NW_020454427.1, read as the reverse complement.
GATCACAAACAATCTAGCTAGATTGCATGGATCATTTACAATTTGAAAGGAACTTGAAGACAATGGAGCAGTATGGAGAGTCCTAATGCAAACAGGGAAGCTTCCCTTCCCCTGTGTCACTGCAGGTATTTGGAGCTGAGCGGTGCGAGCTGCTCGCTTACATTTCAGGCGGTGCACACTCGGGGCTGAACATCCTGTAGCCCTCCTTGATCATTCTGTAGAACTTGGAGTCCACCGGCATCCCCGGATACGGGCTGCTTCCTGGTGGGAGGACAAGGGAGCAACGTCACCTCCACACCAGGGTAAAACCAAGAGGGACACGAGCCACCTGCGGCACAGGCCTCGGAGCAGCTTACCCAGAGAGAAGAGCTCCCACAGCAAGATCCCGTAAGACCAGACGTCACTTTCAAAGGTGTAAACGCAATTGAAAATACTTTCGGGCGCCATCCACTTCACTGGAAGTCGGGCCTTTCCAGGGAAAAGAGATTCAAATAAGACAACAGGCACAAGGTGTAAATTTTAATAACATGCAATGATTTTTAGACATATYATGTGCTTTAAATACTTGTTTCATTAGATAACGGAACTACCCACCTAAAAAAATGGGAAATTCTCTGTATTTTAGAGAGAATAGCAAGTGCTTCATGCTTACTGATCCATCTTTTTATGGGTCCACCAAACTCGTGCAGTTCCCTGCACTCTGATTTTCTGTATACTGTGTGATTCTCTATGTCTGGTTATAAAAGATGGCAGGAAATCAGAGCGAAGGAGTATGTATAAACATGGCACTGTTCCTTATGCAAACATACAAGCCTCCTTCTGTGGCCTGGCCATCATAGCTATCACTGAACAGGTCCACATACTCAGTTAAGACATCTGCTTTAGCTCCTTATTGTATGGGGGAGAAGAGAGAAAATTCACATAAAAACATCTTGAGCATTTTCCGAGACTCGTGTGGGAACAGACACTCTTTAGGAATGACAATTAGAGCACAGGAAAGGGTGAAAGGCACCGAAAGCCTCTGGATTTGCTTCCGTTTCCTGTCCCTGTTCTGCCCTTTTTCTTTTCTGACTGGGGGAGCCAGTTAAGCCTAGACCCAAGTCCTTGTCCTGCCCCAAGAGAAACCAGACCTCTTTTCCTTTCAAATGATCCTGCAACAGTTACATTCAAACACATATTCCAACCATATCACAGACAAAAGCCTTGATGACTTGTAAAGGAAGAAGATGTGGGAAGGAGAYGAATGGAAAAGAGAGGAAATGCGGCAGAAGACAGGTTGAATTTTTCGTTGGCTCCCTGACGTTTCAGGGAACTGCCAGAACATGCAGCACAACAGAGAGGCACCCAGAGTCTCCCGAACAGCAGAGAGGGCAACGCTCTGCTCGCCAGGCCCCAGCTCTGCCAAGGCCAGCCAAGCTCCTGGCCTGGTTTAAGATTAGGCCAGATGCTCCCAGATGCCCCCTGCAGCCCCTGCRCCCGCCCCGCCGGCGGCTGCAGCCTATCCTCTGCTGACCCTCCAGCCTAAGTACAATCTGGCAAATTTAAAGTAGAGTCTAGACGAGTAAAATGTAATTACTTACTGCCCACTTCCTGCACAAGCAGCTGGTCTGCGCTTCCCAGCCCTCGTGCACGGGCTGATCAAGCCGCTCCTGATCTGACACCGAGCCTTCCTCACACTAAGTGTCTCTGAATGTTTTGCCAGGAGAGCCATCCCTGAATTGTTTAGGGCTCCTCATGTTCCCTACTCCCAGGCGTGCAGTGGTTGCCACCAACTCTGGCACTGAATCAATGAAATCTTCACTCCACACCCCTGCAGCCTAGAAGAGGGTTGCTCTGGTTGCCTGGGACCCCGCTGGGGACAGCAGAGGTACCTGAGACACCTGAGGTGCTGTGAACTGAGCTTAACAGCGCAGCAAAAAGAACGTCAGAGAGCAATGCTCAAGCGTGGGATTTCCCTTCTTTTTCAGCCCGAAAATCCCAGACAGGTAACCTGTGGTTTGTGGTCAAGCCCTTAGCTAGAGACCAACTTCTGACTTTCTGACCGCTATGCGCCAGATGGGGGTGGTGGGAGGCTGCTTTGCTGAACATCCATCTTCATTTCTTTTAAAAACTGCACAAATCATAAGGTGTTTGCTCTGAAGGTAGGAGAGGGGTGCACATACAGCATAAAGTGGAATTAAAACAGTAACACRAACGCAAAAATTAGTTTGAGATGCAAAAGCCCTTTTGAGCAAATCACCTTCCCAGCACACTTTTCCAGCTTAACCAGAGAMAGGCTTCATTTTCTTTCGCAGTAAGGCTCTTTTTACTGCTCTTGCATTTTAAAAGGGGACTTCAAGCACTGCCAATATAATCTGCATCACTTCAAAGTGTCTTTGTACCTCTGCAAAGGTCTAGTAGGTGCTAGTGTAATTGATACTCTTCTGCAGAGGAGGTTTTAAGCTTTTCTCATCAAAATATTGTGTCTCATTCCAAATAATGTTTACTTATTAGGGTAGGAGCTATAACTAAAAGTTACAGACATTTATTATACATAAAAGGCTGAAGTATATGGAATCAGAAAAAAAATCAAGGCTTCTTTGCTTCCCACTCTACCCTAACCAATAAATTCACACTTCTTGAATCTTGTTTCTGCTGAGTAACATTTTATAATAAAGAACRGGATGCAAAACCTTGGTTATTTAGGTATTTTAAAAATATATTATTTCAGTTACGAACAAAACGAGCAATGCCCACTGGAGATGTTCCCAAGTAATTAATATTAGCATTGGCCTACCAGAATATTCCCATGGCAAAACTTACTGTACTCAYAGAGTTGTAACTTTTAGTATATACAGATATAACAAAAAGACTACATGTTATTCTGGTGCAACAAAAGCATCCCCTCTAGCACAACGTATGTTCAGTTACGAGCATGGATCTTCAATTRTAACAGCATGTATACACTACACATTTGACAGCACCCCTATGGAGGGCAGGAACTGCCTCTCTTCACAGTTCTGGCCCTGGTCAGCACAGGTATATACCAGAATTGAGAGGTCCAGATATGGTCTAAGAAAGAGATTTCTTTGTAAGTCAAGAAAATACAGAGGAACGTCCCAAATTCAAAATCGGTGGATTTAGTATCATATATACTTACATTTCCTTTGACCACATAATTTGAATCATTCCTTATATCTCTTGCCAAGCCAAARTCACAGATTTTTGTTATTCGACCATGAGTGAGGAGAATATTTCTTGCTGCCAGATCCCTGTGAATGCACTAAATAACAAACAGACAAACAAAATCATTTATTTTATAATATCCTTAACGCACTGCTGCTTGGTTGCATGTTTTCTTGACTATATACTTACTGAATTATGCATTTTTGATTAGCYGAAAGTCATAGTGCAAACCATGTGTTAGAAAGCTTACTCAGATGATTAAAAATGCTGGTGTAGTATCTTTACAATCATGCTATTGATCCACGTAGTTAAGGCTGTCTATGCATTTCCTTTAGAAAAGACTACTTGCAGACACTTTATTTTTTTCAGCATTTGCAAGAAAAGTTTAATGTACTTGTTCTATGCTGGGGACAGATTTTTTTCTTGACCTTTTCATCGAAAAAAAAAGTCATTGACCTGTTTCCTAATACAGGACAAATAAGGGGAAATTTAATTCTAAAATAATTCCAATCCTTTATGAAGCYACTGTTGTGGTTGAAAAGCTGAAAACCGGCAAGATCATGCTAACAATTTCAAAATGCGCATTAGGAGACTCACATTCATTTCAAAAATACCCCTCTGGAAGATGTAAGTCACTACCTGCCTAGGAGAGCTTTATGAGCAGGTCTAAGCCGTTGGAAATACTTGGAAGTTTTCACATGCCAATAATATCTTGTAATGAGCACTGTGATGTGTTCAGTGACCTAGCTAGCTTATATTCCAGTTTTCATTTGAGAAGGAGGTATRTATTTTGTAACTGCAGCTACATAAGGGTTGTTGACTTTGCCAGGACTTATATTTTCTTTCTACCCAACTGTGGAGCGAATTTACATGCATTTATGAAAGGAGGTAGCTCTCTCACAGAATTGTCTTTTGACATCTAGTACAAAAACATAGCCTTAAGCTCCTGCTTTGCTGATCATATAAAATACATAGGAGTTCCTGTCCACAAACAACTGAGGATGCTTGAATTTTTCTCTTCATCTTTTCCTTGAAATACAAAATTTCAGGAATTCCATGCAAAAATGGAAAAAAATATCAGAAGAACTGATCAATTCAAAGTCCATAAATGCTTAGTGCAGGCTGCAATAAGCCAATGAATCTCTGTCCCCCTTGCACACTTATGCTGAGGAACTATTTTTAATGMCATCCCTCTCTGAGGGACTCATTCAAATCCCTGTCCAAATCATCCTTCCCTTTGCATGTGCAAAACTAAGAGTACAATTGCCCTGGAGAACCAAAGCGAAGGGAAAGGCCATGTGCCCAGCGAGTCTCTGCTTTACCCCTCCCAAAGCAGCTGAATTTGTTACTGAATAAAGACTTTGTSCAGTGGAGGGAGAACTGCCTTGTGATGCACTTATCAAGGGGATCGTGCCCCCAGGAAAAGACACATTTCCCCCACAGAAACACTTTCATGTCTCAGCCCTGATACACGAATACGCTGGAGAAGAGCAGCTGGGCCCTCCGTGCTATGGGTCCATGTGGGACCCCCTTCTCTGAGGACTTGCTTTGGTAAATCTGCYTCAACGTCAACTAGCTTCACCAAAGGCATGTGTGAACACAAGACAACGGCCAAGGATGACCRAACACTGGAACGTTAACTTCATTCAGTGATAAAGCCCCGGATTCTGCGCTGCCAAACGGAGACGTGTTGCTTCCCAGCCTCACGGAGATGTGGTGTTACCCTCATTATGGTCTTTGCTATTCACTGAGGCAGAGGCTCTATCCATCAATGAAAAACTATAAGAAAACATTCACCAGGAATGACGCACAGTGAATTTCTGGCATTATCCGCAGGAAAATAAATAAAGAGTATGTCTGTTAAGCACCACCTGTCCTGAACAGTGAAGAAGGCAGGAGTCTGGTGAAAACTGTTAAAATCTGTAATGTATTTGCCTTTGAGGCCTGTTTCGAAGCTGAGAAGAGCTGAAAAAATAAGTTAATGGGCTTGGAAGGAGGAATAGCAGGAAAAAAAAAGACGYAACAGGACTTCTGCTGGAGCAGCACCAGGGCCACACATCCCACTGTTAACACAGGATCACTGTTTTACCTCACTTTCCTCAAACTAAGTTTACTTTTGAAACTGTATTCAAGGTACAACTACCCAGTCCTGCCTCTATATGAATTACAGTTTTTATTGCTAGATGTTAACTGTCATTTTTCCTTTTTCTTCACAGGGAGACCGTAATTATGCAGTGTTTAYGACTACTCTTCTATACAAACAGCTTTCTGATATGCCATGCCCCTCCTGTGAACCCTTGAGAATGCCTATTACATTCAGTGTAGGTAATGAAGATCATTTGTGAGTCTCTAGGCTGATTTTACTTTAAATTCCTTAATTAAACGAGAAACAAAAAATTTAAAACAAGTTAAGTTCTAACATTAAAAAAAAAACCTAAAACACTCCCTCCTCCAAAAGCAGTGTTCTGTATCACAGAAGTACCAATTGTGGCATTGTTTAAAACTTAACAGATACTCAAAACCGTTTAAAATGCAAAGAGCTTTTCAGCTGTCCTCATACTGATCTTCAGTCTGCATACTCTTCAGAGGTGCCACAGAGAATAAAACTTCACAGAGAATTAACAAASAGAGAATTAAACTTTCAGGACCAAGTTGCTTTTGAAGGCATCCAGACATTAGGGATCTGATTCCTTCATAAATTCCATCTCAGCATGTGGACTACATTAAGATATGACATGTGATGCTAAAAGAAATCAGAGATCTAGATTCTGTCCAGCTCTCAAAAATTTTTAACTTACTTACATTTTTGGAGGCAAGGAAGCTCATGCCCTTTGCCACCTGGTAAGAAAAGCTTAGCAGGTCTTCAACATCTAGAGCAAGCTCATCATCTTCCAACATAGAAAGGGTAACATCCTGATCAGTGTAGGATCCTATGCAATACAAACACCAACAGCTTTTGAGTGGACTGTGTATAATCAAATAGAAACAGATTTGTTTTACATTAAACAAAACAATGATCTGAACAAGTACCAGACTAAATCCACAGAAATAACCCATTGCCAAAAAGTAAAAAATAATGCTGGTAGTCCACAGAACTGTGGAAAAATACAACACACTGTAATTTAGCATATTCTTTTTTAATCTTCTCATACCAATGGGTATTAATCGTATTCATCCAACAGCAAACAAGTATTTTAAAAAATTCCATAAACTCCTTCTCTGTGCACTCCAAGAAGCAGACAGATTTCTTGTTATTGTACTTACCAGATTTCACTGGTCTTTTTTTATCAGCTTTTGGTGGGACTGAATACGACACTCCTGGTTTCATGTCCATGTATTCATTGACAACATCGCTGTAAAAGCAGCAGATTAAATGTCATTTAGAGAAAAGTTTCAAAGAAAAAGTCGACCTTAAGCAAACATTCTGAGTAAAATGCTTTACAAAATAATAATATTGGAAAATTACAGGGGTCTAAAAAAGATGAAAAAAKGACTGTAAAGAAAGTGAGGGTTGTCAAGAGAATTTACAATGCATCTCAAAGGCTGGATTTTGGCTCTGGTAGGTAAACAAAACCTTTCACGTGTGCACTGTTTATCAAGACTAGAGTCTCTATAAATGAGCAGCCACATGTTTCATAGGATCTGCTAATGTTTCCTTCTTTTATCTAGGCCAACTTCTATCTCAGTGATTCAYGTGGCATGCAGAAGACAAAATGGCTAAAAGGTTGAATTCAAAGCTTCCTGAGTTYGAAGGAAGATTCCTGATATCCAAAGGACAAATTTCAAAGAATCAGCCAAGGTCTGGGACAGCGATCTGCTACGTTTTTATAGATTTCAGCTTTCTTATTGCTTATTTTCTTACTTATAATTCAGCAGTACAGATTTTTATACTATATATGGTTTATAAATAAAAAGGTTAGGCCCTTTTAGAAGCAATGGATGGACTTCAGTGTTTTTCATTTAGATGAACAAAAACCTGGCATTAAAACTCACATATATAGATGGCCCTTCTCCATCCTGAGGTATCTGTTTACTTTAGGAACAACAAATGCAGCCACAGAGCTAACGTGGAAAGTAGTTATGAGATCACCAATAGCTCTAGTCATCACCAAACCACAAGCATTTCCAGAGTGCTTAGCAGCTGCAACTTTACAATAAAAGCGAATATGAGAATTTGGTAAAGGCACCACTGTTGTTGTGTTCAGAAGAGGAAGGAGATACACCTGTGGAAAACCATGGCTTCACATTCCTAATGAAAAGGAGTAATTTCTTCAAAGCCATCTGTGGTAGGATGGACTAGCTGCTCATTATATTGCCATTGCCTGTACAGCCTTGCTGTGAATATGTCTTGCTGGGACAAGGAGCACTGAAGGCACCCACACTAAAACCAAAAATGGAAGGATTATTGTAATAGACCTTGGGTTTTGGCAAATGATTTCTCTTTTTACTTTCTAAAAGGAAATCTGTGAGCAGGAAATGTGCTTGGAAATGTACTCGGAGAGAATACCAGGCTTGTAAAAATGGAACAGTGAAAAATATACAGATGAAGTAACTAGAAAGTACAAAAGAGCAAGCTCCGAATGGTGACATTGGTTGCATTATCACCAAGTCTAGTGAACCATGAGCAATAGGCGGCCTCTGATACAGTAAGGCTCTGTTTTTGTTGTAAAAAGTCATTTCTGCAGGCAGGAACTTAGGGGAGCTCAGAACATTACCACCACAACACGGGGTGAATTGTCATTCAAGCTGCTAAATGACTGTTGCCAACGATTAGCAGCAATGATAAACACAAATACATATTAAGATTAGAGCCAAGGAGTTGCGTGAAATAACTACAGGAAATTTGATAAAAGAAGTAAAACACARAGTGCATACAATGAATTGAGCTCTGTTCGAATAAACCACCCACTGTACAAACGGTCTCTTTTAATAAATTGCTTTCTCGCACAGCAAAGAAGCTTCACAGCCTTCTGCAGGAAAGGCTTCTCCAATTTTCTTATCGCTAATGAACTTTGATACACCCTCCTTCTGTGTTTCTCAAAATGCAGGAGCATTTCAGCGGGTCACACTTACGCTGCGGGCTCTGTCTGATGCAACAAGTTCTCATAAACTGCCGTTTCTGTGTGCTCTTCATGTTTTGGACAAATAAATGAATCTCGTTTCCGCCTCAGAAAATTCAAAAGATCACCATAGCAGCAATACTCTGTAATCACCAGAGTGGGACCTGCCGATGTATGTGAGGTTGAGAGAGCAGGTTAGCATTGTTTTCAAAGCATAAAACCTTCTGTAAAAATAACATCCAGCTAAACACACAAGCTGCACTATTAAAAATCACACTACCCAACACTGTCTAGACTTGGAAAGTTATAGGAAAATAGCCTCCTACATCCTCCCTTTCACAGATCTGTAACTATTGTCCAGCTAAAGCTGTGTCACTCCCAATTAATTTTCCTCTCCTCTCAATAGCATTGCATTATACAAAAATTAAACAAATAAGTCCTTTTCCCTCTCTTCATGCGATAATGTTTCTGGCCAGACACATCTGTTTGATTTTGTTCACTTCCTGAAGGAAGTTATTTGTTCCAAACGTTAGAGTAATTCAAGCTTCAAACATTAATCCTTTTGATTCACTTCTGTTTACAGTAGAGCTTCACACTCCTTCAGTAATGTTTTGGAAATGATGTAGAGTGTTATATTCTGCAGTATAATAGGAAAAATCATTCAAACAGAACAGCCTGCTGAGACAGAAAACTACATCGCAAAAGGTCCTAGAATATTAAAATGAAACCTAAAAGGAGAATCAAGTCGTCTCCAGTGCGGATGTTTATAGATCAGATATATGTTTTCTGAGTGAATGACTACAGCTATGACACCTGAATATGTAATCATGCTGAATGTTTCTTCTTCTGTAAGGTTCCTCCCCTCCACCGTTTCCTAAACTTAACAATTTATTTCTATTTTTTCTGCATTTAATAATTACAGGTTTCATAACACCAAAAACAGTGATTATCTCAGGATTTTCTTAGAGTCCCCATGGTTTTGCAGCTGTCTGAAATAGATATGCACTTAGGCCAGTGAGTCTGCTTTGCTGATCACTTAAACAAAATTGCTTTATCCTATTTTTAAACCATTAAATTTGAAAGTGAGAAATGCTGTGCTTGTCTGAAGAGCTGAATTTTTCTAAGCTCGTTTTCTTTGAGAAATGGAACAAAACCTTGGAAAGCAAATATTTCTGTACAAAAGAATGTCATCTTGTTATTAAAATGCACATAAATTAAAATGAGTGTTACGGTTTTTAAGGAAAAGAACTACATCCACTCTGTATTGACATTTCAGCTGTTTATAGCTTTTACTGTATCAGAAAATAAACGTATTACACATAATAATATTGATGTATAATGTTATAATGTTAATGTCAATATTCTTGAACATAAAACATTCGAGCCATGTAGTACTATTTATCTGGGGAATTCTTTTACTCTTTTTTATCATTTAGATTTTTAACTTTAATGGCGCCTTAAATACTCCTAACAGTTTAAGCAGAACACTGGGGGATGAGACAAGATGAGCCTGTTGACTTCATCTTGGATGCCAACAAGCAACCAATTCACAGATCTTCTCTAATATCTGAGAAACAGGGCACTGGAGAAAAACTTAAGTCATATATGACGATAGCCACGATGAGCAGTGAACTGCCTAAGCAAATATTTCAGACTTCCATACTTAGCAGTATTGTATTCTTCTTCTCAAGGTTTCTCCTGACTACAAACAACAACAACAAAAAAGGAACAGGAAAAAAAGAAATCTATAAGCTGTTGATAACCCTACCTCCAATAGTGCAAGCTCCAAGAAGATTCACAATATTAATGTGGTTACCGAGGTAACTCAGGACTTTAAGCTCTGACATCAAAGCTTCTCTTTCTGTTAAATGGGCACTTGCTGCAAGGCAAAATACAATGTTTAGTAAATAAGACTTCCCACCAGAAGGAAGTTGGAAAAAATATGTGTATTTCAGTGACTTACGCTTCAACATTTTTACTGCCACTGTCATAGCAGCGTCAGATTTAAACAGACCATAAGCAGTGGCTTCGACAACCTTTCCAAAAGCTCCAGCACCGAGAGTTTTACCTAATAAACACAACAAAATACATCATTACAACCTGGAACACTTCTTCATAAAGGTTTAACRTTTCACTTTACGGTATTAAGGCAGCTATTCTAGATATGCTTTTTCTCCTAAGGTGTAAGCAACTATCACTACGTTCATTACTGCGCAACATCTTTTTGACCAAACCCTGCTGTATTTGACCACGAGTCCCTTTCAGAAGCCCAGAAAGCTTCACCTTGCAGATGAAGTTATATAAACCTAAACTAACCAAAACTCAGCCGGTTTCTAGGAAATTCCCATTTGTGATCATAAGGAAGTTGCGTCGGGTCTATGTAAACATAGTTGTTCCCATTTATTTCTTCAACAACTTTCCACTGAACTTCATATTTCGGTTTCTGGAAAGGAGAGAAAGGCTGTCACTACTAAAGCATTTGCAGATGCTTCATACCCGTTAGCAACCCAGGCAAAGAAGCTTTGCATATTACCTGCAGATATATGTACACCAGAATCATGACTATTATGCACATCAGTCCTGCAGCTACTCCAAAMGCTATCAGCAAAGGTGTGAAAAGCGTATGGGTACGGATTTGTTCTGGAAAGAAACAGAAAATTCTGCTTAAATATTGAATAAAAAAAAAGTTATTAAAAAGATTCAAGAGAATTTTTTTTTTCTGGTTCTTTTGTGTTGGACAAGGTTTGGGGCTTTGTCTTTCCCAGATGTGTTTTAAATGTATCAGGACGAYTTTCCTGAGTGAATTCGAAGGACAGACAGGAACCAAGGAGTTTGTTTCTTCACCAGTCTCAATTTCTTCAAGTTAGAAGTCACGAAGCCAAGACCAGTTAATGCAGAGCTTCATATGGCCACAGTCAAAATAAAAGCAGATGCTTATGAGTGAGACTTCTCTTAAAATCCACTTTTCCAAGTGTGCTCTCTACAATGTATTCCTGGCAAACAGAGGCTATACAAAGTAGTAAAAGGAAGACTATCGCCACAAAATAAATATGCCCCAAATCTGGCTTGTTTATATGTTATCCCTGTGTATCACAAAGAGGAAAGAAAAAAGAAAAAAAAGCTGAATATTTGATTTTGTAGAGAAAAGGAAAGATTTGCAAACATGYTCCAGCTAATCTCTGTTTGAGTTTTGTTTTATTTTTGCAAACTCACAAATATTGCCAGAGATGACAGAACCCTTAAGAACTTCTGCAGCATGTTGTTGTTACTTCTTTTACAAGACCAGGGCCTGCAGGCTSTAGTCAAGCTTAAGACCCCATCTTCCTAAGACACTGTAATATCAGAAAAAAAAAATGCAGTGTTTCCTTGAGAGACCTGATTGCCTGCACAGGACAAAGAGAGAAAAAGAGAACGGAGGGAGCCGCTCACTGCAGTGCTGCAGGTGGTTTGTCTCTGAGCTAGGTCACACTGCAGACAGAAGAACAACAGGTAATGGTCATGCTGCAGTTTTGAAGCAGTTAACAGACTACACCACAGTATTTATTGAAAAATGAAAAGTAATGCATTGACAGCCAGAAAACGTAGTCTAATCTGTTATCATGCACTCAGCCATAGCAAGCTTTATTATGGTAAACGTAACACACTGAACATACTAATTCTCCTATGATAGCAAGAGCTGAATGGCACCAACGTTTGTTGTGGTTTATACCATAGTCTCACTCATTTTAGCCACTACCTTTAATAGCAAAGTTGAAAAAAGCAGAACTCTTGTCCCCGTTGCTGGAGGCCTCGCAGCACACGGTGCCGGTGCTCCGGAACATGCTCACGTTGATGGTGCTCTCAACCAGGATCCTTTCGAAGGACGGCACTGAGGAATTGGTGTAACTGATCTTCACATCCATGGGGGATACTGTTGGTGAATCGAAACACCTGGGAGAAACAACACTGATAATTACCTGCCCCGAGTTACTATCCAGAAGGAATGACAGGTTGCCCTGTTAAGGGAGATGGTCTCTGACAGATCCTTAGCTAATGACTAAGTGACACAGCTCCAAAACCAGAATGAGCTGAAGCTGAAGATCTTACCCTTGACTCTTAGTCTACTCAGGATGTCTCATTCTCTCCCACGCAGTGGGTGTGATGGGTTCATATATCAGGATGCAAAGGACACAAGTCTTTGCATTCTCCTTTGGCTAGAAACACCCACRTGTCTGCAAGCCCCTCATGGCCTTTGCCCTGTGGAACCGGCACCTTCAGCAACATTTTCAAGCAGCTCTCTGTGGTCTCTTCTACTCTTGAAGACTTTCCCCAAGCACTGTCTTACTACAGCATAAAATATCATAAATATATGAAATATATATGCAGCACCACTATGGTTACATGTGGCAGAACACAGACATTTTTGCTCTTTCAAGCTGCTACCTACCACCTTTTTTTGCTAAGAAACTGGCCATGGACTAGTTAAAAAGTATTTATCCTTTTTTTTTTTTAAGTAGCAACTACATGAACACACAGTTAAGATAAGCTGTACTGCTTATTAAAAAATAGAAAAATAAGAATTATTTTAGGCAAAGATAAATTATGTAGGTGGGAAATATATGATTTGATAGTATAAGATCTAACATCACAGTGGAAACTGAAGAAAACCTCAAAACAGGCTTCACACATATTCACTTCACAGGGAAACTCTACAATCTTTTTGGAAACCTGGTAATTAGACATCAAGTTTTATTCTTAATAACTCCAGACTTGTTTACCCTGTCATTTGAATAGAACAGAAATCTAATTACTTTGTGTCGTGGAAAATCACACCACTACACAATAAAACAAAAGATAACAGCCATATTCACAAGTGATTCTGCAACTGTCACTCCATGAAATTACATACAGAATGTGTGTCATGTAGGGCCAAACTGATATAAACCTTTCAAAGTCAGCTGGTGTAATGCAGAGAGAAAGTCTGGCTTTTGCTTTTCCGCAGCAGAAAATGTTATTATTCCTCCTCTGGGGCGAATGCAATGGGGAGTAATGAAGCATACTCCTCCCTTCTCCTCAAACCACTGTAAATAATGCAATACCTAAAAWTGATAAAATCAGTAATGCAATATTTGAGCATACCTGTTACCAAGCTATTTTACACTCCTGGTTTTAAATCATAAATTGCATGAATGACATCTAGAAAAATGTCTGGAGACTCTGGTTACTTAACTCACCTCTGTTCAGTCCCTGGGCAAAAATACCAGTATATGGTAGGGGCTGGGAAGCCAGCTGCTACGCACTGCAGAATATCATTGCTAAGTATATCCAAAGTGAGGATCTCTGGTTTTGCTGCAATAAACACAAATGATAGTCATATATCAGAGGAAGGCAAAATTTGCATTGCCATTTGTTCTTCCCCTCAGCAACTTATGTGCATTACAACCCATGGGATTACTTAAGTGAACTGAGTTTTACATGTTCAAGGGTGTCTGGKCCTGTCTCTTCCACGTCACCGCTGCTAGCAGTGACTATCTGCAAATTTGTGAAAATATATTCAAATTCTTATATTGAATGATTAGATCGGATTTCAAAAGAGCATTTTACCTCACCTATGCATTTGGCTTGATGGAAATCTCAGAATAGCAAAGGCAAGGAGCTTGATATACCAMAGAATTTTGTGGTTTTGAACCATAATACAGTTCTGGTTCCTGTGTTGGGTGACTTTACTACTATGTATGGAGGACAGTTTCTTCACAGTTGTAAGTGTACTATATCTGTCAAATCACACCTCCTCAAAGAAAGCAACAGCACTGCAATGCAACTAATACTTACACAGATGCACAGGACATCAAAAACTTGGAACATATTCCCACAGTCACAACCCATCCCCATCCCCACGGCAGGGCTGACTGATGTCCCATGAAAGTACCGCTCTGCGAATGCCGAAGTTGTCGAAACACTGCTTATTTAGGAAGCTAATATTTGGGAGGATATATCTGGCTTTCTAAGCTATAATTCATAATTGCCCAGTGAGTTTACAAAACAACTCAGTCAGCTGATTCCCACTAAGCTTTATTGCACTGGTTCTATCGCTGCACTGGTTTGAGGAGCTGCTGTTTTGAGTAAGGGAGGAAAACAGAGGGAATAAAAAAAAAACAGGCTGAGCAGACATTAGTCCTATGTYAGACCTCCTCAAAAAACAAGTGGACTAACAACATAATTCTGACCAATGTTAGGAAGATTTATTTCATGAATAACTTGAATTAGAGGCCTCATTTCCCATACCTACCTTAGTTTCCTTTCAAATTATGAAAAAGATATTAATGGAAGAGCCAGGCTATATTCCAAAGATATTTCTCAACTGGCAGGTATGGATTAAAAGCTCATTATCAATTAATATAAATTTACAGGTATGTAGGATCGACTTCTAATGTCCTGGAAAGCTGTGGAACTGTACTGACTACTGTGGGGAAAAGCAGATGGACCCCAGGAAAATATATTCTCTCTCCATCACATACCCTCTACACATGACTCATGTTACAGGAACGGAGTGTTCTCTGATTTCTAAATGTGCCTGTTGTGTTTTATGCTAACCCCCAGGAAACACACACTGCAGAGCGTCGAGGCGGGCTGCCAGCCTCACTCGGCTGCTGCAGGACCTTCTGGTAGTGCACATCTCCAGCACGGTGAGAGTCCAGGCACGTGCCCGCTTTGACTTTCTGAAACTCAGGTTAGAAACGGCTGAATTCTGAGCTTTTCACGAGCCACGTGGATGGGGCTAGCGTGGCTGCGGCTTTGCAGCCGGCTCCCATTCAGATGGGCAGCGAGAGCTCAGCATGGGCCAAACATGGCAGGACACATTGATGTGTCCTGCTGAACACAGCGGAGATGAGGGTTGCGTGAAAGGAGGCGGCCGTTCTCACAGCCAGCCCAACCCTAGGCTGGCTCAGGCCACACACAACTCGTTACACCTGCACCAGCCACGGGGACTTGTCCTCCTCGGGGGAGCTGCAGGTGCCCCCGGCTGTCTAGGAGCAACACGGGCACACAGAGGGGCAAAGCTGTCACTAAATGATCTTCTGGGAAGAGATTTTGCTCTGAAAGAGGTTTGATGATATTCACAGCCTAATTATCCCCAGTATTAGGCAGGCTCTTAATGCCTATTCATTGCTTACTGCTCTGGCTTTAACCCTTTAAATATTTAATGCTGCTTTAAATTGCTCGGTATATATGCATATTCTGCTCCATAATCAGGCATTAGATGTCTTAAACCCCTAATTTCATTAAGTTTATTAACTGCTTCTCAGCATTTATTGATGTTGAGTCTGAACGCAGCAAAAAGGATTTGTAAGAGGCCGCTCCTATTTTAACTCAATGTTCTGTACGATAACATTGTTAATTTAATTACTTTTTATTATCAATTTCCCTTTTTTCTATCATTAGCATAGGAAAATAAATGTCACAAAAGTAACATTTAATTGCTCTTGTCTGCCATTACAGTCAAAGAAAGGAAACCTTCTTCCTCGAGCAACATTTTCCGGATTGGAATAAATCTTTTTATAATATCACGGTGACTTTGCATATGTTCTCTACATATTCCAATGACAGAAAAAATGCTGAGTTTGGCTTCAGGGAACCTGTAATATTGTGACTGCTTTTCTCTTTGCGGTATGAGACCTGCATAGACAATATTTTGTTKACTCTAATTAAGCCCAGACACTATTTTGCACTAAACTTAGAAGCTAGTTTGAAAATTTCTCCTCGACGCATTGTAGTTTGCCACTCTGGAGATTTCTACAATTCCTTAATTATTCTCAGTTCAGAATGCTGTTTGTCAAGTTGTAATTTTATTTTTGGCTCTTAATTTTAGAGCTCTTTTCTTACCTACTTTGTCATATTTACTGTGCCTAACTGCCTTTTTTTTCCCCCTCTCTCCAATTTAGTATTGTTTCAGGTTAGCATGTGCAACTGCTRAAGATACTTATATCCAAGGCAAGAYCGCAGCACGCTTCAGCCTCGATTTTTGTTTATGTGAAGACAGTCTCCTCCTGATTACAAATCCTGCTCTACCTGTTTGATTACCTTCTGCTGATTACTTGTCCAAGCCAGATGTGTAAACATCAGAAGCCACATCCTGGCAATTTATGCAAAATCCCCACCGACTGCAACATCAGGTCAGAACACACAATTAGATCAGCATCTGACCCAGCCACACACCAGACTCGCCTTTGGCAGCTACGTTGCTATTTCAAATAATAGGCTATGCTGTTATGTACTTTGGGCTTCATACCGAAGTGATGAGCATTGGATGAGCCACTGAAAAGAGGAGGACTGCTTGTGTGTGTGTTTTTCTCCCTCTGGTTGAAGGCAACAAATTTTCCATCTTAGCAATGTCCATAATCCATCCAGGGATGCAGTGCATGGTCACCCAGGCTAAATGTCTTCCCTTTTAGGACTGGACCTTTACTAGTCACAAGACCCGGGGCTGAAGGAAGAAGGCAGGAGATGCAAATACTGCTGCTTGTCAGCACAGATGATTCAGGAGAAGGAATTCATTTATGCCTTCTCCTGCCTTGGCTCTTTTGCTGCACCACGATGTTCTTGTGGCTGGTTTGCTACAGGGAYTATGAACTTTTATTTGTATCAATTAGCAGATGCCTAAAAACTATCGAAAAGGAGCTGTGCGCTGAGAACTGAAACCTGGGAATGGCAAAACTGCTTTTCCTGGTCTTCCTGCCCAGGCTGCTCCCATGCATGCTGCAGATAGAGCCCGGGAGAGCTGAGGGACAGGCTGCAGAGCATGCACGGTGCTCAGCACTCACAGCCCTTGCTCCACAGATGCCTCAAGGCAGAAAACGCCATCCAGCCTCATGGGAACCAATAGCCCCATCAACAACTTGCAATCTCTTACCAGAAATTAGACTTTACGCTTACCAATTTGCTTCTCTAGTCTGTTAAGGCAGTGGAACTACCCCTTGTGACTGTGGCCTACACTTACCCTCAGGGGTGAAGGGTATCTGTTGCCAAGGGCAGTGCCCTCAACTCAGAAATTACAGGTAAGGAATGGRAAAAGGCACTGCAATTCAAATGAGTACATTGGCAGAGCAAGGATCAAGGTAGAAATACAATAGTCCAACAAGAGCCCAAGCATTTCCAGGCCCAAACTACAGAGCTCCAAATRGTTCAAGTATCTACTACAAGCATCACTTCAATGATCAACAGGAAGAGTTCAGAAATGGCTACACAGACTTCAGCACGTATGTGGAAATCTGAGCAATCCTCTGCAGAATCCCACACCGAGGGAAGGATATATTGCTGCTGAAACACAAAAGCACAGAACTGTATCTGCAGCATATTCACTTATCTCCTACAGAGATCCTCCTGCTGGGCTTGAAAGCACCATTGCCTGCCTCACCTTAGTTTCCCCAGCTTGCCTGCAGCGCCTTCCTGATTTAATTTTTCTTAAACTTGGCCTTTAGTAGCTACCAATATTTGTCTGCTGAAAGCATGAAATTCTCTTTTCTAAAGAAGACACCAATTCCAAGGTTTCATTTAATTTATTTTTGAGTTAAGCTTTTGCCTTGAAGAATTGAGAAATTTTGCCTTGAAGAGCTGCTGTTTGGAATTGAGACTGATACTCCTGCTTTAAAAGTGTGTCTTAAAAGACGACAGCCTGCGCATTTCTCAAGCTAGGGAGACTCTCTAAAATAATGCAGATCTACATTATTATATAGATGGATTCAGATGCCAAAAGGCACAACTGAATAATCCTCCTGACTAGCTTTCAAATTCTGCATCTAACTCAAACAAATTAAAGACAATTAATAGCTTAGTTTGGCTGCCAGAAATGCAAATTACAGAGCTAATCGCCGTATACCTACCCCACCTTAAATTACCAGAGGTTTATGGTACACGCTTATTTGTGGGACTGTCTTTCTGGGTGCTTCAGGTTTTTTTTACATAAACTATCTATCTGTTCTCCAGTAACCTCTGGAACATACTTGCAGCAATGTAAGGTCATGCTGGGTAGTAGGCGGATCTGTGTAAGTAYTCCACATTTTTATATCTTGACATTTAAATAATTTTACAGAGTGTGCTTCACGTCAGACATCTTCTCATATGCTGAACCACACTGTGACATCTTGTGCATACATTATGTTGTRTAAAATACAATGATTGTGGTAATGAAATATTTCAGATTGTTCACTTTACTTACTTTTCACATAGACATTGAACGTTACAGAGGAGCTGGCATCAGAATTGGACACAAAGAATGTGTAAATGCCTCCTTCTGTTCCCTTTAATCGGGTAAGGTGAAGTTCACTTGTGTAGCTGCAAAGAAGAAATTAAGCATTACTGACACTTACAACGTGTGGTGATCCTATCAGCCCAGGGTATTCCCACAGAGAGAACTAAGTGAATTATTAATGTGCTGCCTTCTGCACACCCTGTCCATGCAGACACTCATTCTAGGGCTGTGTTTGTTCTCTGGAGTAGAAGATTCCCTATATGTCAGGTCCAGATGTGTGGGCAGCCTGTGTCCCAGCTCAGCACCAGGCTCTGCAGGGACTCTGCACACCCACCGCCTCCTGCTCCTCTACCTGCTGAAGGGGGAACCTGGGGCACACAACCCAGGCCACACGTGCTAGCTGCTTCACTCCATTCCTAGTGGACCAGGGCTAAGAAAAGTGCCCAGTGCTGAGAAAAATGCATATAAATATATATAAATAACATATACATACATATACACACACATTTTTATTTACATATAAATAAAATCTTTTTCCAGAGCATGGTATTCTGGTAGTGGAGTGAGTCTTCACAGGCAAACAACTTGAAATTTGTACTTTTGCTTACTGGGCAGCAACGTCATCATGTGGACCAGTCACAACACATGTGGCACAGTTTACTATTACAGTGAAGTTTATTATTATTCCAAATTTAAGTTTGGTGACTTTGCACCACTAAAGCTGGTAATGCAGATAAACTACAATATCTTTCTAAATTAAACCTTGCCCTTACACACCCAGACGCACAGAGGGAACCAAGCACAAGGAGAGACAAAATCTCTGCACAAACCCTGGRCATGCAGAGGAGTGTCCCCTGCATCCCAAACTCAGGATGAAGGGAGCRGGGAAGGATTTACAGGATTTACTTCACTTTCTCTTCATCTTCACTCTCCTCTATCCAGAGGAGAGTCTCGTTTGCTGTTTCAAAGGGAAATCAATAGCACTTACAATTGTTCTCATTACCTGTTATTGCCCACAGTCTTGAATTTGACATAATGATCTGAAGAATTCTGCAGTGTTTCGTTCATGTACATCCACACTTCTTCCTTCGGTTTTGGATATGCCTCATATTCAACTGTTAAATTTCCRTTTTGTCCTGCATTGATATCTATTGTGGTATTCATTGTTGCAAGCAAACGGATAAATCCTTTAGCTGATGGCCATAATAGGGAAAAAAAAAAGAAAAAAAAAAAAAGGAGTATTAGAGCCATTTAGAGGATTGTCAGCAACCCTAACCACATTTACACTGCTTAAAGATCAGTGATCAAACATCCAGCTGTGAAACAGGAAACTTTATCTAGGAAGCAGAACTTGAACTCTCACCTGCTATAACCAAGACCACTAGCTCGATATAGTAACGAGGCACAGAACATAAAGCAGCTTTGAGTGCTTTAATAGAAATAATTCCATCTTCTGGTGCTAAATATCCTTTATTTGGATTTGGAAGAATGCAAGTACATGCTCAATTCTACTCCATCTTTATTCTTATTCCAAAAAATCAGAACTAATGACTGTATGGCAGGGAAAAACCACCAAGAACAAGAGACWTTGATCATTTATGTCAATATAGTATTTAACATTACTTTGTCAAGTGTAATTAAGAATGACATTACAAATGAAGCTATTAAAAACCATAATTAGAGAAAAATATGCTAAGTCAATAGGGCTGTACACCAACTGCCTTAAACTAAGGCATTTCTGTTCATCTGCTGCTGGGTCTTCTGGTTTTTATTTGGCAGATACCTTTTATCACTGTGTGCTTCCACTCCAAAGTATCATGTGGGGTAACATCCTTATTTCAGTGAGTTTAGTTTCATTAATAAGTTTTAGTCTTAGCTTATTTGAAAGACAATTTTTTGAGTCTTACACAAATTCGCTGGAATTACCAGCTTGATAGACAGAGTGCAACCAAAGGAAAATGTTTACTAAAAGAACTTGAATCCTGAACAAAAGTCAGTCTCAGATCTTTGCCTCTGCCCACGCTTTAGTAATCCAACTGGCCAGCTAGTCACCTCAGCTCATATAAACTAGAGCTAACAGGCCTTGCAGAGTTTGCAAAGCACTTAGAAGATGCTTCCGAGGAGGAAGGAAGATGTTAATGTGCAGAATGTGCAGCAGGCAAGTATGGTCTAAAGAGGGAAAAAAAACAAACAAGGTAGCATTAAAAAAGAGTAAAAGTTTAAAATCCGGAAACCTAGGATTTCTGATTTGTTTGCAAATCTCTTTTCTGTTCTCTCTATAAACACTGAATCTCCCCTTGAAGCTAAATCAAGATTGTAACCAAGAGCCTGCAAATAAAATTTTATGATCATGCTATCAGTCACCCAAACAGAATTTTAGAAATTGCTTATGCTTAGATCAACTGCTAAACAAAGAATTATGAAATTTATCACTACACTCATTATTTCTCATAAATCTTGTGGCTAACATTAAAGCCACAGTAATTTAGAATCTGATACAATCTCAAGGATCTCTCCCATATGTTCTTATGCCATTTTCCATGATTGTGGGAGCTGGCACAGTTAAGATAAATATAGTAAATGTGACAATGAATGGTGAAAGGAATAAAGAGAGATGGTTTATTTTAATTTAGGCCAAATATAAGAGGTTTGTGGGAGACAATTCTTGTGAAAATTAAAGGTTTCAGTTTTTCTCTCATTTTTAATTGAACGGACACCTTGTATTTCACTAAATACAAACCTACTAATACATTTTCCACTTTTTATAATGCTATGCTCATTATATTTTAGTCATCAGACTTTCCAAAGTGACTCCTTATTTTAAGACCACATTTGCATACATTGTAGCACTAAGAATGTCTGTAGTAAAGAACTCCCCTTCACTTAYAATGGCAGCTTTCACATTATTCCCCTTGGAGAAAAGGCATTCTGTTAGACTTAACACTGTTTCTCTGTCTTAAATATGAATTCAGTCTCCCTTGTAGCAAGTGAGAAGAACATTACCAAGAACATTACCACTGCTATGAGCCTTYGCCTTTCCAATGGTGCAGCACTCAAAGCCCTTGAGTGTGCACAAACCTCTGGAGTTGTGCTCAAGATGTAACCCACACAACYCAGAGGTATCTGTTTTCTTTAAAGTTCCTTGGGAAAGCCAAACAAGCCATCCCAAAGGAATATTTGTGCAAGAGAAGAACAGTTTTGAGAAGGAAAGAACAAAGGGACAGTCACCCAAAGCAAGCTGGCAATTTCACAGCTACACCTCCTTCAGCTTCTAGGTCCTTCGAAGGTGAGGAGCTGAAGTTGTTTCAGCCAACTACACAGACTTGCTCAGAAGCCTCTAATCAAGTACATCAGCATGTTCCCCAATTAGTTTAGCAAATCAGCACTTTTTTGGAGGTCTTAATATTTAAATATCAGTGTGTCATCCAAGTTAGTACATAAATTTTATGGGGAGGTCCAAATAAACCTGTTATTAAACACAAAAAGGAAGGGAGTTCACTATTTTCAAGGGCATAACCCAAAACCTATGGAAGTGACAAATAGTGGACTCACCACTACGGCAGGGCTGGAGCAATTGCATGCTGCCTGTGCRTCCTGCAGTGTTGCTCATGGTATTCTTTTAGGCAAAAATAAGTTTACAGTTTCTCCTACATAAAAATCACTGACGTGTCGATGTCAGCGAAACTTCCCATGCTTAGCATGCAGGTATTAAAGATACGCTTTGTGCTTGAGCTGCCAAATTACTTAAGCGTAGGGATAATACCAAGCAAAGGTAAATTACTTGCTTCATTAAGACAGGATTAAATTTAAAATTAAACCAGGAAGGATGACACAAACCAGAGAGATAGAAGCACTGTTGGGTGGTTCTTCTAATATCACATTCCATTAGCATGCAAGGGGGTACAGAAATTAAGGCAGTCATACAGAGCTCAGCAACCACTGCACCATCCCAGTACAGCACCAGTCAGCAGTAACCTTTTAATAAGCGACTTCACTGGTTCAGGCTTTCAGAAAGGAGAGGAAGGCTACCCACCGTTTTCATTTTCTACCTCCCACTCTTAGAAACACTACATTTTTCCAAAAACAACTTACCTAGCGCTTTCAAGGTTACTGTGGCATTGGTTTTTCCAAAAGGGTTTTCTGCCTGGCATGTGAATTCTCCAGAATCATTAACTCCCACTGAACGGATGTTCAATGTTAATTTCCTCTCGTATCCATAATCACCCAAATTTCTGCTTTTGCTTGTAACAATCTGTCGGTAAAAAACAATTAACATCTAAAATACTGTGTATGCTGCATCTTTCCTAGATAAATTAAAAATAGAAGTAATTATAACTTTGCTATATTAATATTCATAACTTTAAACCGGAATAATAAGCCATCATGACAAACCTGTCACTAGACTCTCTCCATGCAAACAAGTATATGCTCAGCTCTCTTYGAGAGATAACATCCTTCCCTAAGCTATATGCCCTCCCCTTATTCTTTATTGGTTTTCCTCCTCAAAAATCTACCCTAAATGCACACTTGCAATGCTTCCAGCAGCAGGGCTTGATGCAAGATGACCATTCTACATTGACTTTGATAACAATCAAAACCTGCAGCTAATGAAAAAAAGTGGCTGTAATCTTAAAGCATGGTTTAGCCTGCTTTAAAGCAGGGCGTAAAGTCACAGAATTCTCCAGTGATGGCAGCTGGTCTCAGAGAAATACAAGGGAGAGGGAATTTAAGGTGCTGGGGCTGAGTTTTGAGTAGGATCACTTTATGGCACTGCTCTGCGGTGCTTCTTTCCTTGCAAACAAGCTGCAGGGAGAAGTGCTGGAGATCTATGTAACATGGCACCTTCCCTCTGGAATTGTTGGCTTCTCAGTCCATGAAAACCAKATTTATTAACCCTACAGACAACTGGAAACATCATTCTGTTCTCAAAACACTTTGTATAGGATAAGGTCTATGTAACCATGCTGGAAACTAAAGGAAAAATAAGTGCGCTGACCTCTTGACTTTGGTTTCCACAAGAAAGTTCAGCTTGGTTGGGAAGACTAATAAAGCTGCACTGATTAGTACAAACCCAGATCTGAACTTGTTATGATTTTCCAGTGCTATTATTTCAAACGTTGGAGATGCCAAGAGGTCCTAGATAAATTTCACCTGTTCAACACAGAGTTTTGATTCCTTGTGAGCTATAATAATCACAAACTGAAGTTTGTTTTGTATGGTTGTACTTGCTTATAACAAATGTTGTAATTTCAAAAGCAGTGATGGCTTCTATCATAACAGGAAAAATATTTTTTAGATATTTCCTTTTTTTTTTTTTTAAACTTTGACCTATTTTTACTTTATATATATATATAAATGAATATTTATATATATATAAACTTTGACCTATTCAGGACAAAATATAATTTGGCTTCTATTTAAACTTTA
Source organism: Nothoprocta perdicaria (assembly GCF_003342845.1). Classification (NCBI taxonomy): domain Eukaryota; kingdom Metazoa; phylum Chordata; class Aves; order Tinamiformes; family Tinamidae; genus Nothoprocta; species Nothoprocta perdicaria. The sequence goes on along the minus strand of NW_020454427.1, from coordinate 2,739,248 downwards.
TTTTAATGTATACTGTTTCAGTACAAAATTTAATTTGATAGAGAGCATCTCCTGCTATTTACCAGAAAGGTCAAACTTATTTGGTCAAAAATATTTTTCTCGTGGCTTTTAGTCATAAATGAAAAGTGATAAAGTACAAAACCCGAAAAGGAATACCCCAAGTTCACCACACTGCAACAAAGAAAAGGGGGGTAAACAAGGGGAAAATTAAGTGTTCAGCTGAAAGATTGACAGTTGACCCTGGCACAGGACCAAAAATCCCATCTGCAGGTCCCACGCTGCCTCCATGTCATTTAGACCTCTTTAACCCTTGGAGCTGTGACATGGGATTTCTCGAGCAGCGAGCACTCAGCAAGAGCAGATCTGCCAGAGCCGGCGGATTAGCTAAGCACGGCAAACAGAACCCAAGGGAACCGGGCTCCAGCTCGCTATTTGCCTGAGGACATGTGATGTATCTGAACACCACAGTATCACAGAGGCCTTTTTTTTCTCCATACACACGTGGACTGCGAATTACGTATTCCAGTCACTACCATTAACAGTAAAAAAAAGGGCCAATTAGCATGGGAACTTATATGGGAGCAGTTACTAACGAGCCTTCAGAGGAGCTTTTAATTCATTTCCATTTCATGGTATACCCAGAAGACTAAAAAGCGATTTTGCAAACAAGCCAGCATCTGCTGCCATTTGGGCCATTCTTACTATTTTTCAGCAAGGAACTTGACTATTTTACAATACGGAGCCTGCACCTCAAACATGCAGCACCTGGGGTGACCAGGGCACAGGATCTCCCTCTAGCTCCCATTTCTCCAAAGCAGCTATGCAGTCAGGAGCAAACACTCCTGGAGCACTCAGCTCGCCAATAATCAAATTCGGTAATCACACAGAACTCACACTATCATTACAGACAGTAGCCAGCTCATYGGTTCATTTTTGTCAACTTTTGCAGTTAGCAAGGCATACTGTGTAATTTAAGTGAATTAATCACTCTGAACGCTTACTACTATTCCTGAGGCACACCATCCCATACTAATTAGCAGGTATTTCACTGCTAATGGTAGTGACTAGAATTTGCAATTTGGAGTCCATGTGTTGTTACTTGAGGCTCCCATTGATTGCAAGGCGATGTGCAGGCACTCCATGCTCTTGGTAGCCTTGCAGAGGTCACCCAAACTTCACACTGAAAAGCCTAACTTCAGTGTCTGCAATTTGGGACAACTGTTGGGCAGACGCTGTCCCTGCCAGCCACATTCAACGATGCTGCAAGTCCACCCCAGGGCACATGGAAGTTTTTGCTGGCGCCTCACCCGCACGTAGGACACCGAACTTGAGGAAAGAGCAAGTTAAAACGGACCTAGTGTTGGGCAGGAGAGATAAGCACGTGGATGTTTACAGGCTCAGTCCGTTTACTCTGCTCTGCAGCACACGAGATACAATTAAAGGAACTCACCCCGCTTCTGTGAGAAATCCAACTTGCTAGCACACTGCTATCCACGTCCGTGATTATGCACGTAACTTCAAATTCTTCCCCTTCCTTGAGAAGCTCGTAGGTTTTGGATAAGGTAATGACTGGAAGAGTTTTGTGAACTGAAACACAATTTAGAAGTGCATTACTTTTCATCACCTTCAGAGCTTCCAAGGGGGATAAAAATCAACAGTCATTAACTTTCCAATAAAACTTCAGGCCTCCAAGAGGTATTCAGATTTCTTTAACAAATTACAAGCACTCTTTATAACAAGGACACTTCTGCTTCAATCCCCCTTCAAAGTATGCTTAAAGCTAGATAACACTTATTAGAGCTCAGCCACTTGCCTGAATAAACTTAAACAATATTGAACCATCAATGAGGCCACTCATTCCATGATAACTATTAAAATAATGTGCTCTAATTAAAAATACAGCAACAAGCAGCCACTAAAAAACTGCAGAGTAAAATTAGTTGCAACTCCTAAGACTATAAAATACTTAAGTAGATGTCACATACTGTCCAACAGGTACTGAGAAGCACCTGAGATACCTTAAAGACTTCTGTCCCTAGGAAGAGTATGGGACTTTTGAGCACAGGAGCAGCTCAGGGATTTCAGCACAGCAACCTCTAAAAGCATCACTAACCTCTGCTCATGAGGATCATTCAACGAGAGGCAGTGGTGGCCGAGCCAGGGCCACTGACAACATTGTCACTTGAGATGTAGGAGGTTACAAGCCTCCTGGATTGTCACAGCCTTCTGGATTATGCCACAAAACCTAAGTGCCGTGGGCTTGCTGTATCACTCTTCCATTTCACATGTCTTTTGACAATAGTCAAGCAGTGCTGGCCTACACTATTTGGGAACTGGATAGCTACATGTCTCATTTCAGCAAAACTCATTAGTTCTTCCTTTGCTCCTTCCACGGTTTGCTTGGTTGTTTTTTAATCCTTTCTTCATTTTTTTTCTCCTTTATGAGACTCCAATTTTGCCCTAGTAGAACTGAACTTCCCACTAGGGATTTTATGCAAGGCTGATCACTTCCAAACTGCAAATGCAACAGATTGAAATAAGGCAATCCAGACTCTCTTCCTGCCTCTGACATATAATTTGGCATTAACTCAGGTAAACTTGTTAAAACTTAGGAAAATGCCATGCTTCTCAGCCATTCATATTTTAACAGCGTTCTCATTTGGCTGCAAGAGGCCATGGAATACAACAAAGAACCACGTTGCCTCTCTCCAGACATAAGCGCTCACATAAAATCACACTCCAGGCATCCAGCAGCACCCGAGAGACATGAGGAAGCCGGAGCAGATGTGCGGTGTGTCCTCATCCACCAGTCACACATAAGGACAGTCACAGAGCCACAAAGACCCTCGTTGTTCGGAGAAGAGCTGGGTATTGACACTCTCTCACAAATCTGGACTGCCTGAGGGGGTGAGCAGGTCCCCATTTCATGGATACATATTCTGTAATTCTGCACCAGAAACTCAAGCAAGGAGGTCTAAGCACCATCGTTATGATTACAAAAATATCATTTTTCAAAGGTGAACGCTGTCTCCAATACAGCTAAGTCATAAGCTGAGAAAAGACGGRAGTTTTGCCTGGTGAACTCAAAACAACACTGAGAGCAACAACACGTGGTACTGTATTGCTGCTGATAACATTCAGTAAACGCTTCCAGTTACTGCACGCTTTCTCCAAAACGGAGAACATGGAGAACACATGCAGGGCACAGGCCTGGCAGGCAACTGACCCTTGCCTACGGTCAGGGGGCTGACGGATGTCAACTCATCGCCCTGCTATTTGAGGTCACAGCAGTATTAAGCAAGTAAAGGCGTCATCTGGTAAAAGAAGTTCAATACTACGACTGCCTTCTCCCACATTAGAGACAAGCCAGCTATGTCAGTCAACTGTTAAACTGTCTCTGTCCCTGAAAAAAAAAAAAAAAAMCCTTGAAAACCACACTTATTACAAAACAAACACCAGAGGCAGCAAGAACTGACTTGAACTTTTTTGTCAGAAGACAACACTGTAGATACCTCTAATTCTCATTAATCAAAATTTGTTATTACTTATTAGAATTCTCTATAATTCTCAAATCAGTAGAGATTTCCTCAATTTACCACAGCAGCTCAGACGCTGGCTTTTCGTTCCCCATGCTACGCCCTACGTGAGACTTTCATTTCAACGGAAGGAAACCTCARCCGTGACAAGGTGGCCAGATGAACAGGCACAAACCAGCAGCAGAGCAAAGCACCAGACACGCAACCTGCACCGGGAAGGAGAGGGAGACTCTCCCTCGGCACCTCACCGCGACGTCTACGTCGCGCACAGACCTTCGTGGGACGCGCTCCTACCAGCACAAGCGGACAGTTAATGTGAAGGGACCAAAGGAGAAGGGACCAAAGGCTTGGTGGCCTCACGAGACGCCAAGCTGCTCAGCTTGTTAAACTGCTCCCTCTGCTCCGCTCCTCTCCTGAGTGTTTATACAGTGGATTAGCAACACACAACCCAAGCGCACGCTCGTGACCATCCAAACAAAACACACTTGGCAGCCAGGAGCGGGGCTGCTTCTCCTTCCAAACCCACTCACCGCCCTCCCCTAGGGCACAAGGTCCCACCAGGTCAAATCTCAGGTTTCCACAACAGCCAAGCGAAGGAACAGAGCAGAGCTAAGCACCATGTTAGGCAACCCATCTGATAACGCTCTCCACATCAAGCCTGGCCACACGCTCGCTGTGACCGTCTTTGTCCAGCAAAATCGAGACAAGGGGCCTTGGGCTCTCCCATGATCTTTCTCTCACCCAAATCCCTCTTCTTTAACGCTCTTCATCACTTCCTTCACCAGCTCTCCTGGATGCTGGAGCCAGGCATCCAAATCTGCAGCCTTGGCTGCTGCACAAACCTCTCCAGAGCTCAGGGACACAGAGCCTTACAGCACAACCTGCATTTCTTACACGGGGAAAGGAATGTCTCAAAGTCCCCACAGCCAGGCCATAAACAGTCAACACTGCCCAGCAGGCCACAGGACAGGTTTCGGGGTACAACCTGCTTCTCCATGCCGCGTTTCTTTAGGAAACCCAACCCAGGTTTCCTAAAGTGACTGGTCTCCCCTGCACACCCCGTAATGGTCACAGATGCCACAAAGCACTTCCCCAGTTTGGAAACTGAGCTGCCTTTGAAGAACCCAAAAGCCCCCACTAGACATCAGCTCCAGCCTTCCCATGGACAGCAATGCTAGGCCAGGACATAATAGGAACTGTTCCCAACACATTCAATCATCTTCCTTTGCTCAAAAGTCATGACAGTCTACSTGGTGGTGAAAATTGGGTATTACCTGGCCTCACATTCAGGAATATATGTTCTGAAATCTTCTGCACTCCATTTTGCTTTGCCAAGCACTGATAGCATCCCTTGAAYGACCTCTGCACATTCTTTATGATGATGCCTTTCTGGGGGTTGGGAATGAACATCATGTTCTTGGGGAGGGGTTTGCCATCACATCTTCTCAGGGTGAAATTTGCCACATCTGGGTCTGTCAATGGGCACACCAGCAGAATGTCACTGTCCTCTTTTCCATATATCAGAGAATCAACAAGGAAGAGCACATCCGGATCTGGAAGAAACAACAGTCTGTAAGAAATGCTGGCATTGCACGTGAAAATTTCCATACTCCTCCATCACTAAGGACTGTTATCCAAGGAAGCTTTATATCCCACCTGTATGGTTATTGCTTCTTGGTAAACATGAATTGGGTAATACCTTATTTGCTAATAGTCTAAAGGTGCAGCACAGTAAATCATATACATTAAAAATAATCTTTTTTTAATCTGAGGATTTTTTTTTGTCTTGCTTAGCTCCAACTAGCAGTATACAGATTTTTACAGGCCATTAGAACAAATATGCTTTTAGCCAGTGGCAGGGCTGTACGGTTTCATGCCCACAGGAGGATTTTAAAGAAATTTATGAGCGAACAGTAGTCAAACAGCACCTAAATTATGGTTTTCACTTCTGTAAAATATGTAATCTAAATGAACACAGATTGCTGCCAGAGGAAGCACCAAACAACTTCTCTCTTTCTCTCTCCTCCCTGAAAGCATGAGGCTATTTTTAGTCTCAAGAAAACCCTGGGCATTCAGACAGTGCATCTGAGCAAAAAATCAGAAAGTAATCTTTCACAAGATACCATTTCTAAAAAGAGTTTTTTCAACCACATAAAGATACAGTACGACAAATACTTTTACAACTAAAGTTGCCCAAGCTAGCTGATGACTTTGAAACACTAAGAACTTGGCCATTAAAACCGAACACAAAAATATGGAGTACGGTAGTGACATTATGTTTATTTCAGTTCCCATTTACTCTCACTAGAGGCTAGATTCCCCAAAAATGAATAGAAAAAGAGAGAAGTTTCCTTTTGTCTTGTAAATTGGCCTACTACCATTTGAATGATAGAGATCTCCAGACGACAGTCTAAGAGGAAACAGTGAGAGAAGTGGCTTAGGAGGTATGATAATGCCATGCACTTGGTTTAAGACAAAAATTATCATGCTGATAATGAAACATGGGATGTCTAGGTCAGCAACTAGGGAACACTTTGCTCTGGTGACAAAGGCCTTTGAAAGTAAAGCTGGAGTGAGTTTTCTTTCTACTGAACAGGAAATATTTCTTCTATTGGACTGTGCTCTTCTACACCTCAAATTCATTTCCTCCCTAGGATTTACTTCCTGTTTAAATAATACAGGCCAGGAGGATTTCTCTTCTCTTTTCCAGTTTAGACTTTCACTGTTTCTGGGTCTACCCAACTATCTACGAAATAACTTTTGAGTCTTTCTGGGCTAATAGGATGATTCCACATAATGTTTGAAGGTAATTTAAAAGGCTTTATTTCAGCTTCTGAGCACTCGCAAGCAAAGAAATAGCCAGTATTTGTTCTGGGCCAACCTTCTCAAGGCGAACCCTTGGTAGTGAGAAAACAATGAGGGGAAAGCCAAACATSCATTTCCACTTCCCCCACCCCTCACCCACCAAAAAAAGAAGACTTCCTTAATTTTTACCTTTAACAAAAACATAAAAAGATTTGACAATCCTCCCCTTGCTTTTGCATATATATCTGCCTATGTCTCTGGTTGTTGCATTTTTGGTGTACCACTCTTTCTCATTGGAACTCCTTGCTTTCGCTAGTGGGTCCGAGTTCTGGAAATTCCAAATTACGGGTCCCTCCTCATTGCACGTCAGTCTTAATCCTTCTCCTTTATTCACAATTAGCCAAGATTCTTCATGTGACAACGAACCACCTGGAAAAAAGAAGACAAAATCCAATGTATGTTAATACAACTCTCCAATTMTTTTCCTGCAGCAAAATCATTATTAACAATTGGATAAGTGCAGTTAAAATCTTTGGAGGTGGCTTCTTAAAAATAATAAGCTGCAATTGCATCTACTTCTGCAGCGATTTGGGTTTTGATTGGGAACAGACCCAAACTATTTAAAAATTAATTCAAAACTCTACGAGTCTCATTCTACATGGTACCATTTTAAACCATTCTTTGCCATTTATTCAGTATTTTGCCAAGAATTACAGATCCCTTGCTCTCTTTAAACTGCTCTCTCATGTATTTAGAAACTCCAGTCACACTTTAAGAAATGTCCAGTTTAATTACGGCATTAGCGCATACTTTCCACTGCAGGGCTTATTTCTTTACGTGGACTGGTAATTTGTCATTTCTTACCTAAAAAAATAATTCCATGCAAAAYATCCCTCAAGATCCCATTCCAACACTACTAAGTTACTGCCACTGGGGTGCCAATCTCCCAGTCAAAGCCACTTTAAATCTGTTCTTAACACTTAACATGCCAAAACACAACATTTTAGAAGTTCCAAGAAATTAAAAGTGTAAAATTAGCAGCCTSAGTTCACAGTTCCCAACCATTTCCCAATTTATACTGCAAACTTGGAGGAAAGGAAAAAAATAAAATAAAAAAATAAGGCTTCTCCAGCTCCCAACCCCAATATAAAAGTGGGACCTAAGAGCTGTGCCGTTAGCTCATACCATTTTCCTAGGAAGCACCATTTACCTCACCTTAAAACTCCATGTGCAGCAGTCATGCCACAAAAATGCACTACTGCCTGCATTCAAAAACCCATTTGGGCGGGGGGGGGGAAGGTTACCTCATGGGGATAACAACAGGCAATCAAGCACAACAACTGGATAATTAGTTGGGACAAGATTATGCATTCCAGACTTAATTCACTTATCTCACAGTTTTAGCCGCTATTAAGGTATATAATGGATTAGGATGAGGTCAGGTAACCACTCCTCTTCCTGACAAATCCAGTGCAGTGACAAAGTAGGAAGCCAAGGATATCCAGACCAGCAGCAAAGACTAATCATTTTGTTTGTGGACTGGGTTTTGGAGGAGGTCTCCATTTTCACACCATCTTCCTCTAATTAAAAGGTATTTATCAGCGCTCAACCAGAAGGGCAGTCATTTTTCCAATGCTACCAGAAATTCTYCACACAAAGACCACTACCCCTGCCTATATGCTTCCAAGACTGAACATATAAATGAGCATCTGAGAAATGGCCAGCAAAAAAAGAAAAGAAGGCAGAAAAAAAAAAATCACATTTCAAATCTGCCGCATTAAAATRCAGATGTGAGTCTGAAGCACAATACAACTGCTGGGCTGAACAGAGCAAGAGTCCAACATCTCTGGAGCTAAGGTCCACCCAGCAGTGGCTTTGCAGACAAGAGAAGAGCAGCTCTCTCATCTCAAGCAACATGGCAAAGCTCCCCACGGCCCAAGTCCTGCCAGCCCACTAGGCCATGCATAAAAGGGGCTGAAAAACACAGTGCCCTGCTGCCTCAGCCTGCCTTATCCCCCTCCTCCAGCAGCAACAGCCACTATCTCTCCTCCACCTCCTCTCAAGGGGCTGGATGCGCCTCTGAAAAGAGGAGCCGACCACTCCRCCTATGTGGGACTTTCATTTCAACGGAAGGAAACCTCAGCCGTGACAAGGTGGCCAGATGAACAGGCACAAACCAGCAGCAGAGCAAAGCACCAGACACGCAACCTGCACCGGGAAGGAGAGGGAGACTCTCCCTCGGCACCTCACCAYGACCTCTGCGTCGYGCACAGACCTTCGTGGGACACGCTCCTACCAGYGCAAGGGGACAGCTGATGTGAAGGGACCAAAGGAGAAGGGACCAAAGGCTTGGTGGCCTCACGAGACGCCAAGCTGCTCAGCTYGTTAAACTGCTCCCTCTGCTCCGCTCCTCTCCTGAGTGTTTATACAGTGGATTAGCAACAYACAACCCAAGCGCACGCTCGTGACCATCCAAACAAAACACACTTGGCAGCCAGGAGCGGGGCTGCTTCTCCTTCCAAACCCACTCACCGCCCTCCCCTAGGGCACAAAGTCCCACCAGGTCAAATCTCAGGTTCCCACAACAAGTTCCACCAGGCAAAGGAAGAGAGCAGAGCTCAGAGGCACTGAGACAACAAAGAGCTCCTGCTCCACCACGCTCTGCCTCTCACCCAAATCCCTCTTTTTTAGCATCCTTCATCCCTTCCTCCTGCCGGCACTCCTGGGCAATGGACACTGAAGCCAGGCATCCAAATCTACAGCCTTGGCTGCTGCACAAGCCTCTCCAAGCCCTAGGAGCACAGCTTTCTCCTCAGGGTCTAATATATAACACAGTGTTGCCCAGCTGAGCATGATGTATAATGTCCGTATGTGTATGGGGAACTTCACAAAGAAACACTACTCGCATTGAAAAACATGTACAGGGGCTCCTTTCGGAGGCTAAATTTCCCTATCCTCAGGGATAATAACAGGCATTCAAGCAAAACAATTGGATAATTAGTTGGTACAAGATTAAATTCCAGACTTAATTCACTTATCTTGTAGCTCTGGTTGTTCTTATGTTATATAGTGGATTAAAGCCAGGTCAGGTAACTGCTGCTCTTCCTTACAAATCCAACAGCAACCATTTAGGCAGCAAGGGCTGTCAGATGATCAGAGTCCAATTACTTTGTTTTTGGTCTGGATTTTGGAGGGAGTCCCCATTTTCACATCATGTACTTCTGATTAAAATGTTTTTATCCGTGTCCAATCAAAAAGGCAGTCATTTTTCCAGCACTATAAGAAATTTTCCACGTGAGCTCCACTAATCTCTATGCAAACTCACATGACTGCACTTATATGCAAGCATCCTAGAAATAATAATTTCCAATTCTGAATTGTGTGTAATATTTTATGGGCTTTTTTTTTTGCAATACTATTAAATACCTGTCATTATTGGTTTATTTTATTAGCATATGATATAATTACATGCTATTTGCCCTTGAGGACAGCCCCAGAAGACAATCTAGAATGTCACAAGAGACTAAGAAAAACTGATATTTCATAAAAAATAGTTCATATTTTTATGCCTTTTTTTTTTATTTATTTTTTCCCTAGCACTGCATCATAGACTTTCAGGTCAGCACCCCAAGTTTTGTAAATTTCTGCAGAAGAATTTACAAACTGAATTAATGCCTTCYGCAAAGGATTCCCGCAACTCGGTCTTTCTGACACCCAAAACCAATATATCTTCAAGGGAATGGAACATGACGGGGTAAGAATATCAGTGGTAAAAGTAAAAACTATCAAATGTGTTTAGTATTTTGCACCTAAGTATCTCCTATCTTTTAAAAAGGAGACTTAAAGAGTAAATGGTRTTGAGAAAGATGGGAATGACAGTGTATATACGCTTTTGGGGAGAATAATTAAGTAACGAAAATCTGGGATTTTTACCAACAGTTTGTAATCCAGTCTACTAATCCGCACTAGCACATGCCCATCTGCTATGTCCTGATCTTTTCTCAGACTGCTTGCACATCACACCAGAGGCTACTCCATTTGTATTGCACCTGAGGTACAGTGGGTTTCCTCCAAGTCCTGTATTGATCCTGCACACTCCCATAACAAAATTATAATCAAAAAAACATATATTAGTAAAGCTAAGAAATTCAAAATCAGGTCTTGCTGGCAGGAAATGGTAATAGATCTCCATGCAGGAATCCCAAAATCATGGGATACAGAGTCAGTGGTTTCCTCCCAGGGCTGCACATGCATCTCTGGCACAGGCACAACTTCACTCTCAGCAAGAGGATGGAGGAATCCACAGCTTTTCCAAAGATCCCTCCTCAGGCATGGTTTTGCATCCCTGCTCCCTCTCCTGGCCCACACTGAAGATGGCTCCCCACTCATACTGTGGAAAAGGAGGAGGACCATAAGCATTATTATTGTCCTATCCTCTGGGAARCCCATCCAATCCTAGGACAGGATGAAAAAAGAGGAAAACAACCCTCTGCCATGGTTGCTGCTGGCTAACTGGATGCATTGATCCTGCTACAGGTTGAGGTGATCTGCAAGTCCCACCTGGAAACATCAGACCCTCCCCAGGTGACACAGCCACAATATCACCCTGGCRTTCTGGATTCCTCCCTAGGGTTGCCCTCAAGGACAAACAGCAAGTAATCATAGTCTAATAAACATAATAATGGCAAATACCTAATACTAAATAATGAAAAAAAAAGTCCATTTTGGATATTTTGAGTGTGTGTTCTATAGCTGGAAAAGTCACTTCCACTATTCTACCTTGTAATGTACTGAATTTTAGTTAAATACTACATTGCTGAGATCACTTAAGAACAAAACTGAGTAACTGAAAAAGAAGCAGCATGTGTGAATATGTTGCAAAAAGCCTCCTAATCCCTAAAAAAAAAGGGGCAGAGGGAGAAAGGAGGGGGAGTACAGCAGCAGTGACTTCTGCAGCAGAAGGAACATCTGGAAAACTGGGCTGAAGGAATTAGAAAATACAGCAGCTGTAGATAACACTGATAGGAAATGCAGGTCAGATTGCAGGGATATGATTAAGGACAGCAGAATGTACTTGTAACAATAAGGGGATGTGCAAACAAACAAGCTTTGGCTAAACAGCACACCATCCTGGGAAAAAGAAAAAAAAAATCGTGGAATCCTGGTCTGCCTCAGTCACAACGTTGATGAAGCAGGGAAAAGCACATCAGGTGCAAATCCACATTAGACTCACAAGCCACCGGAATTCATCTCCAGCTGCCAAACAAAGGACCTGGTACTGCCGTTGAGCAAGATGGAGAGTCAAGTGTTGTGGCTTTTATTCCCCATCCTTCCACAGATTTCCTGTACAACCTTAGGCCAACAGCTTAATACCTACATGGCCATTTCCTTTTTCAATTCTTAGCTAAACATTAAAAGGAACAAGAAGCTGGTAATARCAGAACAGATTGCTTTCAGAGCTGACTTACAGTTGCACCTTATCCAGCCTCCTTCCATGTTAAACTTAATTCCAAACATCTACTAAGAGAAGAGGCACAATTCAGCTTCATGTACAGTCACTGTGCAGAAGCATATCATTGTGAAGACCCCCATTTCTTTCCCTTCCAAGACCCTCTTTTTGATTGAAGAGCCCCATATACACAACTGGATGTCCTGCCCTTCCACCAACATGGTGGATGGGAGCAACACAGACTATGGGATGTTCTGAGGCTTCATGGTGACCACGTGTCCACCCGCTACCTGTCCCAACACCTAATCCCTATCAATTACTCTCAGACCCCAAGGAGATTAGCCACATCAGCAGCGCTGTCTACACACTAGAAGCAGGCAATTCCCTTGCCCCAAGCCTTCAAGCGCCATCCTAAAAAGCAGCTCCACCTCCTGAGCAGAGGAAGAACCAAAAACAGAGGCACAAAGGCTACCAGTGCACTTGCTTGAAGGTTACCACTGCACTTGGGCTCCCGATGTCCCTTTCTCTTCCAAGCCCAGGGGATGAGCACTGATCTGCCAGGGGGTTCAGCGCAAGCCAACAAGAGTAATTCCCTTCTCCTAGTGCTGTGTGCTGCTGGGCTGCCCTTCAGGAGGACGGCACTCGCCTGAGAGCCTCTTCCTCCTGTTGTTCTCCATGACCTTGACAGTGATCAACAGCCCCCATGGAAACTGTGCTAATCTTACACAACAAAAACAATTCCCTGACCATCATTTCCAAATTATCAGTCCTGGATTTATGACCACTGAACCAGCTGATGTTTTTCCATGATGAATGCACTTAGGAGCTAAAATTCACAGGATAAAATATCTGTGATGTTTGTGTTAAGGTTGTAAGGACTGGACGCCACCAGAGAGACTGCTTTAGCTTTAAACCCTATTCTTTCCAGGCACTGACTTCATTTCAAGGGATATCACACAGACCTTACTCACCACATTTTTCAGTTTCTCATCTATAATAACGTAAGAGAACAGAAACAAGAGATAGGCTTTATCAGTTAAAGTAGTGGTACTACTGTAGATGCAGAGGACTAGGGATATCAACAAGACGTGGCTTGCAGGGAGGTAATATCCTCTTTCAGCATACCCAGGGCTGCTGGAAAAGTTGACATGTTTTTAGACACACAAGTCTCCCGCAGGTTTGAAAAAAGAGCAGAACCAAAACTCGCTTCTTTTACACAAATGCAGAAGTTGTAGCCAGAAGCTTGCTTGCTTTTTCTTTACAGTATTAGTTGGTCTAGTTAAGAAAACTGCCTCCCCTTACAAACTCCGTCTCTTGTTACAGCCACTGTGCACTCTTCACATATGTTGTGACTAAAGCTGAATTTAAGACCTTTCAATTAGATTTTCTTTGTCCTTCCATTTTATGCCTCAAGGAAACAAATAAAGTGTAAACCTCCCATTTTAGCCCCGCTGAGGCAATTTTAATTTGCTTTGATGTACATAACCTCCCAGATTTTTCAAAGACGAGATGCTATCATAGCGCTTACTTGTTTTGTTCCACTTCGCTGAACAGACACTCTCCCTTATGCTAGATGGAAAGTTTAGCAATGGCAAATGTCAATTTTAAATAATCTGATCTGAAAGCTACATCATGCAGCATTTCAGCGATGCCAAGGGGAAATATAAGGCTAGCAGGATAGCCTCTAACTTTGCAAAAGAAACCACCCATGCCATCACCCACGCTGGTGTCTCCTCAAAGACACAGACGCACTTCAGTAGAAGACAATGACAGGATTATCTCCCAGAAGCATCACAGATGCTCAGCATACACGGACACCGTACCTCCATGCTCACTGAAATGCTGACCTTCCTCCCTGCCTCAACTTCCTCCCAGAAAAATGTCACCAAGCRTATTGGGAGCACTGAAATGATTAGGCTTCCCCGCAGAAGGAACTGCTCATCTGACAGTCTCAGTGCTGTCTGATGACCAACAGCCTCCCCTAAGTGCTGTGTGTGTTTCAGGGAAAAAACACAGCATTCTCTAGCTCCTAGGCTGTTACTTGAGCTGAGGTCTTGGAGTCTCAAAAGCTCCTAGGCGCTAAGTAGAGAACAAGGGGATGATGTTCACCAAGCTGTGACGGTGGCAATCACCACCTTGGAACACGGCTCCCCTCTCAGCCCTAGGTAGGAAGGGAAATGCAACAGGCACAGCAGCCACTGAGAGCTCACAAGCCCGATGCCCAAAGGCAGCACCAAGCCTACTTCAAGGTGAAGCAGGTATCTCCCCATGTGAGGAGCAAATGTGGAGCCAGCTGGCTCCCACCCAGGGCAAACAGCAGAGAGGAAGTGGAAGGTGCCTGGAACAAAGGGTTCCTTTGTCTGCGTGGAGGCCAGAGCGTGGGGAACCACAGAGGCAGCTGGAGCGGTGCCTGTGGGACAGACAGCGCTCTGCACCACCCCACTGCTGGAGACATCCCAGACCTGCCTCGCCGAGTGGCCTGTGCGCTGGGAGGCCACGCCATGAGACGGGCAGCAACACTTGGGATCTGCCCTTTCCTGRAGAAAGAGGGAACAACCTGTCTTCATGGGAGCCATACCAAGAAGTCCAAAGGACAGAATGGCCCAGATAAGCAGCGCTGCTGAGGAGACACTCTCAAGGAGAYGTGGTTAAGCAGACACAGCGCCCAAGCCAGGTGGCAACAAAGGACAGGGCAGGCACACATCTGCAGCCAGTTCACTCATCCCCAGCAGATCCCACCCTCCAAGGGAAACACTGACAAGATTCTTCAGGAGGAGCAGGAAGCACAAGCACCCTGCATGATCACGGGTGGAAGCCAGCAGGTCCTGCTGGAGCAATCACTGATACTACTTGGCTGATTTCTGGTTGACCAGAGAAAAGCCTGCATGTGGTCTGTGAAGCACATGTGCCAGAGCTGGCTTCACGTGCTAGTGCAAAACCCATACACATGTCCTTCACCCAGGGGAAACGCTGCAGCAAGTAACTGCAACTTCCAGAGAGAAAACTATTCTCCTTTTCCCCCGAGCGGCTTTTCTTTCCCTGCTGGAGCGGGAAAACTCGAGCCATGTGAATTGTCCTTTCTGATTGACAAGGCTAATTCTGCGATAGAGGCATTTTCTCAAAAGCAGGCACATAGCTAAATACCCTTCTGCTTTAGAACAGGACTAAACAATCATAACAGGATTAAAATCCATGCCTTTTTCCTTGCCTGAGTATGATACCTTTCTGAATATTCTTTTTCCTCATCGTTTTAGGGCTTTTTTTTTTTTAATAAAATCCTCCATTTAAAAAAAAAAGGCATTACATGTGCTATGAAACACTATGAGCAACAACATACTCCAGATGCACAAATCATTAAATTACAGCACATTGCTACCTTATGGTTCCTTCTACCAAACACACCACCATAGAASGAATTTACACACAATGTGTTAATGAACAAAACAAGACTCAAAGCAAAACTGATCTAAAAGTCTTTTTTAAACTTAAAATATGGTCTGAGCTCAAAACAATGACTGATAATTCTTATTCAAGGAGAAGTACAGTATGGAAAATATGTATGCATATATACGCATATATGTAATATTTGCACAGAGTAACTGCTGCTACAATACTTGTCAGCTTTGAGATTTTGTAGTCTCACGTCTTTTAGACTGATCCTTGCTCCTGCAGATTATTTCCTTTTTTTCCTTCAAACTACCAAAATTGCTTATTAACCAGTTGTTCCCACAACTACCTTTTGCAGCTGTTGCACACATACATAAACACAATATAAAGCAAACATAAAGAACAATTCAAAGGGATGAAGACGTGTGCTAATGCAAAGTAAATTCAAATTCAGCTGTCACTCATTTTGTCTACTGCTTTAATGGCTTTTCCTTCTCACTTCTCTTTGGTGACATTTACATTAAAAAGTGCGGTATCTTTTCACTTCCATTTTAAAAGAATGTTTCTTGTAATCATTAACATGAGCTTGAAGGTATGTTTTTCTGAAATTCAATAAAAAGGTAGTTCTAATGAAGATAAATGAGAAAACTGGAGAAAAGTGAATCGTTTTGCCATCTGAACTAATGTCTATTTGAAAAATGCTCAACTGAGGAAGGAGATGTAAGACTTTTGGCAATGCAAATTATAATTATTTCAAATCCTGGCAGCAATTTTATCAAATAGTAGCAATTTCATTAAAAGGTGCACTAGTAACCATCTACATAAGGCCTCAAGGGGAGAAAAATATACCAATAATTGCATAATTATGTTATCATTGCTCTTATGATGGACCACATTAAATACCACAAAAAGGAGCRCTGCTTTTTACTTTTTCCAGATATTTAGTTCAGTACTTTTTCCTAGAAGATTACAGCAGTAAATAATACTTTCAGATTAAGATAATAAACACAATCACCAAATTCTGGAAGAAGGCACGGTTATCTTGTATACACATATTACTTTGCATTCTTTCTCCCTCACTGAAAGGGCTGACAGATTCATGAGAATTTGGCAATACCGTTTTAGTAATACGGCATCTAAGGCATTTACCTTTTACCAAAATAAAAGTCTTTGCCATCACCTGCGATGCACACACCTGGCATCAAGTTTTTGATTATTTCCACATTTGCCGATATAGTTTTTAATATTTAATTATAATATTTAGCCTTATCCGTTCAGTCAATTTTAGTTAGCCTGCAATAAGTTAGATTTGCATCATCCAAATACTGCACAAGGTGTGTGCTAATTAGAATGTTGCTACAGAATCTTGTAAAAAATCATGAAGTCTTATAAAGAGCATCAAACCAAATAAACGTTTAATTGAGACATACTTTCTGAAACTCTAGGCAAAGATATTTCTTTGCTACCGTGACCAAGAAATACTCATAGGCTCCTTCTTCAGTCTTCCAAGGTGAACAAGCTAGTCCCATGTAGTTGTGTCAATACGCAGTAGGATTGGTGAAAAGCTGTCTTGCACACAGATTCAAGACAGAAGTTTSCATGTGTTTCTGACAATTTGTGTATCTGTATGGATCTTAAAAGGCAATACATAACTTGCCCCCTAACTTCTTTCCATTGTCATCAGAAGTCCCAAGGAGTTGTATATTTTGCCTGCAAATTGTTTTTTTATTATTATTTCCGAGGATACTACCACAACTCTATCATAAATTGCATGTCCATGGTCCATACACAGGTAAGAGTTTACTGAGAAAAAGTTATTCTTACTACTCCAGGAGAGATTCCTGAGGAGACAAGAGAGGGCATCCTGTTGTGAGCACAGGCTGCCTGCCCAAGCACGGAACCTCATTGCAGCATCTTGTAGAAGAGCATCCAGGTTACAAGAGGAGGCCAGAAATACTGAGTTTAATTCTGCTCCTTCAGTTTGACCTCTTTCACCATGCTGCATGCTCCGAATCCTWTATAGGATGATGTTAACATTATTGCCAAGTCAGCAATTTTATGTATAATAGCTGGAAGTCAGACGTGCTATGGAATAGGAAACTTCAACAACTTGTGCTACAACGAACCACTTCAGGGAGGAAGCTTTTATTTTGTCAAAGATAACGCAATTTCTTTTCAAAGGTAAAAAGTTATGCTCATCTACTGACATAGAAAATGCTTCCATACTATAYAAAATAGCAAGCAAAGAGTTTGGCAGCAAAAGTAAAGAATTTGGTGGTCACCAAGTAGCAGAAACTGAATGTGTCAACAACATGGTGCTACTGCAAAAGAGTATCTACATTTCCCAGAYATATAACACAACCATGGCAGGTAAGTATAGCACATAAGATATTTAATATTTAAAATTATATTAAAATAAAAACACATTTTTAAAGGAGAACAATTTTAAATTAAAAAATATTCCAAATTAAAATTGAAAATACAATAGAACACCACAAATTAAAACTTACACCTTCTGCAATCATTAAAAATTTAAAAGCAGAATATCACCTGAACACAACATTTGCTGACAATGTTTTAAAGATAATCAAAGAATTAAATTCACGGAAGGCARAAGCTGAGCACCTCAACCCGGGTTGTGTTGCAGTGATAAACCAGCCTTTGCCATCTGGAGTCTCCTAACAGGTGTAGAGGAAATACCTTCCTCATTWCAGTTCATTCAGTACAATTCAATTAAGTAACGAGTCCATTCAAAGACAAGATACTGATCAGGAGTTGAAAAACATGAATGTTTCTTTCCTCTGCCGTTCTAAGAATAAAAACTTGATAAAAGAGGATGAGATCTGACCAAGTTCTAAAATTTTTGCAGCATAGTGATTAGATATCACCAGTTTTGACTACAGATAGGCCTTTCAGACACTTTTCTTTTTTTCCCCAAGATATTTCTCAGTAAATTTTCTCTTCTGAATTGGCTACCTCCTCTGGGGTGCTATTTATCTAACAGAACACTTTAGAATTTGAGTTTCCTTCATTTTAATCGAGGCAAATCATAAATAAAAAATTATCCAATAAATAAGAACTGTCAACACTTTCTATTTTAATACTAAAACAAACACATGAAGAATCAGAATAAGTGCATATATGATAAGCTATAATTGCTTAAATACATGCACAGTGATTAATCAAACTAAGTATAACACTAGGTGGAGAGGCTACATTTAATTAAAACTCTAACTCAATGGCAATAAAGGAGGTTAAACCTTTCTTTGCTAAATCATTAAGTACAAATGCAAAGCAGTCAAAATGAGGCTTACTGTTGGCTGATTTAAATCATGATTAAGATCGGATTTAAAAGACGCTTTGAATCAAACCGTGGCACACCACACAGGGAGGCACCTACTTTGTTAAATCTGGCAGGACCGAGCCTCTCATCTGGAGTCAGGTGTCAATTTTACACGTGGTATGTGGGGGGAAACGCAGACAAGCTGGCGAGGGACGAGAAGGACAAGAGGAGGGCAAGGTACAAAAAAGGCACCAGGAGAAAAGCCTGAAAGAACTGCCCCACACGCGCTTCTGTTCAGCACAGAAAAAAAAGAAGTTAAAAGAGTTAAAGATGTGGTATTGGTTGTCAGTATGTAAAAATGCAGCTATAAAAAGAATGGTGATCACCTGTTCCCTCTGTCCCCCAGAGGAGGGCAAAAAAAGAACGGAGTTAAGCAACACAGAAACAACTTTAAAACTTTTAATAACTAGCTAAGCATTAAAAAAAAATGGATAGTAGAATCACTATGCCATGTCTGCTTTAGAACAGGTTAAACTAAAATCAACCTGGAGAAAGGGGGGGGGGGGGGGATACTGTATCTGCAGGTGTTTTAAGTATCTGCAGGGATACTTAAAACACTCCTGACAATGTTAGAGCTAACTCAGCTCTTCCTCCCCCCTCCAAAATTAAGACAAGTTCTGAATGGCAGGAGAGTATTCRTGACGCTCCTTGAAGGAACGCCCAATGGGACTTATTTTTTCCAATGTGCAATGTTTTTCCTTTTGCACAGAACTTTCCTTTTCTATCCCCTGTCATGAACAACATGTTCAGCTAAGACAACTAGAAGCAAAAAAGGAAAAGTGAGACTAAAATGGCATGTCAGGCTTCTAAGGAACTTCATACTCAGGAAGCATCTCTATCTGACTTACAAGCTTTCTTTCCACTGTTTCCTAAGAAGTGAGATGTCTCTTTTCTTAACTTAAATCTGCCCATGCATCTTCATTATCGCTCAGCTCTACAACTGTTGATGCCTACTTGACTTAGTGAATTCTTCCCAGTATCAGATATTTAATAATTATGTTACATGATTGTGAACTCAGCCCTCCAATGATATTTAAAAATCATACATATTTGACCTTGCCAAACCCAACCACAGAGCCATTTAGGTGATCACGTTTACTAAATAATGCTTTGTTTCAGTTGCAGTCTGAAGGAGTGATACGTGAAGAGGAGCACAGAGTTGCACAGCGTGTTAACAGCACTAGAAACTTGTCTATCCTTACGTGTCTGTTCGCTGTAGAAGGTAACATGACCATATATACCGTACAAAAATTTCTGTTGTGACTTATAAGGATCATTAAAAATCCATTTTAAGGTATATCTGAAAACCTATGTTTTTTGAATAAMGCAACTGAATCCCCAAGAGTAAATTCACTAAGAGATTAGCATTTACTGTGCTTTCTAATTGCTATAACCTAGAAAATGAGTGGCATTCTCTCTTCAAACACAGATGTTTACATTCCTCTTATGCTTTTATCACTAACGGCAGCAATCTTGGCCAATGGACAAACAATATACTTCAGTTGCCATTATGTTTGGCAACCAGCCAGAGAAACTACTGACATGCGTAAAATTACGTTCACTTGGGACTGTTTGCAGGTTTCATTGTTATAGAAGGTCACACACCTTTTGGACAAACCCGACTAGTTTCCTAAAAGTCATTAAAAAAAAAAAACAAAACAGTGCAAGACTTGTAGAGTAAAATAACACAGAAGAGCAATAATAATTAACAGTTTTCTATATTAGTGCTACTAATTCGTGTGCACATTCTCTTCAACTTTTCTTTAATATCCAAATCTCATAGAGAAATTTGTGTCACCACTTTCTAATGTACTTGACTTTCAGCATTAGATCTCCTTCTTTACGTAAGATTACAGTACACACCTGAAGTCCTATCAAGACAGATGAGACAAACTGGGGATCTAAGTTTCTGATGGACAGAAACAAAAGCAGGTTATTTCTTGGACAGGGGAAGACATTCACAAGGACATTCAGAAGGACATCCACAAGTTACCAAAAAGTAAATGTTTTCACCTAAAGTGAGAAGGCACTTACAGTAAATGTAATGCATTAGGATATTAGATCTCATTTCCTCCATCTATTCTTTAAACAGCTGAACGAGACTCAAGGAAATGAGTCAAAATCCTGGAAGATGTTTGTACCACATTAAAAGAAAACAACATCTGTAAAATAATGCGCGTGTAACACACGTGGAGCAGGACAATATGTAACGATTGATCTCTGTAATGGCAGTTATCTTCATGGACAGAGAGAAAAAGACAGCTGAAAAGTAGCTCAACCTTGAGCAATTACTGCCTCTCTTTTACAAGACCAGGAGACTGGTCTTAGACTGGCTGTCATATACTGCAGATAAACACATATGTTGTTAAAACTCTTTGATGTTGTGCTGTTACTGCTTTGTCCAGAATTTGTTGTTCCTTACCTTCAGACTCCTCCAGTGTTTACTGTAAGTTTCGGTTGAAGAGAAACTTTCCTTCAAAATACAAATATACGGTATTTGGTATTTCACTTTTTACAGATTTGCCTTAAGTTCTTTTGAGTAGCTTTCACTAACAAGGAATTATTGTTAATAACAAGGCAGTATGAAATGCAAAGGAAACCCGAGGGGTCATTAAAGTCTAACAACAGGTCCGAGAGAGAAAAGCACAAGCTGCACAATGAGAAACATCCACTCAGATGTGATTCCTGGGATCTTCCCTAGCCTTTGCCACAGGCTCTCATGGCCATGTGGTTAAGATATATCCATGTTGATCCACCTGCGCACCACAGTGCATCCCTATGCTGGGCAATTTGGGATCCTTGGCTCAATCTGTGCACCTGCAAAGATGTGTTATTGTTTCAACAGCCAACAACAGCTCTCTGCGAGAGCCTCAGTGCAAGGAAAGGCCCCGCGAGCCAGCGCAGC
Source organism: Nothoprocta perdicaria (assembly GCF_003342845.1). Classification (NCBI taxonomy): domain Eukaryota; kingdom Metazoa; phylum Chordata; class Aves; order Tinamiformes; family Tinamidae; genus Nothoprocta; species Nothoprocta perdicaria. Next base: position 2,717,823 of record NW_020454427.1, on the reverse strand, counting down.
TAAACAGCCTAACAGCTGGGCTGATCTGTCCATGAGAGGCTCTCTGTTGSGAGAAAAAAAAGAGCACATGGAAATGCCTTCAGTCTCTATGAACTGTACTTAAGCTGGATGCAAATGTGAATCTCGCTCCTTGCCAAATTTATCACATTTGTTATTATAAAGCCTGAAGAAAAATCACTTATGCRCTCGCTCAGAAAAGCTTCCCAGTTGTAGCGGAAGGAAGAGCGTTTAGGATTGAACATTCTTTGACTTCTGCTCCCGGCCGTGGCCTTGGGCCACATGTAGGCGCAGGAGAATCCACAYGGCTGCTACAGGGGAGGCAGGAAAAGCCACAGGAGACCCCGGGGACGGGCAGAGCAAGGCAGCCCAACATAACAAACCAACGGCGAAGGAGGGAGGGCAGGAAATTCACGGGGCTGGAGAGGTCCAGACCGTGTCTCAGCCACAGCAAGCACAGCCCTTATCAGGTTCAATCTTCCTCCTTCAATCCCGCTCGGGGCCAGCTGGCAGGTAGCGGGAAGCACCATGAAAACAGACATGCCAGAGGCAGAGCGAGTGGCCAAGCAGCAGCCCTGGCTGCAGGCGGGCGCAGAGCCCGSAGCCTGACCGGGACCTGCGCCGGGGACAGGGTGCGCCTCGGCGCAGCACCGGGACAAAGCACGCAGGAAAGGCTGCTTCCAGATTATTCCACCACAGGGGGACACARGGCACTCCTCCAAATGGAAGGAGAGGCGCAAAAGTATGTTTGGAGGAAAAAAGGAAAAAAAAAAAAAAGTGGGAAGGGCTGGGGAGGGAAGAGAGGAGGGGGCTACTCTCCAATAAGTTCATTGAGCTCTGTTTTCCATCTCCCCCTTCACTACTTGCAACCAAAGGGAAAAGCTCTTGACTACAGGCCAGAAAAAAAGATACTTAATATAAACTTGTATATGAATAAACAAGGCAGAGGACAGGTCTGAATGGGGAGTGCAGGAGATCGTCAGATGCAATAGCCTGCAATGGGGCAATCCCAAAGCAACAGAGTCAGGCTGGCTCCAGAACAGCCCGAGGCTGAGGCTCTGCCCAGACGGTCGTCTCCGACACGTCCCACACCCGCCTCAGGACACGAGCCGCTTTCCAGCACAACTCCAGCCTGGAATATGCTGAGACCCGAGCGTCAGACAGAGTCACTTGCCCTTTGCAACCACAAGTCATTTACACCTACAACTACCACTTTTTTGGTCAACACAAGCTTGTGTAATGCACCACTAAGAGAAAATAACACCCACACCTAAGTGCCTGCACCTTGAWGCAGATGAAGGATCCAAAGGTCCCCATCTCCTTGCCCCACCAGCCAGTGGGTGCATCTGGTGGCCTCCACACAATCTACCTGTCCCGTTCCCCAAGCATTTCTTAACAACAGCCCAACCGGGAGATGAAGGTTCAAGTGCACGGCAAGAGACACACGAAGTAAAGACATCTCTGGATATTAATGACTTCTATGTGCTTTCCAGGAACTACCAGGGAACTACGCGTYGTTAGGGGAATTCTGTATCTCTGTGATTACTGCACTTTGGATATTCTTTGGATAGCCCGGTGTGTGTGTGGAGACAGCCACTCATGTAGATATTCTGAACAGGGAAGTCCAAACTGTCAGTTATCACACTCCAGCTGAGCTTATCAGTGAGCAAGTAGGTGCAAAACAAGAACACTACCAAAACAAAAATATTAACAACAAAGCGAATAAATCAACTACTGCCCTCTTTCACATACCAAAGTAAAGTGCTTACAACAAAGACAAACCACCACAACTGCTAGGGGATTTTTGTTTTGTTTCCAGAAGCGGAAAAACTACAGCCCGACTTCCCCAGCCCCTCCTGACACTCCAGGGCGCTGCCGAGGGCTGCGCTCCGCTGGAGGCGGCACTTGGACCCGGAGCAAGTGCAGGGCTCCCCTCGACGCCCCTCTCCCACCCAAGCGGTGGATACCCTCGCGAGGCGGCCGCTTGCAGACGCTGCTGCACTGCTCCGAAACGCTCCCTGCGGGCAACTCCACAGGCACGAGCGGCCTCTCCCTACGGCACCCGCTGCCCCTCGGTGCTCCCGTGCCCCCCAAGCCGGCGCTAAGCGAGACGCGGCSACTCCAAGCCCTGCTCCGCCCTGCCCAGCACCGCGACCCTCTTCACCGCAAGGGCCAGCGCCGCCCGCCCCGCACACCTCGGGGGGACGGGGACACGCGCTGCCCCTGGAGCCACCCGCGGGGACGCTCCGTCCCGAGCCAGAGTTTATTGCCAAAACACGCAGCCCGCGGCCGGGGCGGGGACGCGCCGCTGCCAGCGCCAGCCACCGCCTGCAGACAAAAGACCACTGCTTTTATTATTATCATTATTACTATTATTCCGCCCGCCGACGGCGCGCCCCGCGCCCGCCCGGGCCACCCTCCCGCGCAAGTTTCCCGCGCGCGCTCCGCGGCTCCCACCTGCGCGCAGGAGGCTCAGCAGCAGCAGGAGCATCGGGAGCAGCGGCGCGGCGCGCGCC
>NW_020454427.1:2648215-2715232 GCF_003342845.1 Nothoprocta perdicaria | reverse complement strand
CCGGCTCCGCCTCCGCTGCGCGGCCCCCGCGGCGCGCTCCGCGCTCCGCCCCGGCGCGGGCCAGGTGCGGGGAGCCCGCACCCCGCTTCGCACGGGGGCGGGCGCTGCCGAAATAATCGTACAAAGCGAAGCGAGCAGGCGAAGAGGCGAAACGAGAGCGGAAAGCGAAGCGCGAGCCCACCCGCCGCAAATAAAATGCAAATAAAATAAGCGGGGGGAGGCGCCGAGGTGGAGGGAGCGCGCCGCTTTGGAGCGGCCGAGGGGAAGCTGAAGGAAAGGGGAGCTGAAGCGCGGAGTGGGTTCGTGCAAAGGGGACGGCGAGCAATTGTTCTTCGTGTGCCCCAAGGGCGAGATGGAAAGTAATCCATTTAGTTCTCGGCCCAAAAGAAAAAAAAAAAAAGAAAAAGAAAAAAAGCCTTAGCGTTAGGAGAGCACTTGCAAAGAGCGAGGGGGATTTAGTCTGCAAACAACGTGGGGAGCAGGTTGTGAATGTGTGATTTTTAAGCGGCAAGGGACAGGCTGTTTGCAAGGAGCACCTGGGAGCACTTGCTCGTGTGCCTGCAGGGCGGGAGCGAAGGTGCCTGTGGGGCAGGAATAATGCAGGGTGCCGAAATGATGCTCAGTGCATAAATGGCTCTCCATAACCCTGTTCTGTCAAGAAGCATTGCACACTGCAGCCCACGGCAGCGGGGTCGTCCACGCGCTGCCCTGTCGCGCCCCGAGCAGAGCGCCCAAGGCGGGCGGGCAAGGGGGCATGGGCGGTGAGGAAACCCCAAACGCCACTTTTTAACGTTCACGGGGAGGAAGAGGACTCGCAGAAGGCAACCAGCCAGAACATAGACTTCTTGAAGCATGTACAGATCAGAAAAGTTATTGAAGGCAAAATAAAATACTCATTTTTTTCTTCCCCACATTACTTTCTCAGTACTGTTTTTTTTTTTTTTTTTCACGAGGTTAATAGCACTGTCCCATACAGACCAATGTTAGATGAAAGTCTTGCCTTATATGCTTAAAATGGAGCTCTCGGTTTCTTTACTCTCTTTCATCTCCAACAGCTCRTCTCTTTTGATGGGTAAACCCTTCCTCTGCCTGCAAAGCAGAATACATTTTTGCTAGCACGCCAACAATTTCAAAATCAAACATCATTTTCAAGCCATATTTCTCACCAGGTATTAGCCTCATCAAATTAATTTTGGGCAAAGAAAAGAAAAAAACYCCTAAAATACTCAGAATTTTCATGCCGCCCAGATTTTCTAGATGTCTTTGTGTTTATTTTTCATTTTTTCCAGGGAAAAAAAAAAAAAAAAAAAAAGGAGTTGGCATTTTTTTTAAGAGGGCTTGAAGCGTTTACAGTTATGTTCTTAAAGATGCGAAGGAGTGCACAATATGCTGCAGGAGGTTTCCACTGCAACATTATCACGGAACATGTGATGTTGTTATGATGACAGGTTTCTCCCTGTGCTTCTTGATTAGTGTTATTTCGGTTGGTGGCCTGGCTTTGTGCTCTGCACATCTTTGATCTCACGAGGGCCAGCTCTGCACTTGCCCTACATCTTGGGCCTTCTTTTGCTCGGCCTTCCCTGGCTGAATGTTGTTAAACATCTCAAAATCAGAATGGCAACAGTGTTCTCCATGTGCTTTGCATGGCTATAAATAGCAGCAGTTAAGTGGGAGGCACGGGTGAATTGGGTATAACCTTGCCACTTCATTTATTTTTAATAATCATAACGACAAATGCAGTTGCCCTTTCTCCCTTGTCCAATATATTGCAATGAAAACTGCATGTAAGGCAGAGTCGCCTCGCTCATATTCTGTTTGCAGTATAAAAGGGGGGGAAAAAAGTGTTTCCTCATCACTGAAGGGCTTCTTTGGGTCATTTGTACCCTCCTCCAGAATATGTGAGCCTAGGGCCAAGGAAGTCTGTTTTGCATTTGCAGCGAGGCAAGGTAGCCCCTCACATATCCAGTTTCTGTGGTACCCTGGCAATATGTCAGGACAGATAATGGCCGTGTCTACTGATCGTTGCTTGTACCAACTTGCAGCAGTTTGACATCTTAGGGGAGAAAAAAATCCTGTCTTCAGAAACAATGGTTTTAAAGATAAAAATTATAAGTTTGGGGAAGTAGATGAAATTCTGTATTTGGAAAAGTCACTTCATTTTGAAATCCTTAAAGTGATTTAACCTTTATGGACTGGCTCCTGCAAGTAGCCAGTTCAAAAGATTGTATTTACTGTTAACACTGGGCTCACTCATATCCATGGGACTGTTCACTTAAGTAAACATTGTGTAAACCRACTGTATTGATAGGATTAAGCACATGCCATTGAACAACTGGTGAACTAATATAAAGGACTTGCATTATTTTTCTGTATAGAAGCAAGTGTGTCAGGAAATTATCTCAGCTCCTTTGAYGGCATCAAACAGTTTATTTGCTAGGTTATGAAAACCTTTCCATACTAAAACTTTACAGTATAAATACAGTATAAATAATCTGTGGGATCTATTCTCTGTATGGCAAGGTGTATCTAAAGAGCAGACGTGAAACACAGCCAGCTAATGCCAAGCGAGGCTCCCTGCTGATTAACTTTGTGACATGAATTCCTCTATAAGGCTGCACACTTTTTTTTTCCTAAATTGCAGACTAATGGATCTTTCTATTTCATGGAAAAGGGAAACTCCAGCAACCCACACCACTCTGGGATTAACTTGCCTCTGGTACCTGAAGGTTTGGAGAAATGATGACACTTCAAATTATGCACTCATTTACAAGCGTTGTTGTCATTGCCATCCCTTCACTGCCGTAAAAGTTTGCTAAACTTAAATTTAGCAAAASTAATTAAATTTCTACTCAATGGATTCATCTAAGAGAGCAGTTCTGAAGTATGGCTGTCAGGGATGTCATATGACCAACATGTAAAGATATAGACTCATCACCCTGCTGTATCTTAATTTTGATCAACTAAACCATGACTGTAAATTTTCTAAGCTTCTTGTTTGTTAATAAAGAAAAAGGCAGATATCTGCTGGTCTAGGCTGTTGGTACAGGACCATCTGAGACTGTTTTCTGGAGGACTCTAGGTTTCAGGACATCCAATTTCTTTTAGTTTTATTAACTTTGCAGTCTTCTGTGTCCTCGTGCTAGACTATAATCTTTTTTGGGGGAAAAATGGGGTATTTGATAGGCCTGTATCTTAAGTTTTCATCTGTATATGGGAGGATTTAAAAGTCTTCCATGCAGCTTAGCTGAAGAAATTTCCATTGCTTTTAACAGGAATAACTCTACAATTAATGCACATAAATCGGACACCTTTATCTTGTTCCCCTCTGGAATATGAACCTTCAGATTGAATCCATTCAGTCTTACTAAAGTGAGAAATAGCTCTTATTTCCTTCTAATCCAATTTTGTAAAATACTCACTAAATCCTATTATGCCTGTGATCTCACATCAATATTGCTGTCCCAGTTAATTAAAGAGTTTTCCAGCATCAAATGTCAAGAGCCTAGATATAATAGTCATCATTGAAGCTTGAAGTATACACTGTTTTTAAAGACATCTTGTGTTATCACATGCACAGCACACYATTGTAAAAACCGTCTTATCAGTAGAAGCTTAAGTGGAAAAAAAGGCTCTAATCTTCTTGATAGCATTTTTTTGTTAGTTTATACCCAGCAATCTTACTAAGAAAAGAGATTTGTCTTCATGAACTGCAAAGTGCTACTCAGCCCTTTATCACTTGCTGCTCTACTCACAGAGGCCCCTGCTGAAGGCTGGAGCTGCAGGACGCAGCCTGTAAAAACTGTGTAACTTCATGCACTGACTTTGCTTTGTGGTTTTTTTCAAGCATTTTCTTTTCTTTTTTTTTTTTTTTTTAAAGTGAAAGACCAGACAAATTTAGCACACCAAAATAACTGGCTAGACTTTCTCACGAGCTGCTCTTAGCTCGCTGCTTTTTGCACCATTCCCTGGTTGCCTAAGAGTGGTGGCTTTGGCTGTCCGACCAGAAGACCTCTGCCTTGCACGCTGCCTCTGCTCTGAACAGGGTATTCATTCCTTGCTAAAAACAYATCCAGACTCTGCATCTCGTGACAAGAACCACCTTGTCCCTTTGCCTTCCAGTTCATGAAGAGTCCTTCTGTGTTTTCTCCCAGCACTATGCCATTTTTTTGCAATCTAAATGAATGACTAGAGAAAGTTTCTGTCAGGCGTTTCTTCTGAGGTGATGAGAGCCACATGAGATCCAGTTGACTTCTTTGGCATTTTTGTAGACTGTAGTATTTTCTGTATTTAGTGATTTGGGGGCCAAATGAAAAGATAATTCCACTGTTGTATAACCTGAAATAAAAGGCAAAGAGGCCTCTAGACTGAGGAGAAGATTCATATTCATCAAAAGTATGATATTCATCAAGAGTATGATTTGGAGAGCAGAGGGTTTGTCCTCCTGGTATTTTTGGACTACTTTGCTAGTTTGCCTTGTTTGCTTTATCTCAAAGTAGCTTTTAAAACATATTTTAATTTTATCATTAAGTGTGATAAAATTACTTATGGTCCTTTTTAGCTTTGCTAGGCTTCTCCAAAGTTTTCTAGGTGCAATCTGCTTACATGCGTGTGTAGTTTAGAGCAGTGTGCTGGGTTCTCTTCCTACATCTCTAATCTTGTTTTTAACCTGGGTTGTGCTTCATGCAATTCCTCCCTCTGCCTCCTCTTCTCTCACATGTCTGGCCCCAAGCACTCGCCCTTTATCCGGGTGGGATCATATGACCCTCAGCTTGCTCCGAGTCCCATCCCAGGGCCTTGTCTATCCATGTCCTTGTATCAGAGCAAGTCATGGCTGTCACAACCCCACAACCTTGTGTGGAACAAGGATATCAGTGTCCAGCCTTAAACCCAACTGTTATTTATTAGAGTCAAAGCAGTCGGTTCAGAGGAGGCCGTTCTTAAAATAGTAAACAGGGCGTCCATGTGACTTGTTTACCGTCTTTCACGGCAAGACCACGGCGCCTGGGCTGGCCTTCCTCACTGCTCCTTCACAAAGCGCGTCTCAGCTTCTGCCCTGTCCTGCTCCRTTCCTGGGACAGCGACTGGCAGCTAAATAACTTAGACACCAAGGTGCTTTTTAGTTAATGTGTAGGTCTTTGGGCTCCAAACTCCCAGCTTTGTTAAAATAAGGCTTGAAGTTTGCTGGAGACAGATGCAGTATCCACAGTGCTAAGAGCTCATTGTCCCCACAGCTTTTCGAATAACTCCTCCTAAATTAAGACACTGTAAGGCAATCCTGGTCGTGCTTGTGCCCTTCTATACGTGCCTTTAACAAGGCAATGCTGCAGTCTTCTTAAAGGGCTGCCTAGCAGGTGCTGATATTTGTACGTATTTTTTTGCAATCTGTCCTCACAACTCTTGGTAACCAAAAACCTCCAAGAGATTATTTTCCTGTCAGTCTTATTCCCTTTTCATACAGCTATCTTGTACTTCCAGAAGCCTTTGGGGCTTTTTCTTTAAGCTTGTGTGTCCCCTAATACARTGTGTATTATAATCCCCAAGCTCATGGTGTGGGTACACAGCAAGCCTTCCCAGTGGAGAAACACACACAACATAGGCCGAGTAAGCAGTAGTCACTGCCACCTCCCYGTGTTTATCATCTCATCCTCTAATCTTTTCATCCATGGAAGAAATTTTCAGCCTGTGTGATACATGCATCCATGAAAGTTTTCAAACTGAGATGCAGTCACCTTCAAAAATTTCCATAGRCAGCCTGTTATTTAGGGCAAGTGAGCTTTTGTAGATACTTTCAACCACCTCTCCAATGGATGTAGCCTGTCCCGGCATGCTGAAATTATGTACACTGATGAATTTGCATTTTGATGACTTAGTTTGTCCTAGCTGGATAGGCAGATAGAAAAATTCAGGTCAATGAAGATGCTGAGGAAGAAGAGTTGTATTTGTCACTGTGAGACAGGTGTTGTAAAGCCTGCTGATATTAATAAAATCATCTAGTTTTAGAAGGCTTGCAAATTTGGAATTTAAGAGGTAATATTCTGTTAAATAGGATGGCCACTTCCTTTTTTTCTCTTCCTGTTTAAGCAGTTTTAGTGGAGCCACATAAATTCAGTGTGCTCAGATTCAGTCAAATGAGTTTTAAGATATATTTTCTGTGCATATTTTCTTATTTTATAACAGGATTGTTTTTAGAGAGTTGATATTGAAATGGTGCAATGTTTATCCAGAAGTTTTTACATTTTTTTCTGTACATATCTGTCTAAAATATAAACAACTGCATTAATGTAAAAAATATATATTCAGGAGATGATATCTGTTGTTGTTACTGTTTTCTGACATGCTAGTTAGTTCCCCCTTCTGTGTTGTTCGTGTTCCTGAGCTTAGGAACACTGCTGACAAACCCATTTTCCCAATTGCCTACCCTACATTAGGCCAGGCAATGGCTTGCATATTATTTCCCAAACAGGATAGTTCAGAAGGTCTTTGCACTTGTAGCCTTTGATCTGACTTTAAAGATATTTATTTATATGTGAGAGCTTCCCTTCGCCATAGGGTCCAAAGCATTTTATAGACCAAACGTGGTGGTGTTGACAACTGATACACGTTTGCCTTGGGGAAAGAAGCTGTTGGTGCTGTTAGTCCTGCAAAGAGCCAGTTTGGGACAGGAAATTCTCCAACTAAAACTGAGATTTGTGATCATTTGGGCTTCACATAGAAATATGGAGCATCCCTTTGCCATTTTCTCTTTGTGGGAAATATTGCAAATATAAAAGTCAGGTGTTAAGAGCCGTTTAACCCTGTAGGCATATGGCTTTTTTGCGGGGGGATTGTGCATTCAGTGGGTACAGAATTTCAGGGTCTGCCACCTTCTTTGACTCCTGTGTCGTTAAGCCCTGTTTGTCACATTGATTTACAAGGCACTTGCTGCAAAACAGGCATGAGAAGGTCCTGGCCCTTCTCTCTCTCACTCAGTTCCCCTCTGTGGCATTTAGACCTGATAGTTGTTGGTTTTGCTGCTGCAGCTATTCTGAGGAAGCAAGGAAAAAGGTTGTTTTTCATCCCTAATCAGGTCTGTGATCYGGTTTACTGTGTGGCCTAGTGGCAAGCTAAAGGAGGAAAAGGTATGAGAACGAGTAATGAGAAGGAACTTCTCAAACTGGCCTGCTGCCAAGAGCCAGCACTTTGCAAAAGCAAATCCTGCTGTTCAACAGGGGTCAGCCTGCTGACACCAGAGTAAATATCTTGATACCTCTATCTGAAGCCAGGTGTGAAGGTGACTTGCAAGTGATTTCCCCTTTCTGAATTTTCATCTGTATAGCTGGGGGAGTTAAGCAATGCAAATACAGTAGATGACTCTTCCTAAGGCTGGATACTTTGGCTGCCTTATAGCCCTTCCCCTCATGTCAGCTGGCTGATTGCTCAATGCTCGGTCCAGGCTATTGCCTTATATTAARTGCTGTGCAAGATGCTAGTTTTAGGTACAACCTGCTAAATGTCCAGTCTCCGGTGTGTGCCCAGCCCTCTCTGGACAGACCACATATGGTGTGTTTTTTACACAGATGTCACAGCAGCAACAGCTTGCTTATCTAGCGACACCTCAGTGAGTGGGGAGTCCTCCCCTCCTGGCTTTTGCTGGAGTTAGATGTCAGAAAGGCATCACCTGCCTGGGGCTTTGGAAAGGGCAGTCACAATGTGTCTGCAGCAAATGTCCACTCATTAGTTTATGACAGTGYGCACAGGATTTATGACCATGGTAAGAAATCAAAAGAGCATGGTAGGATAGCTCCTTTCAAAGACAAATTTAACAGGTGCTGCTTGTTGATTCTTAGTCTTGTCCTGGGGTTAAATTTTAGGGCATTATTATATGTTGAACCCCGATGACATGTTAATAATTCTCACTGTACAGCAAACACTGTGCAGTTGATAAGCTGAAACATGTAGAGAATTATGTAAATAGTATTTAGAATTCCTCTTTGATCTTCTTCCATAGATGATTTCTCAGTTTCTGCCACGTGATCATATGATGAGGCATGTGTCCTTTTGACCCTTGAGAGTCTGCAAGAACATTAGCATCTCAGTTTCTTTCTCAAACAATTCAGAAATCCTTCYACAAACAAACATTTGTGCAAGGACCTAACAACACATCACAGCCCTTGGGTTAATAGCTGGCTGATGCTATCAGACACTGATAAAATAGAAAACTGCAGCCTATATCCCAGGCAATAACAAGGATCTAGATTAGTACATCAAATATCCATTCCTTCTGTAACCATGTCATACTACCTGGTGATCAGCTACATGGGATAAAATATTTCTAAATGATACCTCACTGAGTTTTATTTCTCTTAAACCTTTAATGAAGACAGGATTCCCATTGTCAACAGAAGCCTACATAACTTCTGTATCCAATGCAGAAGAAATAGAGGCACCTCAGGCGTGGCACTCACCCAACCTGATGCAAGTGGGCTGAATCACACTCAGAGGCTGTCTTTGTCCTTAGAGAAAATCTRCACAACAGCTTTAGACAGATACCTCATTTTAGGTGGCTGAAATGGAACAYGGAATGGATCCAATTCTAAATTGTGTATGCTTTTTAGTCTCAAAGGTTACCAATAAGTTCCTCCAGTTATGTAAAGATCAATAAGGTTGGCAAACATGACCAGCAAGGAGTTTCTTCCATAAATAAACCCAAAACAGCACTACAATGTGTATAGACACAGAGACTCCTTATTCATAGCAAGCATGGTTCTAGATCTTACATCTAGAGGTCCTATCCTACCAAAGCAGCTGCTGAGCACTTCCAGTGCTGCAGATGCCACATTCTGTCAAGATAAAGCGATATGCCTCAGAGCCTCGCCAGCAGACTTGCACTCTCCATCTATAGTCCCGCTTGCATTCCTCCCTGAAGCTCCTCTCTATTCCCTGCACCAAAACCAACACAGAGAAAAGTCTGCAGGTTGAAGACACTCTGCCACTCAGTTGGCTTCCCTCTGCTGCTCTGAGTTTTTGTGACATGGAGCRAACAGTATTGCCTGATACAATCAGCAAGCCTAGCAACTGTGTTTTTAGGAAAATTCCTCTACTGGTACATATTGGCTTGCTTAATCCCTTAGGAGTGCTTGTGTGCTAGTGATGCAGAGTGTGCCTAGATGTCTTTAAGATGGACCAGAAGCAGCAGTAGATGACAGAGCTTTTTGTATCATTGCATTACTAAGATACCTCAGCAATACATATCCTCAAGCTGGCTGTGCTATTCAGACCCCTGTAACATACTCTGCTCTTTCCCTTCTTCTGTGTTAGGAAAAGATATGTGGCCACACAATAGATCTAGTTAGGAGCTAAGCTTAAATATAGCAAACCATAGTACGGAAAAGGGAGAAGAAGAACAGGGCTACCTAAGCTACTGTCAAGCTTAAGCTCTGTCGGAGGTGCATAGCGGACTGCAACATAGGCACTTGTTCTCCTCATYTTAGCTACTTCCTAGACTTCACAAGTTCTAGACACCACGTCTATTAAAATTTTCAGTTCCTTCAGCCAGACYGTGGTTCCACATAGATTTTTTAATTTCCTTTTACCAAAGATGTCTGAGATAAATTGCATCTTTTCTTATGTAGCAATATTAAAGGAGAAAGGAGACACAAGAAATACTCTTTCCAGTTCATCTGTACTAAATCTCCAGCTGCCAGCAAGTGCAGAGCATCCCCAATCAGGGATGCATTTGGGGACGGTGGGGACCTATGTATGCTGATGTCACTACATTAAGTAGCATCATCCATCATAAGTAAGCCCGCTTTGGAAGGACTATGGAAAAGAACCATTTGTGTACAAATTGGTAGTCGACTTTAGTACATTCTTGGTATGATATTTTCTGAGAAGACCAACGTATATGTTATGTTTCCCAGAGACAAGTTGAATTCGCATTCATTCATAGCCTTCTTGCACTATTTGATTGACTGCAGCTGGATAAAAAAGTAAATGTTTGCTAGCTCCTTTTTAGCCAAACATGTAATAGATACAAGAGGTATTTCAATTTTAGCAGCAGCCATATCTTTACAGAGCATCTTTTTGTTAAGCAAATTGGTATAGATTTTCCCAATCTATAAAAGAGCAGTTTTACTGCTCTTATAATTCTTTTTTACTTTTATGATAATCGCAACATTTATAAGACAAGATATGGTTTAGATGTTCAAAATAGAATCATATTTTGGGACCATGTCATCAGTTTTTATGCCATTTCACTCCGTTTTGAGCTACAATTAAAAGTTCTTTTTTAAACAAACTGTATCTAATTTCTGTGCTAAATCAAACCAGGCAGCAGGGAATGTTTTTACTTTTAACTAGAATGTCATTAGAGTCAAGACGTGCAAGTACAATGCGGAATTATAAGACATCTCTGCGAAAAAAAAAAAAAAAAAAAAAACCATCACTGCAAAGGCTTTGTCTGCATTGGAAATGTTTTGTGGTGGAGGCATGCTGGCAAACTCTCCGAAGAACCGCTGCTTGAACCAAATAAAGCAATTTCCCAGTAGAGCTTGTTCCAGTTTTCTGAACAAAATAAGCAATACTGAAGACAATTTTGCCAGCCTAGCAGCGTTCACTAGCATAACTGTGTTGCTTAAAGCTGTGTGTTATTGACTTCTGCCTGGCATAATTACCCCAGCAAAAAATTTAGACTAGGCTATTGCTGTGATCGGGAGCTTAAACCAACAGAATTCTTGCCCAAGTGACACTAATATTTACATCTGCAAGAGAATATGCATAAAAATGTGCAACGAGTACTTTTCTTTCTTGTAGAAATTTGAATATATATATATAAATCATTGTTATTTTTACAAAACTATGTTCTAGGCCTAAATCCCTTTAAAGGCCGCACACTGCCCATATGTAACTTTGCTGTTTCTTCAGACATATCACTGTTCTCTTTGAGCACGCTGCCTATTACAAAACCGGAGTTTGGAGGAGCAGCTTGCTTTTTTTGGTTTGCTAGACAGAGAAGCGACGTGTGACTTTTGTCTCCTGCTGCAAAAAGCTCTCTAGTTTTCAAATCCATCAAGCACAAGATGGTTGAACTGCCTCTCGTTAAAATCCTCCAAAAACTGCTTGCGCAGATTGCTYGGCCATTGGTGACCCAGGTCGAAAATTGATCCTCCTTGGAAGTATTGTCTTCAGCATGATGTTAAGACCTCTGGGCCCAAAAAACAGTTAAAAGTGGTGAATTCCTCCCCTGCATGGTATTAAAGAAATGGAGCATTACCTATGACCCAAGGGAAGGAGTGACAAGCAGCGCTGGCTGGATTTGGGACTTTGATGTCTCTGGCACTAGTCAGTGTAGATTAAAGACTGGATATGAGCTAAATGAGAGGCATATGACTGTGCTCGCTTAACTGTAGAAAGGGTCAAATATTCAGGGCCCCAAATTATAGTCTTAGATGTCTGCCATTAATTCTGTCCTCTGTGACTCACAGGAACTCTCTCGGGGTCATTGCGATCTCCCTTGCATTACTCCAGGTTTGTCTTGCTGTGGAAATGCATCTCATGCTGGGCTTGTCCTCTCCAGAGTCTCTTTGTACCAGAGGGGAAGTTTTCCTTGCCCCTTGATTGCTTGGACTTATCCATTCCTCTCCTCTGCTGCTATCTCACTTTATTTTTATCTTTCTTGTTGCCAGCCTTCTCCTCGCTCTTCCCCAACTTCCCACCGACCTCTCCAGCCTCTTCTCCTGTCACATTCCTTCACTAAGATCTTTTTTATTTCTCATTCTTTTCTGAGACAGCCGTGAACTCAAACGGAAACGCTGAATTTGATTAGGCAAATGTGGGTATCAGCAGTCTGATCCCAGGCAGCCCTTGTACTTGCCCCCAAGAGCTGCACCATTGCAATCACCAGTTAGCCAGGGTCAACGGGCCATCATCAGTAATGGTCATCATCAATAACAACTTTCAAAAGCTGGAAGTGGTGGTGATTTTCCYGGGTTATCTCATCTCCTGATAAATATGAACGATTCCTTAGGCAGTCAGGGTTGGTTGCTCCTGTGAGCTGAATATAAGAGACTGATCACCATCCTGACCTGTAGTGGACATGCAACTCAGAGAAAGCAAATGTCTCTGTTCCTTGTATTCCTAGCAATTCTGTGTGTCTGCTAACCCTAGGAAATATTGCCCAGACACACRTGAATTCCTTTCTTTCTTGGAGCTATTTCCTATCTGGTAAGTAGTGGGGGCATCCCCCAATTTCTTTTGAGTCTCTTTCATCTTATTTTTCTCGTGTTTCTATACTTCGTTATAAATAAGAATTCCGTAATTATTTCTGATTTGACCCTTGGAAAGTTTCATGTGATCATGACACAGTAAGGAAATGAAAGAAGGAAGATATATATGTGAATTGATCTGGTTACCCCCGGGCTTTGAAGTGGGAAAAAAAATTAGGTCCTGGCAATCCATTTCTGAAATAAATGCTCCAGTCACATGTATCTGGAGCCCCCCTTAGTAAAGGATCAATCCATCATAGCCTCTCCCCCTAGATGAGCTGCTTTATGTCCTTGTTCTGTGCAGAAATAGTTGTAAACACAGGAGGTGACTATTAAATTGGGGGATTGGAAATGCCACTAATAGTGATCATTAATAGAGAGAATGTCTCTTTTCTTTTAACATGAGAAGGAAATAGCAATTTAGTTTTATTGATATCTGCAAGATAAAAAAAATCTATTAACTCTTCAGATAAACGTATTTCCTTGCTAYATGAAATGTGTAATTCCATGGAAACAAACATACAGACATAAATTGCAAAGTGCTGCGAGGCATTTTAACCTATCAGTATAGGAAAAAGGGAAAGCAAATATAAATGTCACAAAAGCTATAACCCACGTTAAAAGAGCATGCTTTGTTTTAAAATCTTATGAGTAGTGTGCTGCTGATTAAGTTGCATACTAGYAACACAGTGCACTTTTTAAAGTGGTAACATGTAAATCTGATGAAAAAGAACAGAACATAATCTAGCAGCACAATATGAGTTATCTTTGTATTGATGTAGATTTGTATCTGGTGAAATTCCTGCTCACATTAATTAAGAAACTATGATGCAACTTGGTTACATTTTTACAATTGCAAACAGAACCCAAGGCTGCGATTGTGCGTTTGGGCTGGCCTTTTGCTCTGCCAGTGCAAGGCAGGGATCCAGGGAGCTAATAATTATATATACACCTGCAAACGTGACAGCAGCACCCGTGGTCAGGTGTATTGCTTGCAGCTCRTCTGTTTGAATGCATTTAAATGTGGATGGTGAACATAGATGCCCATATGTGGAGTAATTACTCATTTTCCCAAATTTCCCACATTCATAAATTTTCTTGACTATTAAGCTATCACATATCCTGGGCAGATTGATTCTGCAGCAGGTATTTCTTGCAGAAAAAAAGACATGAAATAAGAGAAGCTCAGACATTAAACTATCTTTTTTTCCTCCACTTGGCCGGAAAAGGCACCGAGCTTCTGACTCAAACCTGTCCAGCATCATAATGTGCAGCGGAAGATCCTCCAGGCACTCACAGCTTCTTCTGGCACTGTCTGTCATATTTGGATTCAGATATGCCGTAATTTATTAACACTCCCCACAGAGTTTGTTGTGTCTGCAGCAGACTTCACTGTGGAAGAAAACTTTCCAATACTTTTTTTTGCAGAGCATTTCTCACAGACCTCTTTAAATTATAAGACATTTAACCAAAGAAAAGTAATTGTGAAAGAAAAGTAGGAGAAAAGTGAAATTGCTGCAAAGTTCAAAATGTTTCCAACAATTAGTAGCACTTTTTCAATGCCTGTAAGCTTGGCAGTAGGAGTTGTGTCTTCAAGCAGTTTTGGAGCCTTCACAATACAGATTTTCAGATATATTTGTTTATGACTGTGGCTTACTGCATAATGCAAATAATGTGGCAATACAGCAAGCGTGAAGCATGACAAAAAAAAATATGATTAATGTCAAGCTCATAAATCCACTGTCTGCATGATGCATCCTCAAAGCACCCTTCGCCTCCAAGTTACACGTCTGAAATCAGGAAGACGTAGCCTAATTTTCATTATCTTTGGATGCTCAGCAGTGTTTAACGTGAATGAAACGTATGCAGGCATTTTCTGGAAGAGATCAAATCTCACTCGGGGAACTTGATAGCTTTTCGTGGGTGGCTCTTATTTCTTTTGGTAAATTAGTAACTGAAGAACACATGGTAGTTGTAATTTGAATTAAAAACAACAACAACAACATTTGATACAGTACCTCACAAAGTCTTACTCTCAAAATTAATTCAGATTGGCTTGGACATAAAAATTGCTATGCAAATTGAAAACTGAAAATCTTAAGCGTGTCCAATGYAGACATTTATAACACTGTCACAGCCAAAAAGCCTTTCCTCCACCATGGGAAAAACTATCCAGAACACAATAATTCTTTGTCCATAGAGCAGTGCCCCTGACACAAAACCTCAGGACTTTTATCAAGGCTTATGCACTCTGTAACTGCACTATACAAGCAGTCACAATATGGCTTCCTACTTGGATGAATTCAGCCAAATTAATATTGCCTGACCTTTTGAGAGATCCACATTCACCAGGATTCTGTTATCAGGAACACCTTCAGGTCACTGAGAGACACACAGCTTGTTTTTATTCACTTTTATTGCTGTTTCACAATCCCAACATCAGATTCCTCTACTTGATCCTATATGAATTGAAATATTGTTGATTCCACTTATGACCGGTAAAAGTATATATTTTTTTAATATACTAATATAATATGCAAAGRGTGATAATTTTTTAGGCTTATTCTGCTCTGATCCTGTCTACTTGCCTGAAGAGGACACCTTATTTTCAAAGGAAGAACCTTCCCAACAATCCCCATTTGAAATATGTTAAAGATATCTTAGAAATGCCTGCATATGATAAATCATTATTATTTTACTGGACTACTGAACTTCTTATGCATCTCCAGATACTGTGGCAATAAGTCTCAGATCTTCTTCCAGTAGCAATTATGCTATTAGTTAAATGCATTTCATTATGAACATGTACCAAAATAGACAAACATTTTCAGGTGTAGTTGTTTAGGACTGTGATTTATTGCAGTGCAGTAATCATGACTTAAGCCAATGAATGGCATATTCTTCACCTTTGAAATGTTTGAAGAATTACTCAGTCTCCAAAACTGCTAACTCTTCTGCAATGTAAATAAACAAGGCAAGAGGTTATGCAGATAGTGAACACTCCAACCTGGCACAGGGTACAATGGGGCAGATCTTTCCAACGCCAGGAAAAGGGCAGGTTGCTTTTAACAGACATGCAATGACTGATGTTAGCAGCTTGCATTAAAGAGGCTTTAGCTGGAGAAAAAAAAATAGTCTGTTTTATCTGGAGAGGAGAGAAAACAAATATTGTGTTCCTGAACAAGTATCCTCCTAGAAAAGAGAGGAAGATAGCTGTCAAAAGGACAATGCTTCTGCCCTTGCATTGTAAGAGACAGAGACCAAAGAGGTCTCCCCTTCCTGAAATTAGGAGCTGACCCTCTGACCTCCAGAAGTAGTTCAGGGTGTTAAGCTCACCTGGAGGCCCTCATTCATCCTGATACGGGATCGGTTTGGTGAGGCTGGGCATGCAGCTGCGTCCCACCACCAGCCCACCTGGACACTTAGCCTGGGGCCAGCCATTTCTACTCAGATTAAGGATGGTGCTGTCTCAGGAAACTGAAGTTTGTTTGCGACCGTGCGATTTAGTAAAGGGGAAGGACTACTGTCTGAAGCATGTGCAGCAGCATGAATCCGCATGGATGAGAGTCAACTGCGGGAGAAGTTACCCAAAGGGTGTACCATGTTTTYACAGAGTTTGAGACTTGTTGGATCGAGTTAGCATAAACTTGTTGCCTGTAGTGCTTTCTATTCCTAATGCCTTTACGGCAAAGCTTGGAGGAAGGCTTTGAACTTGGATATTTCCCCAGCTCTAATTTGCATCAGAAGGGCCGAATTACACAGAAGCCCTTTGATGAAAGTCAGTGGGCTTGATGGTTTGGTGAAGACAAGACAGTCATGTGTTGGCTCTGTCTCCCCACTGGGCTGGCACTGCCCATCCCATCCCAACTACAGAGGTCAATCAAATGTCCTCTAGACTCTCAGGTGGGCTGATGTGCTCAGGCATAATCCTGGCTGTGCCTCTGGGGCCAGAGCACAGAGTGGGCAGCGATCTGGCTCCAAGGTGCCTGATGCACCATTTACTTTTCATAGCTAACTCCATGGCTACAAGTGGTTGCTGGACTGGCCATGGGAACCTGTGTGTGTGATGGGAGACTGGTTGCAGCAGCAGCTCAGTTTGATGAGTTGTGGGAAGGCAGAATAATAACTCACTTCTGCCCATTTTCCTTCAGCCTCTCCAATGATGTTAGTTTTTAGGTCTTTCTGTGAACACCTTCAGTCACACTTCAATGGTTCTGATCTGTGGTTCTTAAGTTCTATAATATACAGCCTCTTTGATGTGCCACTTCTATAATGGTGTTTGGTTGAGTAACTTGCAAATGTRGACAAAAGTGCATTATAGCTTTACAGCAGATGACAAACATTACTTGACATGGTAAGTTTTTCTAGTCAGAGTACAGAGTTATTCACTCTAAATATTCAGGAATGCTCCCCATCATTAGAAATCAGTTGTCAGGCCCAGAAATGTAACTAGTGCTGATTAGCAACACCTAAAGCCAGCTCTGCACTGCAAAACTTTTACTATCTATCCAAAAATGTTACCTGCCAACACTGAATGAGGACTTCACTGTGCTAACACCGATTCAGGTACACTGAGGATACTACCTGAAAGACTCATTCCTCACATCACAGCAGGATGCCTGAACATAAATTACCTTCTTGCCACGTTATGTTGTCGTGAACGTTTTCCATGTTGATGAATCTGCATTTTCTCGTGAGAAACTGCTTMACCAAAACACTCCTATCAACTCCTGTTTTGCTTCACTTCAAAGGCAAAAGATATGGCAAGACCTGAATGCTGGGAAATTTTTAAGTCAGATGTCTTGCCGAGGATGTTAAAAGCAGCTATTTTTTTGTTTTTGTACACAACATATAACAGCCAGCATTAAGCATTTGAGGTAAACCACATTAAACTAGAATAGCACCAACAGTGCTTAACATTTATCATCGCCTGAGCTGTGACCCTGAGCCCTGTTAGTTCTTCTCTCATCATAGACTATAGTGTCAACAAAGTGTTTACTGTCCAGAGTAATGCTTTAAAGCATGTATTTAAGAAGTTCCTCTTGTTTGCTTCCCAATGACAGGGTGGGGAGGGGTAGGTCTTCAAATGTTGGCAACGAAGAAGGCAACTGGAGACAAGGCAGAAGCCTTGGAGCACAGTCTGGAAATCTGTATGTGGCCCTGTTCTGGACAGAGGTTGGTTGCCCCCAGCAAATAGGACCCTGGCTTTTTGACCACAGAGTCAAGGAGAGCCACTACCATGATGACACCAAAGAAGGTAGAAGTCAGGGAGGTATCCCCTCCAGATCAAGAAGGTTGGTGTTTTNNTTTTTTTTTTTTTTTTTTTTTTTTTTTTCCAGTTTTCATTGGTGTTTAAAACACATCAGAAAATGTTCATTAAAAATGCTTACTCAGAGCTCCTAGCTTTGGTGCTAAGTGGCTAGAAAGAGTACCATAGAAGACAGTTTTTGGGCCAGAGAATTTTAGGTAAATTAGGTAGTAACTTATGGGAAAAAACTACCAAACTACCAAAAAACTACCAAAACTACTGAAAGAAGTGTGAACTCTCACACTTTCCAGAGTGCTTAGGAGCAAGTTCATTACTCTAGGCCTTCGATAAGGATTCATGTCCCTCTCTGCCTGAGTGAGACTGCTTAAAATTCCTCTGGCTTCACCATGGCTTGTTCAAGGCTCCCTTTAGATTCAGGTGCRTATCTATTTCAGGTTCATGGGATTTTCTTTCAGCTTTCACAGCAAAAAGTTTATTTGCTTGTAAAAATGAAAGACAAGTTTTGAGATGTAAATATTGCTTTAGGTTTGTGTGCCAGCTCAGTTGGAGTCCTCCCAGAAATAGTGCTAATCCTTTTATGTCAAAAAGGGTCCTCTGATAAAGGTATGGGATAAATCCGATAAAGCATTTTGGCCCAATGTGCCACTTGCATTAGTTTAAGTCTGCTGAGATCTCATCATTATGTGTGGATTGTCATTCCAAATATAAAGTTAGAAGACATTAAACAGCTGCTGGTAAGATTAAATATTTAAAATCAGCAGGTCTGAATAACCTGCACCTGTGATTTTAAGACAGATGACTAAAAAGAACTCTGGACCAGAAATGGTGATTTTCAGTGCACTGGAAAACTTCCACTAGTTTCCAGGAGACTGGAAGAAAGTCAATGGCATGTCAGTATTTTAAAAACCTGTAGCAGGAAGTGTGGATATTACAACTCTTTTGGACCTATTTGGAACCAAAACAAAATGTTGAATAGTGCATATAGGACCTGACTCTAAGGATAGAAATAAACCTGATGCCGATTAAAAATAGTTAYGGAAAACAAATCTTGTCAAACTAAAATAATATTTTCTTAAATAAGRCAACTGACTTGTTGGAGATGAGATTTTCTCATCTGAAATTTTACAGCTATCCGTAAGTTCTCAGTTGTTGCATGACCTTTCATTTTAAATATATATTCTCCTTAACAGTGAGGGTATGAATGATTAGTTCTATGCTTATTATTGGAATGGAGATTATGTTATGTTCATCAYTGTGTGTGGCATGGATGCCAGGACTGCATTGACTGATATGAGCAATCAGCTTCACACTAACCCCTAAAAATGCAAACATACACAAACCTGGCAACGGCTCCCTGAGATTGGTTTTCAGATTAAAATGTATCTTCAAAATACACACACATTCAAACAATCAATTATACAATTGGTTAGAGTAAATGGGGAAGATTTGGTAGGTGCTATCTTTAAAGAAGCCAGAAAACATCAGAAATTTGATAATTAGATACAAAATACAAAAGAGGATATGAAAAGAGAAATAAATATTTAAAGTGCTTAGCTAAAATTTAGGATAATCGTTCTTGAGTTCCACAATGGCTAAACACTCCTGATAAAGCCTTATCTCCTTAGCTAGTAATTTTAAAACATATTTTTAAAACATATTTTAAAACATAAGAAACAAGATCTGTGTTGCTCACCATATAAATGGATTCTTTGCGTAAGTGAGGCAAAAATTAATGATAGCAGGATGCTGACTGCTTCGGTTGCTGCTGAGCAGCACAAGTTCTGCAAATACTCTTTCAACACACATACTCTTTCGAAAGATGAATAAAGAGCAATGCCAGGTAAGGTCCCCAATAAGCCTCTTTCATGCAGTCTCCTTTAAACAGTCTGGCTGTGGCGTAACACTCCAAAATAAAGACAACCTAGCAATATGCACCAGATGCTTGAAAGCTGTGAATACATTTAAAATGCCATTTTGCAGTGTCTGATTATTAAATAGGATGGGAATTTGGGGCTCCTCCATGCGGGAAGTGACAATGATTGTCTTATCTGTGAAGGACTCATTTAATTTGCTCCAGAATGGCTGCTTTTCCTGTGCCGAGAAACTGGAGGGAATCTGTATGGTCATGGAATTATTGACGTGGGTGGCAGCAAGGGGGTGTGTGTATATTCATGGAGATACAGGACTTATATTGGCCTGAATTTATCAGACCTGTATTCTGAGAAAGGATGAATGAATTCGTGGTGAAGCCCTGTGTGGGCATTCCCATTTGGGACTAATTTGTCTTAGCCACCCTTGTATTGAAAGCACTCATGAGTGGAGCCATTGCCCTCATTGTTGACTGGGAATTTTCACTGATAACAGTGTTTCCCATCGTGGATAACCCCGTGGAATACAGCCAGAGTCAGAGGAGCAGGAGAATACCTGCACTTCGTTTCACTTTCCAGGGATCTCACATGCCTATTGACTCTCTAGGGCATTGCTGCAGACTGGAGGTGGAACGAACCACCCTTCACTAAGGATCATCACTTCTTACCTGTGTTGAAAAGGGTTTGCTGCCAGAGCTACACTAAAACACCCAGCAAAGGGCAGCAGAGATGTTCTAACAAATGCCAGTAATAGAGTCACAATTTATACTGGCCAGGATTGCTTCAGAGAGTGAAATGACCCACGACTGCCACAGGGCATTTCTACTAGTGCTTCTGCTCAGATCCAGAGTGTGCTGAAGGAGCTGCATACCCCCACAAATGATGTATTCCACATGAGGACAAGACTTTTGGAGAGTAAGTAAAGTAAATAAGTAAAAATCCTGAAATGAAATAAGAGAGAGATAGTCTTGAGGCACAGAGGAGAGCAATATAAGCCCACAAAGGCTTCCTCAGGAGAAAGCCTTGAATTGCAGCCTGTGGATCCTTCTCTGCAGTGGGCTTGCTTACTCCTCTCCAAGCTCCCAGTATATATAACTACAGGAAGGATTTTCTAATGCATCRAGGGAAATGGATAGGTGGGTGACAAATGTACCATCCAAGTCTTCTTCAATAGGAAAATAGAGGTTTGCATCAGATTTTTTTTTTTTTTTTTTAAATGTATCTGCTTCAAAAGAGTCAGCATTTTTTGGAAGACTAAGTTTGATAAAAATCACAGGATTTTAATTTTTGAGAAGCTTTGAGCCTGCAATCGGTTTATTGTTTAAAGACTGGGGAAATTTTCAACCAAAGGTTCTAACATGATTTCCTTTTTTTTGCTTATGAATAAATCTTACTGGGAACAGAGTCTATGTTAAAAGGAAACACAGAAGGTCTGCTCCAAAGTGCTATAGTTTACTATAACTGCCATGAAGTAAATTTATGGATTTTTTTTAAGAGCAAAAGGGGAATGCATGAATTTAAATCCAGAGGTGAAACTGAAATGGAGGAGGATGTTGGCAATTTGTATTATACTCTTGAAGTAAAAGAGAGTGATTTTTAATTCACTTCTTAAGCATATATTTTTTTAAAAAAGCATTTAAAAACAGAGAGAAAATACGATATGCTCCCTGTGTGATATAGCTAGCTAAAATGTAGATGCATAAATGCAGAAGCATATGTAGAAATACATGTTTTAGAGAAAGATAATTGGTGGAAACCTGTGAGGACATCTAAATGATGTCTGCACTCACCTATGTTTTATTAGCTGATGGATATGTAATGAAAATTCAGCTAAGAAGACAATGCTAAAAATCCAAAGCTGTCATTTCTGACTCTGCTGTCTACTTTTTGAGCAGGCAGGATTTTGCCCATGGGCTGTTCCCTTGGCAGACAGAGAAATCCTTTTTGTTATATTTTCTCTCTCGCCTGCTTGCTGCTTCCTGTCTGCATGTGATGATGGGTTGTCACATCAACACAGAGTGCTGAGGTGTCTGACAACAGCCACTAAAACGGCCTCGTCTGAGCTACTTCAGCTGCCAGAACCTGGACATCTTGAGCATGAAAACATTCAACCCATCATGAGGCAGAGAAAAATATTAGTTCTGCAGYACCCATTGTGCGAGCTGCAGGGTCCCATGGGTATGGGAAACAGCTGCAGCTCAGGGAAGGAGGAGACATAAGGCTGGGAGCTATGTCGGCCGTGAAGCTGCAGACAGCTCAAAGCATGGAAGGTATGGAGGTCTTCCCARCTGCAAAGCTCAGCTGCAGCTCATACCGCCTCAGAGCAGCACAACGGTCCAACACAGAAAGCAAGGTTTCTTGTATTTGTCAGATTGTAAGGTACAAGCTTCTACTGAATTCCTTGTTCTCAGCAGTGAGGGGACGTGGCAGGATAAGTATGTACGAGATATCAGTGCTACAGGATGCCCAAAGTGGTGGGACGCAGGGAACTGTCATTCCAGATCTAGAAGTGGGAAGAAGGGATGAACTTGGGTTGCCGTCTGTGGGAGGTGGAATATGCAATATATAAAGAGGTGCTGGGAAGGTGTGGGATGTCCCTGGAAGGGGAAAACCAGAGGGAGAAGTTCCTGTAGATACTCCCATGTCTGCATGCCATGACATCCTACTGCTCCAGGGCTCTGCAATCAGGGATGCTGCCTCAGCAAAATAAATCTGCCCATAGCTTATTAAACATTGCCATCTCCATTTCTTTATTAAGTTTTATTGGAACCTCTGGAGAGCTGGATGGACAGAGCCTGTCTTCTGCAGGACAGTAGGAGACAGTAAGAAACTTGAGAGGTTGTTTAGCTCACTCTGCTTTCCTAAGAAATGTTTAGCTCCCTTTCAGCCATCCCTCAGGGAATCCTGTCTAGCCAGAGTTTGAAGACCACGAAAACTAGTGATCCTCAGTCTCCCTTAGCAACATCTTCCAGTGCTTCAACACCGAGTAGTTTTCCTACTGCCTAACATAAATCCCCCTTGCTGCATTTTAAGCCTCTAAACTTCTTGCCTCAGCCACTGTGAGAAGAGTTTATTCTGTCCTCCTTCTGGCTACTTCTTACATATTAGAAGATTGTTATTATGTCTCCCTTCCATCTTCTCTTATTGAGGCAACTATGACAATAACAATATTCTTTAAGGTTTGCAATCAATAGACAAGGAAAGAAAAATCAATCAGATTGACTTCTAGAGGAAAGTAAATACTCTGACCTACTTTATGACAATGAAATGTCATGACTGACCAGAGTGTTGCTCTGGGAGCAGGACATGGAGCGGTGGAAATAGTTGTGGGCTGTACAAAGTGGGAGGGAAAGGAAACACTGGTGGGAAAAACACCTATTTACCTCTAGGGGAGGTTTTTATGGTACCTGTATGTGGCAACCAAATAAAAGATTTTAAAGTTATTTTCCTATTAAGTTCAGGAAAAGAACATCCTCCAAGACAGGTAAACAAATCCAGCATCACAAAGGACTTAGAGGTGCTCAAGCATCTTCTGAAATCTTCCCCTGTGTGCTTTTGTCAGGGACTCTGCCGTGAAGCCATGTGTCCTACTTATGCAGGAAAGTGCTTGAGGGAAAGCTATGGCATGAGTGTCTTTCAGCAGATCTGGTCATCCTGAACGAACCCAGCAAACCAAATTGAGTGTCACTCAGGTAAGATTCTTGCTGAGTTGAGGGTTACCACGTTTCTTGTGCCCCATCCTGCCAGCATGAAGCCAATTCACAGTCATCCCAAACTCTTGGAAGCAATTCATCAACCATGAAACATAACACACAGTTATTACCTAGTATTTCTACTTCACACACTCAAGTCATGTAAAATATTTGATGCTTAAAATGAAAACTTAAGGGAAATAGTGTCAGGCCGCAGCAAAAGCCACAGTGATAAGTGCCCATGAAGATGGGCTGTATAATTAGTATTAACTTGTGTTTAATTTAAGAATTTTATTATAACATCACTGATCAATAAAATGTTTAGAGATTTTTTATGGATTAACACTTCAAAGATCTTGCTTCAATACTGGATTTATTTTTTAACTCAGTCATTGATGAAGATGGCATCTGCTGCCATGCTAATCAATTCATTATTCTGCACAACTACCAGCAAAGAAATTAAAATATGATTAGTTACATTATGTTAATACTAATACAAATATGTTCACTTCCATTAACTTGAAGTAGGATATAATCGAGTAATTAAAAAATAGCCTCTGGATATTACAGGATTTTAAAGAACACAAAGACAGAAAAATTCTGGAGACTAAGTGATGACTGTACAACTCAGAAATGCAACAGATTATTAGCAAAACAACCAGCTTTTCAGCTTACTGTTGGCTATAACCAATGTGCTTCTCAACTGTAATGCAAGACAAGAACATGACAGTTATTAATTTCAATGAGTCATTAAATAATACAGAACAAGTACATATAGCTTTATCTCATCACTACAGCCACCATAATCAATGTTCCCGCAACTTGAAGGAACACTGTGTTGTCAATGACTGTCAAAATACGCTACAGCAGAGAACTGGCCAGGTTTTGATTAAAATAATCTGGCAGACTAAAACAAATTAACCCCGTAGAGAAAATGATGCAGTCACATCAAGGGGTATGAGTGGCTCATCTTGTGCAATGCTGCAGTTAATGCTTAAATAATATTCTGCAGAGCAAGGTAAGAGAAAAAGGCCACAGCCACCATCACCTTCCTGATGCTTTAAAGAATCCCAGGATATATGATTTCGTTTTCTTTTCCACACATACTTTCTGCCCCACAACTAATCTGAGATATGTTCATGGAATCTATTGTAAAATTACTTTTACTGGGAGCTATAACATTGTTTTCATTGGTTTCACTGAAAAATAGTAGTATCTGATGCTG
Source organism: Nothoprocta perdicaria (assembly GCF_003342845.1). NCBI lineage: Eukaryota > Metazoa > Chordata > Aves > Tinamiformes > Tinamidae > Nothoprocta > Nothoprocta perdicaria. Next base: position 2,690,936 of record NW_020454427.1, on the reverse strand, counting down.
CAACAAATTCTATTTATGAAGCCTGTGCTAGTATTGTAAGTCACAACAATAGTATAATTTGCCTGTTTTAGCAAGCAAAATAAAATCCTCTGGCAACATGCAAAATAATTTATTTTCCCTATGACAATTAAGTCTATATATTGAAGAAGAAATGCATCCCTATAGCTAGGGCTCTAAGCTTAGTTTCAGCAGATTTGTGCTAGCTTCAGCATCAACAAGTTCCTTAATCTTCCTGTATGTATAAAATTGTGGTAATTCTGCTTTCTACCACTCTTTGTCTCGTGTTTTTGGAGCGTAGCTCTTCAAGGCAAGAGCTGTCTCTTTTTATGTGTAGTACTGCCAACTTAAGATGTTTTTCACATGTCTCATGATATTTGATGTTTTCCCCAGCTCTTGTCATTATGTGAGAATCTCAGTATTCATTTAAAAAGTTCCAGTCCTAATGGCTATAGATAAAAGCTCAAGTATGTGCCATGCATATACTAAAAACCTCAAAGCGCAAAAATAACAGGACAACAAAAAAAACCAGGAACCCTTGATTTTAATAGCTAATAGTCAACCAGTGTTTGTTTGCCTGCTTTTATCTGATCACTTGTGAACCCATGGGCCTGGGATGTGCGGCAAGGCGGTTCGGATATTCAGATCGGGAACTGGTGCAGTAACAGAGGAAAATCCCCACCTTGTGAACCTGCTGTAGCAGTGGGGTCCTCCACAGGCCCATCCCATGGGACTATGGCTCCTGGAGGCCATCCAGCTCCACTGGTCTCCACAGCACTTGGAAATGGTGATGTTTGTCCGATGTAATCTAGGGAATCGCTAGTAAGGAACCTACATCCCTGCTTTGCTCTTACACTCTTACACTCTTACACTTAGCATCTCCTTGACCCTTTTTATTTTTCCTTAATTATTTTTCTCTCTGGATTTGGATTTCTTTGTAGTACCATATAGACTGGCTGCAGGCACCTGCTTCTACCAGTGGTTTACCCCTGGCAAGAAAGTGCTGCTGCAGTTGATAGAGAGCTCTTAGGTCAGGATTAACTTGCAAATTCCTTCTTACAAGGACAGCACCTCCCTTTAAAGCAGTGGCACTGCTCTCAGGTGACACCTGCCTACCTGTAGGAGATAAAACTCTCCCTTTTTGCATGTTGAGATTCAAGACAACCTCCTCCAGCAGCACTTTGCTTTGAAGAAAAACACACTGAGATGCAACGGAAAGCTAGGAGAAAAGGAAATTCAGGGAGGAAGGAAAAGAAACAACATTCTTAAAGAAAATATCCTTCAGTACCTGCCCGCCACATCCTATAGAAATGAAAGAGAGGGAAATATATCAGTTTGTTTTCCTTTAGGCTACACTTTGTCCAAAAAAGCAGCTTCTTTTTCCCTATCTCTGACAAAACTATATATCTATATGTACCATTCGGACCCTCCTGAAGCTGCAGTTTTTTATTTTTCAGTATGGCTTTCTCTTGTGGTGGATTATCTTTCCCATTATGTCTCAGTGACATTGTTTTGGGCAGGAGATATGTATTCTTTTAGCTTTTCTTTTTTCTTTTTCTTTTTTTTTTTTTTTTTAAACTCTTTTACAAAGGGCCTCTATAAATGGCAAATAGTTGCAATACCTTGGGTGCCTGCATTTTTGGACTGCACTGTAACAACTGACTGGTCTGCTGAAGAGCATGATTATTCTGTGATTTCTGCTGCAGGATTTATTTTTTGGGGGCAAGATTTGTGCAAATTATGATCTGCACTATGATCATAAGTGAGAAATATGTTTGTACCTTTTATATGACTCCAGTGCAATCCTCCACACAGCACTCAAGCTGGCTATCTAATATGGAAAAGACGTCTTTAGCCTCTGTTTTTCTATCTGATATTACACTTAATTTGCTGTTTTAAAGTAGCCTGAGATCCTCTGAAGGACTGCACAGGCATCTGAGATCTTACAAGTAAAGCACGATTGACCTGTTCTGATTTTAGTAAGCATAAATTCATTTGTSTCTTTCTCTATTGTCTGTTTCTTTGTTCCAGTGTAACATTCACACTAGTATTTGGATGAAGGGTAGGAAACTGTGTTGAGTCCAATGCACTAGTAAATGAGGACACGGTACCCAATGACTTATAGCACCTCTATCCCTTAGCAGGAGTAGCAGAAACAATGCATGATCATGCACAAGTCCTAAGGTCTTATTGTTTTAAAGATACATAGCACAGAAGATTATCTACAGAACAGCAATATTTTTTACAACTTTCCCAAACTATTAATGAGCTTCAGACACTGGGGTAAGTTCATTTCATGTATCTTTGAACATCTACAATACAGCGTGTTCTTCCTGGCTATCCATTTAGGAATCAACAGACAGAAAGAGGCATTTTAGAGAGTAATTCATCAGAAGTATTGTAGACATCTGCTTTAGCATTAAATGACTCACACCTCAGAAGTGTTTCTTTCCTTCCAATGAATATGCTAAACAACCAGCTCAGATAGAGATGTTTTCAATCTAGCGGTCTACATTGGATGAAGTCCACACGGGTGGACTGACTTCTTATCTGGAAGGTTCTTTAGATCCCACAGATGGACCTTTCCATCCTACCCTCCCTTCAAAACAGCCTTCGCATCAAACTCACTAACTTTGCCAAACTCAGTGTTGGCAGTGCTTCAGGTAGAAAGCATTTTTATTTTGATTTTATCATTACTGTCTTTATAATGGCTGTGGAAAAAAAGGCACATTATAAAACCCAGATAGCAGCTATTCCTTTGAGATTTGCACCTTGGACTGTGGCTGTGGCATGCTTGGGGCACCATTTACTGTAATTTATGTTGGAGAAACTTAAGCTAATCTTCATCTACATTTTCCAGCCTTCATCTTATGCTGTTAACTGCAAGTTACCCATCTGCTTTTGCATTGGTCTGTCAGCAAGATCTAAATTTCCATGGACTTCCATGGGAATTGGACTAGGCTACTGAGACTCATTACTTTCATAGAAGCAATGCTGGATACTTTCCAAAATATAATAACCGTCTCCTTATTTATTAAGAACCCAAACCTCCTGTGTTATGAGAGCATGGTAGCAGAACAGCAGCAGCGAGGAAGGATGATAACAAGAAATCTTCCCAAACATATTTCAACCACCTAATATCTCTCACTGGCAGTTCCAGAAGCACTGCTTAGGGATTTTAACAGGAACAGCATGCAACACCTGCATGTATATGCATTTTTTAAATGATGTGAATACTAGCAATGTAAATAAGGCACTTTTTTTTTATTTTGTGAAAATAATATCAGTTAACAAGATTTAGAGACGGCTGTATCAGCAGCTTCCTCCTTGCTCATGCTTATGCTTAAGAACCTCTTCATCTTTCTTAGTTTAGTGTCAACACTCCTTCCCTTATTCTGGTGAAACTGCAAGTCTATCATGGCAGTAGCCAAAGTAATCAGAGAAGAGTTGAAGAGAAGCTCTGTGGGATCTGCCAGCACAGCAATGGTCTTCTTCTGTGTGATTCTTCCTCATAGAACTCAAGGAAATGCGAAATATATGCAATTTTTATAGTCAGTACAGTGACAACAAAGAAATGTCTTATTCCATGGTCAGCTTATCCTTAGACCTCCTGAATCCTGGCAGGTGACCCATGTGAAAAGAGTTAACTAAATGGTTGCATGCTGTATGTCATTCCTCATGAAATGACTGGGCACACAAAAGCAAAACTGTCAGGGTAAAGAGAGTGAGGAAAAGAAAGTCCTTGGTATCCAGGCAATCACAAGATGAATGTGATCAATCAGTGGGATGTGGCCAGAAAAATACAAATGTAACTGTGGGGTACATCAGCTCAGTTTTTCTTGCAGCTGAAGATATGCTTCTGACACTGTACAAAAGACTGTTACAACTTGATACAGACCACCCTGTACAACCCCTACTCGTATATGTGAATCCAAATGGGAAGAAATGCAATGTAGGACAACTAGAAAGAAGAGAAATAGGAGAGAGAAAGAAGACAGAAGAGAGAATTCAGCTCACAGAAATAGAACAAAACAGTGTTGATGACATAAACCAACAGATCAAGTTATGATTATTCTGTATAAATCTAGTAACTGGCTAATCACTATTGGGCAAAGAATTATTTAAGTGAGAAAGCATCACTGGCACAAGGACAGAGGGCAGTAAAGTGACCATCAATAACTTTGGGAATTAGAAGGCAATTTCTCATCCTCAGAGGCCCTAGAACGTATTTCCAGTTGGAGTAAGGAAGCAAAAYCTCTAAGTATTTTAAGACAGGCTTATTGTGACTAAGTGACACTAGACATCTTCTAAATATATTCTGCATTTGCCCTTTGAAAGAGGCAAAAAAGAAAGCCCAACATTTTYTTGTCAAGAAGATTCTTGTCAAGGATAGAGAGCAACCTGTTGTTGAAAGCCATTCATATTTAGAGCCTGGAGAAAAGGACATCCTTCATCATCTGGACTCCAAAGATCTTTTTTTTCCTCTCCTGAAGACCATCTGAGAACCATCTAAGGCCAGACAATTCCTTTCAGCCTGATTTCACAGGAAATCTTTGGCAGTCATAAAATGTGCAGAAAACACTCTAAAGCAATTAGCTGTTGGGAGGAGCCCCTCTAGCACACAAAGCTTTGTGATGTGCTCAGTAATTTCTATTCCCTGGGTGAAATCCTGGCTTCACTAAAGTCAGGATGAGTACCACTGTACYGCCCTTAATCTTGATGGAGTTAGCCTTTCTTGTTGCTGTTATTTTTTTCTTCAGTCTTTCAGATAGTCACATTCATGATCATATCTCAGAGAGGAGGCAGAACCTKGCAGGAGGTTAGAAAGCTCTTTATACTCTAGAAATAGAAAACCTTCTGAAACAGAAATGATGGTATTAGAATGAGGCTCAAAGATTTTTTTTCTACTGCAGTAAATTAAAAATAAAAACAAAACACTATCTTTCTATCCTTGACGTGGTGTTTTTAATTTCACCGTGAGATACTAAAATAGTCATCAGGCAACACTTTTCTCAACTACCAAAAAACCTTACYGTTCTTCAGTCTTCATTTATACCCTTTCTCCTTCAAATATTCTGCTTGTATTTTGGTTTGGTTTGGTTGGTTGGTGTGTTTGTTTTTATCCTCCTCACTGCTTCATTCCCTCTTCTTAGCTGGGATTTGATGCCCATGAAAAGACGAAATATAAAGAAAAGAATCTGGTAATTCCTGAGAGTCTCAACGTTTTTGTATCCTCTCTCATTTTAAATTCTTTAGGGTTTAGCCTCCTTTTTAAAAGACATTTCTGATTCACTTACCTGAAATTATGCAAATTGCCACTGAACTCAGAGCAGCAAGGGTTATTTCCCTGAATAAAATTAGCAGAYACTTTGCAGTAAGACACATTTACATTTGTACAGCATGTTTCATCTCAAGTAATCCAAAAACACTGTTGAAATTTAGTAGGACTTTGAAACAGGGAAATATCCTTGGAGCACTAATTCTCTCATTCTTGATGGCTTAGTCCACTGACATTAATGGAGTTTTTCTGAATTTATACCAATGGAAATCAGAGGAGAATCAACCTGTAACTTCTTCCAGTGAGTTACCAGAGTTAATCAGTTCATTCTGGGGCCTTTATTTCATAATCRTCACAGAATCACAGAATGTTTAAGGTTGGAAGGGACCTCTAGAGATCATCTAGTCCAACCCCGTGTTCCAGCAGGAACACCCAGGGCACAGGACACATAGAGAAGTTCTTCCTTACATGGGGATGGAACTTCCTGTGTTTCAGCTTATATCCATTGCCCCTTGTCCTGCCACTGGCCACCACCAAGAAGAGGTTGGCCCCTTCCTCCCTACCCTCTCCCCTCAGGTACTTAGACATATTGATCATATTTCTTCTCAGYCTTCTCCAGAGAAAACAGGCCCACMTCACTTAGTCTTTCCTCATAAGATAGATGCTCCAGTCCCTTAATCTCTTTGTTGCTCTCCACTGGACCCTCTCTAGAAGCTCCACATCCCTCTTATACTGGGGAGCCCAGAACTGCACCCAATACACCAGGTGCGGCCTCACCAGAGCTGAGTACGAGAGCAGGATCCCCTCCATCAACCTGCTGGCAACACTCTTCCTGATGCAGGCCAGGATCCCAGAAATCATGAAAGATTTCTGCATGTTAAACTCTTCTGCAGGTACATTCCTCCATAAATTCACAAAAAATATATGATCAAAAAATAGCCAAGATAGGCTTTGAAACCCCAGGCATTTGGTATATAGCTGGCAGGATATAAATGCCCATCACAGACTTAATTCGTAGTCTGTCTAAAGTATATCCTTAGAAAATTTGTATTTCCCATGTTTCTTAAGATGTTCAATTTATCTGCCTATGCTTGCATTCTTGGAAGTAGCTTTTCTTTTCTCCATTTATCATTTTAAAATAGATGGGACCATTGAAATTCCTCCTTTTATTTGGTGGATAGGTTTTCAGCAAATTTTCTTTCTTTAAAATAATTAACAAGAGCTAYTTCTCTGTACTTTGAGTTCAGCCTGTTTTGCCCCTCTCTATTTCCTCTCTGCTTTCATCAGCATTGGCCCATCCTGAATCCATTCTCAGCCTATCTGATAGTTGAGATCCCTGCCKTTTACTTTCCACTTCAAAACTGACCTACAGAGAGCCTTATTACACCCATACCTACAGCTACCATATATTTTTAACCTTATATTAATTATATGAACTAATATAACTTTTTAATATAAATTAAGTCTATACTCAAAAGAAAGACAGCAGAAACATCAAAAGTACAATTATGGCACTCCAAATGGAGATAAATACTTACACCGCAGACTTGAAAAAGAAAAAAAAAAGCAAAAACTGCTCTTTGAATAACTGTCACCACCTCTTGGTAAGATCTTGCTTTTGTTTTTAGCTGTTCATTCATTACTAGACCAGCCTTGCGGCCAAGTGACAACAAAGCAAATTTTCAAGTATCTGTCTTTTTTTTTTTAAATGCGGTAATATTATCCTCTAGTCTGGAAATAAATGCTAATGCCCTTATGATGCCTGTAAAATTAGTCAGATTTTAAAACTATTTGTCAGGGATTTCAGAGGAAAGGCTATGATCTATTGCAGTAGAATCTGTTGTGCCAAATATTTGGGTAAAAAGACTTAAGCTGGATTCTTGATATACCTGTCTGTTTTCATTAACATTCCTCTTTCAGTTGCCCTGGCATTTCCCTGAATGTGTGCATTAGACTCAGAAAATTGGCAGACAGCAAAGTTTTCTGATAAAGATGTAGGCCTTGAGTTAAAGCCAGAYGTCAGCAGGGGCCTTTTTATGGACTCCCGTAGGAATTGGATCAGGCCTCCCTGGCATGAAAATGCAATATATCACCCAGCAAATGTGGAGCTCTTATGTTAGAAATCTTGGACAGAAGAATCACCAGACACAGCACATGGAGTTGTAGCTGTGGATCTGTGGCCTTTGTGGTCAGTTCGTCCACAAGGGACACCTAATTAGATTAGGAGGGCTTCAAATAAGATAGTACTAATCAGCTCAGAAAGCCTCATGCAGACAGGCTGGTCGGTGAAGAAATGTAACTTCCCTTGCAGTTACCAAGACTACAAGGAGCTTTAATGGGTGAAACAGAAAAAAAGCGAAAACCAAAGTGCAAGTCTGAGGCCTAGGACGAAAATCAGGCCCTTGGAGGTGTGCATGTTGAAACAGAAAATAGCAGCTTCTCATAATGGTCCCTGGAACATCTCTTCACCAAACGTGGTGGCCTGGTCCTCCTCACACATTGCACTGATGCAAGGTTCTCCACCAACGCAAGGCAAGAGACAGCTGGAAATAGAGGTGACTTCACAGACTTTCCCTCTTTCTTCACTGACCTGCTGTATAGCTGGGTAGTTCAACAGTTTTATATTTACCCAGCTGAGTATCTGTTGAGCACCAGCGGTCCACCTGTGCCAGTGGCATTGGGACTGTGCAGGAGCCAGTGGAAGATTTAGGAGCACTGGGAAGCACTGGCCAGCAAGTTTACCTCCCCCTGGGCACTGCAGTGCAGGCAGGCAGCAGAGAGGAGATAAGTCAGAAGAATTCAAAGAGTTATTTGTCATAAACACCCTTCATGTTCACTCGTGAAATGAGAAAGCAGATACGAGATGAGGAACTAGAAATGCTAATGCCATTTGGAAAGCGTGAGAAAAATAAACACGATGCTGTTTGACTGCAGCTAAACATCAGCTCGCACATATCTAATTAATTAACACGGCAGTTAATTAAAAGGACAGTTTTGATCTGCCGTAGCAAAGCTTTGAAATACAGTGACTCGTTAAGTCATTTATTTCAGTCAAAATTAAAAACAAATATTATTTTATTGGCCATTTGCAGCACTCCACATTGCTCTAATGCAATCAGTATGGCATCCTATCCATCTGAATCCGTCTGGAATTAACCTGAGGTTACAACATGTAAATAAGGGTTGGTCTAGGGCAGGCAAAGACATCCCCAGATAAGCTGAGCCCTGGTAAGATGCAGCTGGCCTTTCACAGCCTTTGCTACCCTGATTTGGACTGTCTTCCTCTCAGAAGCACAGGGCAAAATTTGGTGAAAGAACAGAGAAACAACCTGAAAAGGCCTCCGATTGTTTCTTTTTATCCCTCAGCAGTGCATGATCCAACATGGGATCTTGTATTTTAACGGTCACGCCACTAGCACAGCTGAAATGTTTAGCTAGCCCAAGTTCCTGTGAGCCTGCAGAGACCTTGCTGCAGATTGCAACCACAGGCCAAGTGGCTTCAACAACCATTAAAATCCCCATTCAATTGTAAAGAGATTTTCCTGCTCTGTGCATGGTATATGTTTTCCATGAGAACTTATTTCCCTCCCCTGGGCCCATCGACTGGGACTTAGAGAAGAGGAGTAGAAGCACATCCTTAGGGATTTTGTGAAGCATTGTAATTTAGAGAAAGTCACACAGAAGACCAAAACCAGCAAGTCAAGAGAGACAGATTAAAAATACCTTTGCCCTTTTGAGGATTTTGTGCTGCACCCGCCAGAAGTGCAGAACGGAAGCTCACCTTACATTTTAATCAGCCTTTCTCTCACTTAATTTTAATCTGACCCTGAATAATGCCCCCTAAGAAGATTCATTTAGAAGTAGATTACAGCATCTAATTTGCTAATGATGAGGCATCATCCTCAGAATCACAATCTTGAGTCAGTACTTAGTGGATGCATCAGGAAATAAGATAAAAATGTCAGGTCCCCGTCAGCATTGTCTTGCAGTTGTAGTGCTTATTTGCACCGTAGGGCTCATTCATACCTCAGGCTGGGAATGGTTAYACATTGGCATATGTGCAATTGATTTACTGGACCAGAAGAAATAAGCAGGAAAAGCCTGGATAAGGATATGTTTGAGTTGGAGTCCTGTGAGGATTAAAAAGAAAGCAGTTCCTGTAGCTTAGTGCTACAAGTCGTGGTTCTCAGGTCAGCATGTGGGTACACGTCACTGCAGGAAGGCTCAGYGGACACATGCTCTTGGAAAACATACTGTGGAGACACACTAGTTTCCTAGTGAACAAATGCTCCCAGGCTACGGCCACCAGGAAAGGCAGCAGGTTTTTCATTGGTTTCATGGTCAGGCACATGGCAGGATTTTCTGGAAAAAGCAAAGAATCACAGGAGGCCTTTGAGGTGTGAAACAGGGCAGGGAGCTTTAGCCACTTGCAATGAAAGGAGGGAAAGGGCTTCACAGAGCTTTCGTGTTTGGCCCAGGAAGGATCCTTAGATAAGAGAGAAGATGTTGGAAAATACAGAGCATTTTCTATATTTTCTCTGATTATAAAGTAGAATTGGTTATAGAACATAGGTCTTGTTCATGATCGCAAGCTGATTCAGCTTAAATTTAGTGGAAGATTTAAACGTTTTTCAATTTTAACAAGATAATTTTGTGTAATGAAATGAATTCAGCTGGTTGAGGAAATAGGAGACATGAATGGAAATACCTGCATTTAAGCCAAAGGCACCATATCTGCAACTTTTATCCCAAGTAAGAGAAAATCTTGCAGAAAAGGGCTCCAGAGTAAGCAAACTGAGTCAGCATCTCAGAAGTTATATTAGGAGTAGCAGAGAGCTCAAAAGTATCACAAAAATATTTGATCAGCAAAGAAATCTGTGTTCAATGAAAGTATTGCCAAAAGTCAAGCTGAGTCAGACCTGCAAAGGATGTTGTAAGAAACAGTAAAAGGCTCTCAGCTGCATTAAAGAGGAACAGGTGAAGAAGAAGGTTGTAATAATTATGAAAAGATCAAGAATTAATTTCTCAGAATTTCCTGGTCATCTCCCCTCAGCAAGCATTTCTTTGTACCYTCCTGCTTCAATCACCAGGGGCATTTGACCTAATATGTCTTTGGGCATGGATAGTTATTCTGGTTATGCCTTCCACAGCACCCATCTCTTCTGTCTTTTTTAAATGTTGGCTGGTGGCTTTGGCTGGTGGCTTTGACTCCTGCAGCCCTGAACCAACCACCCTTCCCTTTCTGGGGAGCAGCAGCTAAGGCCTTCCCAGGCTTTGGCCGGAGAGATCACCAGAGCTGGGAGCTTCTGGTGAGAGGTTGCCTCCTCACAGCTCCACAAGGAGCTGCCAGGGCTGGGATGGAGGCAGGGGCTGGCTCTCAGAGCAGCAGATGTGGCTGGGAGGTGGCAGTGCAGTGATGGGAAGCAGGCAGCAGCAGAGCTGGCCCATCAGACCTAGGGATTGAAGAGGAATCTCCTGGGAAAGGCAACTCTCTCTTCCCCCTCTCCAACCTTTTGGTCCTGCTCTCTATGTGACTCTGAGGAGGTGGTTGCCCTGGGCTCTGTACCTTGGCACTTGGTTGTGCCTCTTGAGGCACAACCAGGCCTTTTCTACCCCATAAGGGCCTGCCAACACCTGATGGGCCATGAGCTCCAGCCGGAGACTGTCTCAATCTCCCGTCACAGCACTTCCCACACAGGTTCCTCAGAGACAAAGCACATCCCCTTCAGAGAGACCACAGACATTTGGAGAGTGACAGTGGCCACCTCATCTCACGGCAGATCCACGCCACATGTCATGCTGTCACATGCATGCCACAGCTCCCTGCTGGCTCTGCTCCAGGGACATATAGGCTCACAGGGTCCATACCTTTAAGCAAAGACTGAAAATCATAATGAGGGAACCTCCACAATCAAATATAATAGAAATTTCAGCAGAAATGCTCCAGCAGGAAAATTCCCAATCCTGGGCACCATTATAGTCCCTAGCTGCTAAGGAAGTGAATGGGGAAAGCCTTAGGAAAGGCAAGTGGTCTATGTATACACTGAGGAACACGGCAGGAGCTGCCACACTCACCTATTTCTCCAGACTTTCTGCTAGCCTGTCACCCAAGCGGGTCAGGAGCTGCTGCCGGCCCTACAGGAACATTCTCCTTCTCTACCTCAGTAGAGATCCTCTCTCCTCCCTCTCTTCTCCTCTCTCTCAGATCTTCAGATCTTTCCCACACCAAGTCATCCCCCTAGGGTGTCCTCATGGCCCCAAACGGTACAACATACAGATAAGGAAACTTGATGGGYTGGTGTGAGAGGAGGCAGACCATTTTTGAACGTGAGGAAATGTGCTGTTTTCGGCATTCAACAGGAGATTAAAAAATACAGTTGGACTATTAAATATTCATAAGTTCTATTAAAGAGGACTGGCAAAGATCTCAGTTTGTGCTTTAATTCTACATATGGAACTACAAACATTGCACAATACAACTTTGCTTAGTAACACAGATTGTGCATGTGCAACAACCAACTACTTCAGCTGAGGACAAAGAGGAAAAGAAGAGAAAACTTCTTTAGTTCACCATATGCAAATAAAAATGGTATCTCATATAATAAACTTTAGGTTTGCATTACTGAAAAAGAGATATATGAAAATATCTCACCTGTATTTCACCAAAATAATAAGTATGGATTGATATGGAATCTTTTCTACTCAGCAAGTTCTCACAGCTTTGCATCCTGACACATGACGCCTAGCCAGTTGGTCTATAGCAAATTCAGTTATAACACATTCACGTGTACTGACACAAGCATTTCAGTGTATAATATGAAGAAAGAAATACAAAGCTAGGCAGAACACCAGATATAAAAACTCGTCTTCAATTTTTCCCCCTAGTACATGCCATGAGCTCTTCAATATTAATTTTTTTTSACTTCCCTTTGGAGGAAGAGGAGGAAGAATTTCAGTAAGAAAACTGAAATTGGGTGAGGAGAAACTGGGTCAACCATCTGAGATGGGGAAAGAAGAAAATTTCTCCTCTATWCTAATCAAATGGGAGGTGCTTTGACTAGCAACAAATGAACCAAAATTACATTTTGCATTTGGCGTTAGAGTATAATCATTGATTGAAAGAAGGACATTCATAAGGGAATGCTGAAGAAGTTTYGGAAAGAAGACAGAAGTACAACATTACCTATTTATTTTTAGATGATTCTTTCACTTCACACAATAGCATACAATGTGCAGATGACAACTGGTCTAACCCACCAGGGCTATTTATGTATCCAATAGCTCCTTTTGATRTAATTATTGAGTTGAAAGGGCTGCTTGTGATCACCTGTTCTGATATCTTGTGTAACTCAAATTACCATGTTTTTCCAAGCCAGTCACCACATCCTCTGGCAAGTTTTTCCAGTGGTTACCTGCTTTCACCTTTAAAATTTGCACGTCATCTCAAGACTTACCGAGTTAAGCATCTATTTCCTGCCAACATTTTCTTCTTACACATTTGCCTGCCAGTTTGAAGCCTACTGGTGAAGGTCAAAAGTCTCATGCAGCTTTTTCAAGTGTCAGATTTCCCAGTGGCCTTGCACAAAGTTCTCRAAGTTGCCCAGATCACCTGTAGCTCACATCAAAGTCCCAGTGTTTGCCATGCCCATACTTTGTCTTGCCTCTAAAGTAATGTCGTAAGAAGTCCATTGAGAATGGCAAGGAGCATGCATAAAGCATAACTTATGTTCAGACCAGCAATGAATAAGCCACTGGGGCACTGGGTTGTGGGCTTCAAGTCTCCACTGTTGGAGATGAAACAGACGTGAGCCCACATCTCCCACTCCAACCACAAAGAGTCCCCGGAACAGGCTTTGCTCAGCCTCTTCCACTGAAATAACTGTAATTTGCATGAAAAGAGTGAATATTCAGCAGGCCAGGATGCCACAGATGGGATCTGTAGCCCTGTGGCAAGGGTAAACACCTGCTGAGGAAGCTGGCTCTGGTCCTAGCCTCAAGGATGTAAAACATACAGTTCCTGCAACTGTTCAAGGCTGTGCACGTCAAACCTGGCAACTAATGTTTTACACCTACTGCAACACTGGGACAAGCACCGTGAGGTGGTTTAGCTCCTAGGTCATCTTGACAGTTGCCTCAGTCTCGATAACCAATGAAATAACTGGTCAAGTGAATAATTGCTTTACTAAGTCAGGAGAGCTTATATATATAAAAGCTTTTATGTGAGCTTATACATTATGTGAGCTTATTAAGGGAATTATTATTAAGGGAATTATTATTAAGGGAATATACATTATGTGAGCTTATAAAAACTTAAGTTTTTATATAAAGTACCGAACACCTATGTGCTTTAAAGAGTTCATCTTTAAGCTATTAAGCAACAGCAGCCACAAGGAAGTAACTCTCCAGTATTACTAAAAGCAAGAAGCATGAAGTTTTCCAAGCCATAATCAATCTGTGGTGYGTCTGCCTCCTGCTAATGCACACTTACCGGTCAGGACATAAATGGCCCCGACACCCTGCAAAGCCTCCGGCTACCCCACGTCCCACCACCATAGTGTCCATCGGAAGAGACGGACCTCTCCAGAGTCCATGGCACCAACCCAGAGTGACTCATCACAAACATGTGTTTAGTCTAAGCACCATGCTGTGTAAAAGGAGTTTGCAAACTTGTTTTCGGTCTCAGGAAAAGGCTGAGATTTGATCATGACCCTGAGCACTGTGAAGCTTTAGTCTCTTTATGGATTTAGCCCCATGTAAATTCAATATCAAATTCGCCACAGGAAATGTGGCTTTGGAGCCAACACAGTGTTCCTTTTGCCAAGCCCACAGCACATCATTGTAAAGAAGGAGAAATCTAACAAACAGTCTTTTCTCAACGTGTAACATAAAATCTTTCCTCACATATACAACAAATATTATTAGGACAATATAACCAGGAACAACATCAACCCTCACACTATCTGTGCTACATCCTTTTTTTCTGCAGTCATCACGTGGTAAAACTCCTGTCTGTACAGGGAATGGAGGGGTAAGGCAGTGCCGACTGGCAGACACCAAAGCAGGAACTGCATTTCTGAAAGGGAAGACAGAGAGAGATGACTGTGGATGGGAGAGACCAAAAGCAGAGCAAGGGAATAAGAGGAAAGGAGAGAAGGCAAAAGCTAGCAATGGAGGGGCAGAGAGGAAAATAGGAGTGAAGCAAGCTGGCAGGGTGAGCAGAAGTGTGCAGGTGTGGAAGGGGAGATGGGAGAAAGGGGGATATACAGAGATATTGCAACCATGCTGCCCTCCTGAACATGAATTTAAATCTTTTTCTGCTACAGACATACCAGAATGGAAGGCAAAATAAGCAAAAGCTTAAAAAAAGATTAATAATAGAGGATAGAGGATTTGTTATGGACCTGAAAAGGTCCCAATATCCCACTGGTAGGGGTTAAGACATATTCACATCATGGAATTATTTTTCTTCTGTAGTTTGTTCAATTTTTTTTTTTTTTTTGATGGAAAATGGGAAAATGTTTCTTGGTTTGTTTTGTTTTTTTTTCTTTTTTTTTTTTTTTTTCAAATATCATGTTACTGGAACGTAAGTGAAGAAATTAGGAAGTGACAAGATTAAGAGTCTCTGAACAGCCTTAATTTGACTACCTTTATGCACATACATTATAGCTTGTGTTCTACAACACTTTCTTTTCGCCCCATGGGACCCATGTCCTCTAYTGAAGATGTTGGAAAGTTGTACCTTGAAGAAGCCAGAGAAAAAACAGGCTCATAGGTGAGGCAGTTGAATGTTGCCCTAGAGATTTGAGGACTGAGTTTGTGAAGGATTCAAGTTTCACTCTCTTAGCCCTGGCCAATTCTACTACAACATTCCAGCGAACCACTAGGCAGGTGGTTTYAGCCACACTGTCATCGTGGTCCCTGAGGGATGTTCCTCAGTCCTGATGAAGCCTTGCCTTGGGCATTTCAGGTGTTAGCAAAACAGCTCCCTGTACACCAGCACCACTCTTGCCCTGCTCCCAAAGCCCTTGGCTCAGCTACGAGACAGACTGGACACTTTTGCTTTCACTGCTCTGCTTGCTACTGGTACCTCTCACCTTCCCTGTTCCCAGCCAGGCTCATCTGTCTTAAGACTAATTAAAGTGTGACAGCATTTAGCATGTAACAGTGAGACATCCTGAATGGATGAACCTTCTGTCAATCCATAAATTCCAGTGTATTCTCAGCTTTCAGAAGAGGCCAAACATCACCCACGTGGACACAGCCCAGATGTAGTGTCAATGGGCTTTGTCCSCACTATCTATCTGCCTTGTCAGATTAAGGATTTTGACATCATAGCAGCCACATTAAACTGGGAGTTGAGATGATTTCCTTAGGAAGAGGCACTGTAAAGATGTATTCATTAATATTCATTAATAATTTTCCATGAGGAAATTAATAATTTTGTATTCACAGCAGTCTGAAAGATATACAGTAATTAAATGATGGAAAGGTTTGAATATGTATCTGCCTTTCAAAGAACACTGGGTGAGACTTGAGCTGTGCAGAAAAAAAAATGCATGGTATCATAAGGACTGTCGTGATGCATACTTGTAAGAAGACACATTAAGCCTACCTGAGGTGCCTTCTTCCAGTCCTTTTCTAATCTGTGTTTGATTACACAATTTTACATTCTTCTAGCTTAGCAGTACACTTAGTAGTAGTGTAGAATGGGCACTAAAACTTTTATTTCCAAGAAAAGAACATATAGAGAGATTCAGATTCTTAAATATAAGTGCTGTCTAATGTCATTTCAGAAGTTCTGTGAATCCCATCTGGCTTACAGCTGCTGCTCCAGCAGGGCAGAAATCCTCCCATCAATCCCGCCTCAGAGCTGCCAGCCCTGGTAGACAACTCCAGCAACCGCTGTCATCTACAAAGGCATTAGTTTGAGGCACCTGAACTTCCCCATTTAAATTGCATTTGAGCACTGAAAACAAAGATAAACTCAGCTATATCTTCACTCAGGATTTCACAGTCACAGTGCATGATTACGCTAATTTCTCTGCCTCAGTCATTTATGCTTAGTTTCAGGTTTATTGCCTCTCAGGGGTCTCTGGCCAATTTTGGCAAAGTGGCTGACAAATCAGTATTGGCTCTACGCACGTCTTCTGAGGAAATGCTTGTCTGCATCCAAAAACTGGCAGACGTGGCATTCCCAGGCACTTTGCTAATCCTCACATAGCAGGAGTTTAAAGTTAGAAACATGCATGTCTTGCTTCTCCTCACTCCATTTCCTGGTTTAATATGCTGGATTTGGAATTTTTTTTTTTTTTTTTTTTGGACAGTTTTTAATTTTAATTTTTTTTCAGGTAATAATTAGAAGCAATAACATGTTTTTTTTTTTTTTTTTTGGACAGAAATTCACCCATGAATTAGACATTCCTTGCAGTGACAGAGAAAGGGAAAAATTCCTGAAGCCTTAAGGTGGGAATAAGAACATGCTGAAGAGATGAAAAGTCTGTGCAGGCACCTACTGTATTATTTGTACCCATAAAGCCTGGCTTATGAGGCTATCTGTACCAGAGTCAGCTTTGCTGTCCAAGATGTCAATGTGGATTCTACAAGAACACTGCAAGTTCAAAAGCTCCCAAAATATGTATTGTCAGCAGATTTAATGAATTTCCAATTTCCAATGAATTTCCTGAAGTTGGTATATGTTGTGCAATCACTATTTCAACTTTATTTTCTGATGGCAAAAGTAACCTTTTGGATGCATCTTTTACTGACATGTGAGAATTTGCAGATAGAAACTATGCTGAGGCCCCACTCTGCCAATTTTCCTATCTAATTTCACTGGAGTTAAGTACCTAGACATATTTGTGCATTTGGCCCCCAAACCCTGTTTATGTTCGCAAATGTTTAGTACAAATCGGTTAGAGTAGTACATATTTTTTGCTGTGAATCAGCTTGTATTCAGAAAAGAGATTTTGTCTCAGTACAGCTTGTATTCATTTTTTTGCCAATCAGAATAAACTACATTAGCAGTCTAGATGGTGGGCTTATATCTGCAGCAGGGTTTTCATCACTTCTTAGCTGTGTTAGGGTATGATTGTATTCCATGGGGCTATTTGACAGCTATTCATGGGGCAATTTACTGTAAGCGCAGAGAAGCCCAAACTGAAGGGTTAACTCTGCTCACCTGGAGGAGTGTTAAAACCATAGGTAGCAATAATCATGAAAGAAATATCTTTGCTGCTGATAGCACAAAAAAGCTGGTGCTGAGCAATTCCAGGCACTTACCTGAAGATGCATTTGAGCCATCCCTACTTTGTGCAAATCAGATTTCCTTAAGGGATATCTATGTGGATTCACCAACAGAGAGAGACCCCACATCTCCCACTACTTTGGAAGATGTGGGTCAGGCACATTCTTAGAGCAAGAAATACCACGTCTTGACATTTCACCAATTTTTATTCTCTATAAATACGTTTATACATTCTAAATAACAATGACACTTCCTTCCCACCTCACTCTCACCGCCTCGTCTATTTAGATTGTGTCATCTTGGAGCAGCGTCCATCTTTTGGTGTATTTGGGGGGCAATGTGACCTTTAACTTCAGCTGTGGCTATTACACCTCACCAGAAAGCAAGCTGCAGCCAAAAAGATCAGTGTAAAGAAGGAAAATCTGTCCCTGTAGGAACTGTGATCTCCTTCTGCCTGTCTCGAAAACGTATGCATACCCCAGCTCATATATGCACCAGAGCTAAAAAAGAAAAAAAAAACTGCTCAGTTGCTAACTGGTTTCATTAACATTTTTAACTCACAGTTGCCATGGTATGTGCTTAACAAGGTAGGTTATGGTCTGGAAAGTGATGCCTGCAGAGGAAATAGGAGCATCCCAAAGTCACAGAGTAAGATGCACACAGACATAAATGCTTAGATTGGGTTCTTTTTTTATTCGTCTATCCAGTGGTATGTTTTTAAGTTAGCTTTGTAAACTCTCTGCTAAGAATATTAAGCCATGATAGAACTCTCTCCTTTACCTCTTTTTTTTGGGATGGCTGCAGGAGGTCAGAAATGAGGGGAAGGATTTGGGAGTATCGTGGGCTCCACTCCTCCTCCAGGCTTTGAGATGGAGGCAGGATTAAGTAGCTTTGCTCTGACCCCTCTTAGGGGAACACTAGTGACTTCTAAGAAGCCTCGCTCTRCTGCATGAAATTCAGATTATTCTCAGAAATGATATAAAAAGATAACTTTTTATATCAGTGCATCAGATAGAGTTATTTGTACATCTGTTATCTGTCTTGTTTTCCCTTGTTGCTCTGTAGAGCTCTTTCATACAACAGAAAAGGGAGCTGAAGAGAGACTTTAAAGAGAGAAATTTGTCTATAAAATCCTCATAATTTAACAGTGGGATTCAAAAGATGGTGAGATGCCAAAATACTTTAAATCTATTTGGTTCAACCTCACTAGCTTTCCTGACACAGATCTTTAAACAACTATACTTCATGACTTTTTGTTTCTAAGAGCCCAGATTTGGCAACGGCCTGTGAACGTGGGAGAAGCTACAGGTCCTACAGGTCCAGGCAGGGCCACCACTTTGGTCTTTGCAAAGGTGTAATCACAAGCTCAATATGGACAGTTTTGCCGTTTTATCACCACTCTCTAAGGTACATTTCTTGTATCATTATAATTCTGTTTTACCTGCACTGTAAGCTCTTGGAAACAGGGATCACATTATGTCATATGCTTGCACAGCATCCAGCTTGAGGGCTAAGGGCACTATCACTGCACAAAAAAAAAATGTTAGGAAGTTGTAAGAAAAGCTTGCTGAAGTAGATATGAAAGGGGAGGGAAGAAGAACAGCATTATGCCTCTTTTTCTGCTAAGGACAGAGGGATGCAAATTTTACAGTCTCTGTATTTGACCTTTAGGAATAAAGAATAAAAAGAAAAAAAAAAAAAAAACAAGAAAAACAGCAGAACTTGTCTGCGTGAAGAATCAACACTGATCCAAGGAACACAGCTATTGGAAACTGAGGATTTGACCTCAGTCTGGCATGCGGTAGAGAAATTCGCAACACTGACAGTCATTTGACTCCTGTAACACACCACACTGTGTTCACAAAAATAGCTCAGATAAGAGGACAGTCTCCCCTTTCTTATTTCTTCCTTTTAATTCATTCCTTTCATCTTATTTTTTGTGAACCTCTCTAGCCTTCTTGCCTATTCCACGCTAAATGTGCTTCTACCTTTAATGAAATAGAAAACTGCAAGAAATTGGGACTGAATGGAAAATACTGCTTCTATTACACTCATTTAGTCTTCTTGGAGCTGAATGGAATATTCCTATGGCAATGAACTATTTAATTTACATTAACTTCTTCAGTTGCACTGTGATGGCTGATGCATTGTAGTAGTTCCTGACAAATAGACTTGGAGCAGGCAAATTGGATTTGTAGCAGAACAGAAATCTGAAATACAAAGGAAAAAAAGGAAAAGTCTAAATCCTGCTTATGCATTGACAGGATGAACCTGAGCTCAGATCAAAATCATTTCTTTGAATAGACCACTTCTGAAATAACACAGGCATTGAAACAGAAGATAGGCAACCAAATGAGAAATGTTTCCAGACTTAAACAGATTTCAGAATCCCAGAAWTTTCTTAAGAAAGCAATAAAATTCATCTGCCCAACTGATCTTAATCCACTGCCCAAGTGCAGAGCCATAGACAACCATATTTATTGACCTGCTGCTCCTTAACCACCTCAGAGCCTTTTCTCAGCCTCTTTACCCTATCAATGACATGGAAAACCAAGAGGTAACTGAAATGCACCATAGGAAAATGTAAAACAAACAACACCTCCATTGTACTTGCCATTGCAAATATTTCTCTTTAGCTGGCTAATGTAACTGGTTTTGAAAAAGAACCTTTATAACTGACATACTAGTTTTCATATAAATAGAGCATAGATCTTCATTAAAACTTCATCAGTCAGGCCTCCCAAATCCCCCCAACCTGACCTAAAACCATAAAGTTGGCTTAAAATAACATATTTTGGCTTTTTTTTTTATTTGCCTTTTAGATCTGATCTTTTAGGTGCAATTGCTTCATGTTTTACATTTAAAAAAAGCTGGAGATGTTAAAGAATCTTTATTCCAAGAATGTGAGTTTTAAGAAATGCATCAAAAATCATGAAACTTGAAATTAAAACATGAGACTTGGCAGCGGTGGAGAACAGCAATTCACTCTTCCAAGCACTTCCTCACCCTTTCAAATAGAAATTGCTAATCATGAGAAAAAAATTCATAAACGCAAATTTGTAAAGCACAGATCAAGCCAGGAACATATAATTAGTTCTTCTCTCCTTTTTTTTTTTTTTTTTTCCACATTTAAAATCAAATGTAACATGAATGTCACTGATCTATCTCTGGTTTCCCAGCACTGGTCTGAAGATATAGGTAGAGAACAAGCCTGGCTTAGCTTGTTCTGTGTCCTTGTTCTGTACAAATGTCTGTAGGTTCATCAGCAGTAGACTGCCTGGTTGTTTGCATACAAATGGGTCCGAACCTATTGACTTCCCTCTCTGCTGTTCCTTCAYGGGTATTATGCAAAATTCATCCACAGATATTATAATCAGCACATTAGTCACCAAATGGGCACCTCCAATTTCTCTGTAGCTTCCCAGCACTCCGGCCACTGCCATTCTCCACCTGGGGTGTTTAGCACACGGGTATGAGTGTGATGAACCAGAACAAGGTGAGTGTGCTCGATGCTACAGCAGATAACCTCTGCTCGTACATATGTGTTCAGGTGCATGGGCATTTACCAGTGTGTTTATTTTGACCCTTTGCCATCTGCAGCAGAGGAAAAAGTGTGAGCTACTTTGGAGAAATCCTAAGGCAAAGGAGAGCCATTGAACAGCTTTATTTGCTCATAGACAGATGTCCTCTGATGGCCAATGCAGTCCAGTCTTGCTGGTGCTGTTCGTTCTGGCATTAGGAGGACTAAACCACACTAATATGTTTTTCTTGCTCGTGTACACCTAGACTTGCTGGCAATGTGTGAGCTCAGAACCTACCTATTGCTCTTGTCAAAGAGGTTCATTCAGAGAGCAATGGCAATAGCTGAGTTCCAGCACTGTCACTCCTGCAGGATGCGAGCACAGTGAGACAGTCACAAGCAAGGGTTTGTTGCTATTGGAAGTGAACCACTGGAAGTGAACCATCATCTCACGGCTTCCCCAACTCTGTCCATGGTTTTGACCCCTCTTTGCTTTCTGGTGGTACTCTCCAAAGACAGGAATGCTGCTTCCCTCTGTTACTTCTCATGTGTCAGAGGTGCTTTTCTTCATCTCCAAAACCAAACTTTCTTTCCAGGAAAACAAGAGCTGAGCCCTCACCCCATGTCTGCTCTGAAAAGTACTGGGAAATGGTGTCAAATCAAAGGATTTTCCTCCAAGATCCTGGAATCTATGACCAAATTCTTTGGGGTTTCTAGAAACACTTGCATTTTTTTTTCCCCAAAATATTCCGAAAACTACCTGTTGGGACCCCATTGGGATGCCTGGCAGCATGGGCTATGCCATGGCCCCACAGCACCACCATGCCAATGGGTCCCTGGCCAGCTCTTCACGGCCAGGACGGCCACCAGCCCCACCACAGGGCAAACAGGGCACCCTGACTCACAGGCAGCCACTGCAACATCTCACTTTTCTCATTAACACAAAAGTATCACGTTTTGTTTACCAATTTCAGCTGATACCTTATCTCATCACTCTGTTATGCAAAAGCAGAGATCTTAGGAAATGCTATTAAAATAACAACAAACACGCCCTTCACGCTGATTAATACTACTATAATCTTTCCCAGTGGTTATTCTCCCACTTAGAGCCCAATCCAAAAGTCAGGAAGAACTCCACTGAGTTTTAACGGGTACAGGTTAGAGACCTCATCTTTTCAAACAAGCTGAAATATTTATCTTAAGGTTAGCCACACTATTCTGCGACTGTGAGCTGGGGAAATTTGTCTGAAAATCTCCTACTTTCAGACTTTTTTTATCTAGATTTTTGATACTTCCTGGTCTGTTCTGAGCAAAACACCATAAAAACCACTTCTCTTCCCTTTCACTATGCCTTTTCCACTGCTAGTCTAAACCAGGAAGCTTAGAAATGAGAAAAATACAGTGTGGGGCCAGAGAAGGTTAAATTCTTCTATGTATGTTTTGGTCAAAGGTTCASACATAATCCCTCCTTACCTCCAGCTATTTCTTTTTCGGGTGGCTATTATTTGCAAATTCACACAACCATGGCCTCAAGAGAACTTGAGAATCAAAACCCCATCACATTCTTTGGTAAAATGATCTCCTAACATCTTCTGCATGAGCAAGTTAACTCTGAATGTCTTTAGAGTATGCGAGGCTTTTTCCAATCTGGCTTTCTCTTAACTGCGATTGCTACAAAACATTTTAGATTCTGTGGGAGATTACTTATTTTCTTTCGACTTCTGCAATATTTTGATAGCATAGATRGCAAAATGTTTTAGTGTAGATAAATGTGACTGTGGGTTTGTGACTGTACTGAAGATCATGAGTCAATAAGTCTCATGATACCTACAGTAGCTTCTTAGATAAAAGAATATACTGATGTTTATCTCTCCAGAGAGAGATAAGTGTATTAATGCTGACTCTTAATTGTACATTGTTTAAATGTATGGCAGGTCATTTTAAAGCTACATTTATCTCCAGCTGGCACTACCTGCAAATTCCTTCTTTCTTTTCTGTCAAAATGTCCTTTCTGAAATGTCCCATGCTATTATATCACCAGACTAAATATTATCTGGTAGCTTGATTCTAAAGAGAAACTGAAAGAAGTGCAAAAATATCTTTTTTTTTTTTTTTTCAAAATAGAAAGGTGCAGAATGGCCAATTTAAGACTGACAGATGTCTTTTAGCATTATCTTCTGGCATCTGGGAGTTTGAGGGAAGCTGGAAGTTGTAGGTGTGGGGCATTAAGTAACTAAGCAGCTTATACTACCTAACATTGATTTCGGCATGGATGGGATTAGCCATGGGCTGATTAAAGGAGACTTTAGGAAAAGGAGGCAAGGGGGGACATTCAGGAGTAAAGGAGAAGGAGCTGCTGAAGCTGCACTTTACTTTTAGGGATATTTGAGCAACAACTTGCTGTAGCACAAGGCTTGTGCATTAATAGCCCTACATTACTGAAGTCCTGCACATCAGCACTAGAGCAATCAATACCTTAGAGGCTTCTCCATGCAGCATGGTATGGGAACCAGCTGCAACTTTGGGAGCAACTTTGGCTTCCGTCGAGTTTCCTTAAAAAAAGTGAGGATCTGGAGCTGTGAAGAGAGGCTGGGAATGCAGCAAAGGACTAGAAGAGAAGATAGATGGAGAGGTGGTGGCCTGCAGTTGTGCCACCTTAAAATAACGCACCGAAAATGTACCCCTAATAATGCAAGTACAGCAGTTACTCAAATCCCTTCTCTGTAACTGGCTCACAAGGTCTGTCAGCTTCCCACAGCCCGGGAATTTGCATACTGCCCATTTTTGTTCCGCAATAACCATCTATCTAGTTATTATGCAAATCAGATCGCCCGAAGCAAAGAGTTGCTGTTGTGGAGCTACAAACTCTTGGCATGATCGAAGGAAGGGCAGTCTCTGAATATGACAAAGCTGTCCCGCTCGCAGGGCGATGGCAGCTCTTCCTGAAAATGCTACCAGGGATTCAGACGAAGGCTGGCTTGCTGTGGAGACATCCGAGGCTGCTCTGCAGAGCAGGAGTGGGGCCAGCCCCGCTTCCTGAGGACTAATCACAAAATTCCCAGGAAATTTGACAGGAGTACAGTGCAAACCCAGCCATATGGGAGTATATGCAGAGAAGAAAAATACAAGAATCTTTATTTCTTAGCTGACCAGAAAGAAAAGTAGCTCATTTTTAATGGAGATATTTATTAGATTGTCTAAGCATTTTCTGGAATCTCCTTCTTGCTGGCTTGCTCTTGAAGTCAGTGCAACGACGTTCAAGCTTTTCTCTCTGAGCTCCATACAAAATGCTAGATCGAGGAGCTGATGGGGATGTGCTGCTGCTCTCCTCCTAACTCATCTCTTCCCAAAGACTCACAGTTGAAACGTGCCAAACTAGGGAAATGTGGCTGGCAGCTGAGCAGCTCCACTTTTTCCAGGAGCTCTTCTCACGACCGTCAAAGATAAATCACCTATGAGGCAGGGAGGCAGAGCAGGAACGGAGCTTCCTGCAGGTTCAGGAGAACTGTGGGCCTGAGTAGAGCCAAAGACGACCTTTTCCTTTTGCTCTCCTGAGGTTCTGCTTTCCCTATGCAGGCCTCCTCCTGGAAAATAAGGAGAAAGCAGAGAGGGCAGAACATTTTTGTCTTTTGTCTAGAAATGCCAGTGACGTTTTCCTCTTGGAAAGCAGACCTTGGTGCATCCTGAGGAATTTAAAAGCATGTCTTCTTTATAAGCTCTGCTGATGCAGACAAGAGATTTTCCATTGCTGACCCTGAGACATTTCCCAGTGTTGGCACCGATCTCTTGACAAGTTTAGCATGCCCAAATCAAGAGGTCATCTGGGTGAGCATCCTCCAGACACTTCCCAAATATTTTATAGCTATCCATGAATTCACAGACTGGAACAAAATGCCACTGGCATAGGGTAAGCTCCTGGACATGGAGCAACACTGATGCTTTGGATTTCCCTGCTTGACAAAACTATCTAGGAAAGGCTGTGATTTTGTCCATGTGCATCCAGCCCCACACCACCTCTCACTGCCTACTGGGCACGACTGGCTCTCCAGGCCAAAATAACCAAACAGAGGGATTTTCCATAAATCATTAGCCAGGGATCTGGAAGGTTTGCTTCCCAGACACTAGATGGAGCTAGGCAATTGAGGTTCCCTTTCAGCCTCCTTGCACGCTGCGACTGCCAGAGCAATGCAAGGGGTGGCGGGATGGGGCTGTGCCCTGGAAGCGGGTTAGCGGCTCCCCTAATAAGGTTTACTTTCTTTATTAGCAACAATAGCCTCATACAGCAAGGCCAGCTTCATCCTGACATGACATGAAATAGGTCAGTATTTGGATAGACAGATTTATTGTGCAGTTTGTATTTGGGCTTAACGGTTAAAATAAATAGTTCTTTTCTTCCCTTGGGAGCTGATGAGCCAGACTCACTTCCAAACAACTGAAGACTTCTGTACTTTTTGACAAACACAGTTCTCCAATTAAGAACAGTAAATAGGATTATACGGGCTGAAAAGGCTCTTTATCACTAGAAAGTTTGCATGTGGGAAGTGGGGTCTCTATAGTGTTCATTGTAATTCTTTCAAAATGCAAACTTAATGATTTTGTCGCATCCAGGGTTCAGGGTTTTCAAAGGAAAAAGCTGCTTAAAGGCAGCCAGCCCTCCAAGGAAGAGATCTGCATCTGTATTATTAATTCTGTATAATATAKAGAGAATTTATATATATAAATATATACATATATAAAAGCACATAGATATATGTATATATACATATATACAGTAATCAAAATCTTTAATATGTAGCCTTTGCTTTAAACCCCCTGAAGAACTCAATCGTTTTTTTTCCCTTGGGGAGACTTTCTCTTGTGTGCAGTTGATATATACACATCTCTCCCTAAATTACAGCRGAATAAATGACAGGTCAGAAAAGGCCAAATCATTCAGCAGCGCCAGGAACACAGGATGGCAGCTGCCTGCCAGCWGCTCAAAGATACTGCAAGCCCAGTGCAGAGCAGTTATAAAATAACCTGTTAATAAAAGAAGCTTGGTTCAAAACTCTGGCAGCGAGTACCTAGCCAACACCGTACAACATGAGCACTTATATCCTATATCACATGGCTGCAGATGTTTGTATTATGTTTATAATTGTTTCATCTCTCTTGACTCTAGAACATCTGTGACATATATYAATTATGCATCATATACAGACAAAGCATGGTGATTTAGTTTTGTGATTACAGATTATTAGTTCTATTGGCTCCCTCTCTTGTCTCTATAATGTGAAACAGAATTTACCAGTTTATTTTGTACCTTCTCATCTTGTGCAACCCAGCTTTGTTACCAGGATAGTTTTCCCTGTAGTATAAAAATTCCCTGTAGTATAAAAATTATCATTTTTATAACTTCTCCGTGCCCCTTCCATTTCTACTAGGTTTCTTTGAGATGAAGTGGTTGAAATGTAAATATTAATCTAGGTGGGGGGGGGATACCATCTGTTTCTGTCATGGTGCATTCCCATATTCTCTTCCTGATGGACTTCCGCAGATGTTTTTTTTCCATTYCAGGGGCATACAGAATGGCAACCTGCACTGGAGTACCCAATAATGGCCATATTATAAGTCACAGAAAAGATTCCTTGGTCTTGCTGAAGAAAAGTTTTCACTGTCATAGACTGTATTTGTGCCTTTTCTGTTAGCATCACATATTTCCTTCCTTCCTTCCTTCCTTCCTTCCTTCCTTCCTTCCTTCCTTCCTTCCTTCCTTCCTTCCTTCCTTCCTTCCTTCCGTTCTTTCTTTTAAGAATTCCTTGAAAGCTCATATAGCATCTGTAATTTTGTCATTTAACTGCAGTTTTGCAGGACTTTTTTATTCTCCAGTTCTTTCTTGGGGGACAGGTATGCCTCTTAGAGCTTGTGATTAGGTGATTTGGCAACCTGATTTAGAGTCAAATTTGAGCTGACTTCCTCTGCTTGTAGAGTGCCTCAGATCTGCTAGGCTATGAGTGGACATTCCCATCTTCTCCTTTTGGCTTGATGCTGAGCAGGTTTGTCTGTTCTCCTGTCCTTGACCTCTCCTATCAAAATACTTGAAGTTGTTGGAGAAGGCTCAGCTTAAATGATAAGTGGTGGTCCTCAGAGATATGAAAAGTTCAAAAGAAGAAGAATCATTGTGAATGAAAGAATAATCAAAATCCTCTCACTGTTTAATTTTGGAATCTATGCATTGCTCCTTGCCCTCTCTTCCTTTTGTCACTAACTGGGAGGGATCTGATGAAAGATSCTCTGGTCTAAGCACTTTCATTTCTCCTCTCACATGTGGGGATACAACCCAGCAATGAGCAAAGCATCTTCACACGCTTAGMAGAGATTTCATTTTGCACTTTTGCTGTAATCCCCCAACTTGCATGTACTTAAAATGCAGCCTCCTTCCWGGCTGAAGGCGAAGGGAGCCAGCAAGGGTAGGAGAGCCGAGCTCAGTGGGGCGCACGGCACGTTGCAGCTGCGTTTGTTGGAAGCATTTTTTCAACGTCCTGGCTTGGTGCCCCTGTTTTCTTGGTGCCCAAGGCAGTTTCACACATTTCCTAGCAATCCATCTGTGAAAGCTAGAAATGCAGCAACAATGCTCAATGCACAAGCATCGGCAAAGCCAGGCAGAGGAAGAGCCTAGGAAGAGCCTTTGCTCTCAGTGGCTGAGTGCAGTAAGACACTGAGAAAGTCATTCAGTTCAGTTCACACATGCTGCAGAGCAAAAGGACCTTTAGGGAAAAAAAAGAAAAAAAAAAGAAAAAAAAAAAAAAGCTTTACAACACACTATAAAACACACATCTGCAAGGAACTTTAATTGCTAATATGCCTCCGTGCCAAAACAGATGGATGGAGAATTAGTGTTTTGAAAGAGAGGTGGAAGAAAAAGGGATRGCTCAGTGCAGGGCAAGTTTTTGTTTATAGGCATTGAATGGGACTAGAAGACTACAGAGCTGAGTTTTGAAAAGAAGAAGAGCCAATGCTACTCTTTTGGAAGGTGAATTTTCAATAAATATGTTCTCAGTGACCATCAATTAAAACGTTTAATTTTTGACTGAAATATGTGTGGTAAAATATTTATCATCATCCTCATGGACAAAGGATTCTGCTATTTTAAATGAATAAAAAGTGGTATGTTGKTTTCGTACCCAATACTCACTTTTATTGCTTGGATAAATCATTGTCATTTATAATTAAACCCCTCACCCTGATGTCTTTCAGCTTGGAGAGGCATAGAGGTTATTTAAATGAGAGCTTTATGGTGATTATGAGTTTTTTTTAATTTATTTTGGGCCAGTAACGTGTGCAGGTACATGTCCCCAATCAGAACTGCTAATGTTAATATACTTTAAATTAAAATTAACTTGACTGTGAATAGGAATACTGGGCTGTACAGTATCTCACGGATTCGCTGAGCCTGTGAATGTTTTCCCCTTCTTAAACAAGTTGCTCAATGTGATCATTTCTGGCTATCATCATAGACAAATTTGCCAAAGAAGTCAAAGCAGAATGCCAAACTAACAGCTAACGCTATCATTAGCTTGAGCATTTGCTGTGATTTCTTCGTTGACAAACATGTTTGTTAGAACACATACCGGGTGGAGACATCTTAGAAGTGAGGCAAGAGCAAGGAAATTAAGACAGTTTGCTTGACATGCAAATTATCATCACAGCTCCAACCAGCCTCCGAGAAAGATATACTCTATAAAAATGACACATGCAAGAGAATATGCCACAGCCTCTTTTTGTATTCAGGCAACTGCTGCTCTGTTTTTTTTTTTTTTTTTTCACAGTATTTAAGGTAAAAATCTTCCTTTCCCAAGTATTTTATTCTGGATTCTTTTTAAACATTGTAGGTTTTCTCTCTGCAACTGCAGCTTGTCACCTATTGTACCTTTCTTCTCCCAAACTTTAACTGAATCTTCTTGTGGCACCACTATATGGCATCAGGGAAACTTTGGAGACGTTTCAGGGGAAACAGAATCCAAAGGTGGCAGTAATTAAATTGTGAGAAGTTTATTTTCTGAAAACAAAGGTCTAGAAGTTTGAGACTTGCACAAAGAAGAAGTCTCTTGTAAGCTGTGCCCAGCACATCATAGGCATTCTCATAGCAGTAACATCTTCTCTTGGTTTCTGCAACAGTGAAGAGCTGGACCAGAGATGATCTGGTACAGCTACTCCCACAGAAGATCAACCCACAGCAAGTGAATCTTAAGCAGCCAGGACTATTCACAGTTAACAAAATTCAGGTTATTTCTGCTTGAAAAATATGGATTTTGGGCTAAACTCTGTGCTACTCAAAATGAAAAAGCATGGCAGATGAATTTCTGAAGTAAATCTATACCTTCTATAAAACGGAGCTGTAATAAAAGAGATGTATAAAAGCTGTTGTTTCRCAAAGAATGCTATTTGATTTGCATTAATACAATGGATGAGGCTGCAGYTGAAGAAAAGGATCACAAATCAATGACTATGCTTTTTCAACAAATTGAATCTTCCATAGCAGTGCTTTTCATACATACRTATTAGACCTCATATCAGGAAGCAAACCTGAGCACAGGCAAGGAAAAATCCTATATTCTCAGACTATAATCTTAGCTTTACATTGTTGTAATTGAATTGCACAAATAAAACAAAAAACATGCATCTCTTTAAGCATAAGAATATGAAACAGCAATTTGGAGTATGAAAACTTGTGTGCTTGTCAATATAATATATCCCATGATGAAAAGATGGTAGAAGTAAATGCTCAAAGTTAGTGTGTCAAACCTGGTTTTGCTGTGAGATTTATTTATCCTGAATGAAATTTTCATTAAAGATCTTTTCTAGATAAATAAATAAAAAAAAGAACATTCATGATTCTTTAYATTCTGGAAACAGTTGAGCCCAGCAACTCACAAATGAGTATATCTTAGAAATGTTGAAGCTAATATGACTTAGCGAGGAGCCTTTTTTCAGTCTCTCATTGTGATAGCAGGGGCTATGGAAGAGTGGGATTTATTCTGGAAACCTGACATCATTTCCACCCACAGCACTGAGCCGTGGTGCTTGTGAAGTGCTACCTAAGCCTTGTGTCTGAGGAGGATCWGGCAAAAGCCTGACTGCTGTGGCTGTCGCTGCTTTTGCTGTGACCTTCAAGCAGCCAAAGCACCATAGCCTTTCGTGACCGTTACCTGCTGGAATGACACAGCTGCTCTGGGGTGCTGGAAAAGTCCGTGCTCGCACAGCCCAGGAACAATAATGCGTTTTATCTAAAGTACAAAAAGGTGTATATATATATAAAAAAAAGCCTATAGGATCCTCCATCAGCTTCGTTCGAAAGGATTAGTAAAGGGCAAAACCRAATTTGGGGTTCTCATTTTGCCTTAAACAAAGGCCTTCTGTTTAACAACTAAAGGGACATTGCAGCGAATGTAGAACAAATCCAAACGTTTTGGCAATCTCAGACACAGTCTACTGGAAAACCTATTATCTACCCTCTAAAATGAAAAGTCTAATTTTTCAAGCTGACACTTCATAGGGCCTCCTGTGAAGTGTGGCTCGCAGTGGGTAAGTAGAAACACACCTGATAATTCCATCCCATCCGAACAACAGAAGTGCTCCCAGATGTCCCTTTTAGTGAGAAATATTCACTGGCAGTGCCTCCCAGAGCTGGCTCTTCTTACAATGTTCAAATTACCATTTGAACCTGTGATCACAGCTTTGGTATCCTCTGCTTCCCTTAGGGACTTCAGCGTGAGCTTTTGCTGTACCTCAGCAGACCTTAGCTGGTGGGTCAGACAGTAGACACCACTCTGAGACACTGGCTCATGTGCAGGTTCTTCCACCTACAGCATCATCTCCATGGCACTGATTTGACCCAAGTCCATTGGAGTTAAGAAACTGGCACTGACAGGGTGTGTTTCACTTCTAATGATGCTTTAAAATAACAGTGACATGCTCTTTGGGCCACCCTTATGTCAGCTTCTCATCTACTTTTGACATTCCAGCTACTGCGGGGTGATTTTTGCAGGCAGCATTTTATGACCAGGTGCAATCGAAATAAAGTAACCATTAATCATCTGCTTACAGTCACACATCAAGCACAGAAGTGTCTAAATGGCATCCACTGCTCGACACTTGATTGTGGACATCACATCTGTGGCTGCAATTAGTTCATTTGCAAATTCTGTGCAGAAAATAGATCCCAGAATCTAAAGCTCTGGCATTCAGGTTTTTTTCTTTCCTATTTCTTTCTTTTACTTTTAACTTCCATTTTTGCCATTTCCTGTTTGGGCTCCGAAGTATTTTCATACATAACGGCAAGCTCACTTTGTCATCCTTACTCCCGTTATTAATCTCTGTGCAATGTCACATTTATTTAAGTATTGCTCACAGGTGTGAGGTTTTTTGCAGATTTGGGCTCCTTTTCAACAAAAGGGAGAGTAACAGGCAGCAATAAACTTTTCCCAGTGCATAAAGAGAACCAAACATTTTCAGGAAGAATATATTTACTTTGAAAAACAACAAAATAAAACGAATAGACCTGAGGTGTCTAGAGACAGCAGCAGACTTTTTTTTTTCCTTCTTTCAAAACATAAAGATGATGTCCAGGAGAAACAAAATTGTAACACGCAGACGGATTTAGTGGCAAATGTTCCCTTAGGAAGCTCTACCTGTCCTACACTGGTCAGGATTAAGCACGATCTGTGAAACTACTGGCCTATATTTTTCCACTAATATTTATTCTAAGCATTCAGATCTAAGAAAAAAAGAATGGATAGAGAAACTGTTAATAAAACAGGAGTTATCTTTCTTATCTACATTATTAAAATTACTCCCTTTTTCTACGAGAGGCATGGTAAAGTTCTTTGCATTTTTGACTTGGATTGAATGTATTTTCCCCAGTTTGGGACAGCTGCATCCCAGAAACAAGCTCGCTATGGTGGCCAGTGGAGTCACCACTTCTTTTTAACTCTTTCTGCCACAGCATCAGGCAGTTCAGTGTTTCCACTCTTGTTTCCCTGGCAAGCAAGCCAGCGCTTTAGGGCTCCTAGGGATAGCTACGCTCCTAAGCAAGCCAGACTGACTTTCTTATCCATGCACACTGGGCTGGAAGTCACTCTCACAATGGTTCTAGGAGTAGTTTATGCCAGAACAGTATCACCTTAGCAGTGTTTTTGAAAGTACTTGTATCTGACAAGGGAAGGCTCTACAGCATGTACTAAAGGGTAATTTAGCTAGTACTAGTATACTTTCTCTAATTACCTTACAYGGCCAAAACTCAGTTGAAAAACTTTGATTAATCCCTGCAGGCCATACTCAAGCAAAATGAACTGTTCCYTACCAAGGATGGAAATAAATCAGTGAGTAAAAATTTGTTCTGAGTAGCTAATCTCAGGTTAAATGAATGATTAGCTTGCAAATAGAGTCTTGCAAGTAAGTGCTGGTGGGCAAGGCTGTGCTGGTTCCCTTGAAGGCCACCAGGCAACTTAGCAGCAGATCCTTTCCATGGGAGGCAAAGGGTAGTAGGCAGATGACTGAGCAGATAATTCAAAATTGGAGCAAATTACTCCCTGCAAAGCTGCATGCTATTTTACTGTACTGTTGGTGGGTACTATTTTACTGCACCCACCACAGCGTTTATCTATTTTCTGGGTAATTAGGAAAGCCCTGTATGACATCCTTCATTAAGTTCCTCAGTATAATGGTAAAAGTTGTAGTTTCCTTCGCATGTTAGCAGGAAAGATTTCTCAGTGGTGAATGATGGCTGTCGAATACACTCGGGCTTGCTTTCCAGCCACCTGTATTTTCACCCTAAGCACAAGCAAATACCGCCTATTTTCCCCTAGACTTCACGCAGTCCTTACCAGCTCTGTATTCTGTAGGATTAACCCCTGCAGGAAAAGCAGGGCTCAAGCCTGGCTCTGCTGGGGACCCCCTTGTTGCTGGCAGTGTGGTGGTGTAGGCTGGATTTGTTTGTGCTCTGCTTATGCTTGGAGCCACAGCTAAAAGTACAGGATGGGTAATGTATCTCTGACACAAGTCAGCTTCTTTCTGAGTATCCTCCTAACTTTAAATCCTTCAGAGTGGAAAAAAAAAAGAAAAGTTTATTCACCAAATGCTATTTCCAAAGGAGACTGTCTGGTTTATCTGCCTTTTTACACACACACTAAATCACTGGGGTTGTTAGGCAGTATTATTTGCGCCAGAACAGTATTCTGCATTCCCAAGCTTCCTGTTCCCYGCTAAGGGCAGTGAGCTTGAAGCACCTAAACCATGGAGCCAGACAGTGATGTGGAAAGGCACCRACTGCCTCCGCCAAGCGCTGGGCCCTGCCACGGGAACCCAGTGTCATCCCCAGCGCAAACCTCCGCATGAAGGTGGCATGGGATGGCCTGTGCTGGGGACGCTCTGCAAAGCCACTTAATCAAAAAAATTAAAAATTATAAGGGAAAGGGGAAAAATATTAAAAATATTAAAAATTTTTAAAAAATATTAAAAAATATTAAAAAATATTAAAAAATATTAAAAAAATATTTAAAAATATATTTTAAAAATTATATAAATTATAAAAAAAAACAAAAAACATAAAAATTATAAGGCAAGGGAAAAAATATAGTCTAAAATTGTTTAAAAAACAGATTATCTAAAAGAAAATTCTCCCGCTGCAAATTAACCTCTGTTTTCCCAGAAAAGCTGTGGACAGAACCACACTGAACCGCAAAAGAGCTGGGCTGGTGAAGTGGCCACCTGAAGTGTGCCAAGACCCATGTTTCTAGGGGACTGGAGCAGCAAAAGGGGCAGCGGTGCCACTGCCACTCTCACAATCCCGTCCGGAGCCGAGGCGGCCGCTTGGGCCCAAGCACAGTGATGGGGACAGTGCGTAGGTAGTTGGAGCCTCTTTGCCACGGTGGATTTTGCTCCCCGGGAGCTGCACTGTGTATCCCAAGATGCTGAACAGGAGCTGGGGACGGCACATCRGATGGTGCCGGTGACTTTGTCGCTGGTTATGGAGGCAGGCTGGAAGCGAAGCCGCGCGGTGACTCACGCTCCTCACAGCCTGCGGCGGAGCTCTGGCTGCTGCTGGCACGTGAGCCACGTTGCAGAGATTGCTCCTGACTTCTGCTGGCGCTCGGGTTTACTAATCTTCAAACCAAAGTCCTCCAAGGGGCGGACGGCAGTAGCTCGACCATCTCCTCTCTGGGTTCTATGGGTGCTATGACAAGGGGGCTCCTTCCTCAGCACTCTGGTAGGTGCAGCTGGTAMCCAGAAGGGTGGTGTTCTCATCTAAAGTGTAGACAATGAGACATCCTATTAGAGAACCTCAGAGACTAGAAGAAAATGAGGAAAAAAAAAAACCAAAACCCGAGAGCAAGCGTATCCCAGAACTCAAGGGTCTGTTTTTGCTTCATGCTCTCTATTTTGCAATGGCTTTTGCCTTCCCCGATTACAGAATCAGCCTCTTGATTTTTCTGACATTTAGATGTTGTTTGCTTTGTTTGCTGATTCTTACACATGGTTTCCAGCACTGAATTTGTCAAGCCAGGCATTTCAGAATTTTTTTTAGTGTCAGCTGCAATTTCTACATTGATGGCATTTTTTTATCTAGACTTGCTTTTTTGTAGCTTTTACCAATGCTACGAGATGATGAGAATCTGAACAGTGTCCATATTTCCTTTCTCTCAGATGTTAGCTTATGATGGTCCTCTCTAATTGGAAATTGGAAGTTTTTCCCGCTTTATAACAATGTGAGATTCAACCATAGTATTTCATTTTCAGAAAACAGTGAATACAAGGAGCAAGCTTTCATACAAGTAGGGCAAACAGGCTGCTATTAGCAGAGGGATCTTCAAGTCCTTGGGTAACTTGGTAGATATGTGATGGAAATTGCATGAAGAACAAGTAAATTCCCTAGAAGCACTTGTGTGAAATGTGGAAAGTGGCTGATCTGCAGGGAATTGTACAATTTTGCTTTCCCACTGCCCTCCAAGGTTGATGGTCTGCTCCTTTCCTGCAGGTTCAGGTCCAGAGGAACAAGAAGGACCAAGTGGCTACACGAAGCCATTGCTCATGGCAGCATGTAGAGACACAAAGCAGAGCTGAGCACAGATTTCTGTGTGGGGAAGGGGATGAGAGAACCATGCTGCTGCTCTGGGAAGTTAGCTAAAACTGACTTCTTTTTTTAACAGAATTAAAAACAGAAGGTTTTTCTAACTTCAAATATTTACATGAATGGGAGTACTGCACTATATCCATCAAACACTCATGGACTGAAGATGTGTTGAAATCTTTGTACCTGATCTCCCAGAGAGCTTCATGAGCTGCTTGGAGCTAGTTTATATAAAAAAAATAACCTAACCTGAATGACAATACCAGAGCTTGTTAATGCTGTGTTTACACTGTGTGAACTTAAGTTACCAGCACTACAGGAGAGGATGTATATTTTAGATAACACAATCTGGTTTCTATCTGTTGTATTTTTAGATTTTAATCCTATCAGTCTCTTAGCTAAGCAAATGAATATCAAGTTTAACCATTGTTTTAAAGAAGGAGAAAATCCCATCTTATCTTCAAAACAATAGATTTGAATATATAAAAAAGAAGTTAAACCTATCAATTAACTCAGAAGCTGAGTGACATTTCCCTAACTCCTCTTCTACTTAGCGGAGCTTGCTGGGCCAAAGCAAAAGGAAATGGATTTCCCAAAATTTCACTCCTTTTGTCTCCCTTTTTTTTCCTTCATAAACAGAAATTGTCTCCGAGAACTGACTTCCGCAGGCATTAACTTCTCCGGGATTTTAATAACATTTCTACAAAAACACGTGCTTTCCTCCTGCCTGCCCTGTAAACACGAATGCGAGAGCAGAGCCAGATGCCGGCTGCCAGCGGCGCCGTGCCGGCCTCGGCCGCRCGCCTGGAGCCACAGCAGCTCCATGGGCTCCAGCATCGTGCTGCTCGGGAGTCACCGGCGGGCCACGTCTGAGTCCCATTGCTGGAGTCCTCCTGGTCTCAGGAGCGGTGTGTGGAGCTGATGGGTTGAAAGTCAGGGTCATGGGGATGCAGTTATGGGGAGCCCTGGGGCTGAGGTCACTCTTTGCAAGCCTGATGGAGGTGATGGAGCTATCACCCGAGGAGACCTGTTGGTACCATGTTGTATGGTACCGAAACCCAGGCACCTGGTGTGGGGCCAACCAGGAACCAGTGATGCACCAGAGATTGTCCTCCATGGGCACCTCATTACATGCTATCAGGGAAAAGTGCATCACTGCATGGTGTGAAGGCCACCTCTGCGCCCTTGAAAGCTCTCTCCTACCATCCCAGGAAAACATGAGCAAGAAGAGTTTGCTTCCAGGAGGCTAGGGCTGCTCCGTGGGGTGTTACACGCTCTGGTTTCTACCCAAAGCAGGCAGAAACATGAAGAGGTACAAGGCAAAGTCAAGGAGTGCCTGGTTAAAATAAATGGGGATCCTGTCCGGGTGAGGTTTGCAGCTCAAGCCTTTAATAAAAAACAAGTCAAGAAAAAAATACATTTGATTCAGCACTACGTCAGCTATTTCAAAAGCTTTAAATAGAACCTCTGATGTGACTGACCTTGAAGAAATTTGTTATTTATGGTGGTATCAACCAAAAAAAGTTGGAATTCCTACAGAGGCTTTGCMGGGTGGTTTCCTAGGAATTTTTTTTGCAGGGGTAGCAGAAGTAGGAAAAGCAATCCAGATAAGCACATAAGTAGATCCAGAACCACATTTTTCAGTGGATATAAAACACAGAGTCGGAGAAAGCAAAAAAAAAAAAAAAGTTTTATATAAAGGATTTGCTTATTAATAGATAATGTATTATTTAGCGTGTGTGTAATTTTGAATGTTAAATTGGGAAGGTTTCCAAACATTCCCTTTCCCTTCCTCGCCTGTGCCCACTGGCAGCTCCAGTGCCTTCCTGCTCAGTGGCCTGCGTCCGTGCTCGCTACCTAATGACATGGTAAGTGACACGGGAAGCCCTAGGGAGACTGAATTTGGATCCATTATGGGACTTCTGGGCACTTCTGACAGTTCCCTAATCTCAGCAGAATCCTTTTTCCCTGGTGCTGGCAACGCTCTGCACTCCACGTTATCGTGCTGGTTTCAGCCTCATTATTTGATCTATAGGGTGATTTATGATCTTTGTTCTGCTCAGCCTGATGCGCACACCCGATAAAAGAACAAGGGTCTTCTAAAGAGATAGATGATTGCAGCTGGGGCCCTGTGACAAAAGTCTGAAGACAACTAATCCTCTTGGGAACAATTTGTATTTTAATTATATAAGTGGGGACAAATGTCATATGAGGAACATACAGACCTAATCAGTTCAAGTTGTACTGTCAAGGAAAATAACTACCTGACACTTTTCCTCATATAGCACTATAAATGCTTCATATTCATGTTTAATATTCATATTCATTCATATTCATTTTCATATATTCCTATAGCCAATCCTATATACTTATACCTTTAAGTAMATTAGTGAATTCATGTTACCTCCACAGTTACAAGGTGTGGCAGCATTTTCCACGACTGAAGTTTTGGTTAATCTTCCAAATCCTCTAGGTCTGGCATCTGTTTGTGACCTGCTTTAGATAAATATGGCATATATATGGCATAGCATATATAAGACAAGCTTAGAGCTGCCTGGAAGCTTTGAAGGCAGCTACCTGAGTGCCCAGTGACCAAGGACCGTCTCCTCCCTGGTGCAGGTGCTGTACCAGGCTGGACTGCATTGGGTGAGCTTGTATGTGAAGGGCAAAGCCGGGAGAGGTGCCTGAGACACCAKCGACCTGGAATGCAGGAAAAGGACGGATTCAAGAGGAAAAGAACAAGACAGATGAATCATTAAATGAATGGCAGCACACCGTTTTCCTTGTCATAGGCCACTTATAAAAGGATGTGATTTTCTGATGAGAAATCATGGGATAGAAGAGAGGCTAGCCAACAACTGAGTTTCATAAGCTTATACTAAAGTATGCAATGACAAAACACCATGTAACAAGGATACTAGAGAACAGTTTTAATAACATATTCCAAACTTCCTGAGGTTGTTTATACCTTATTTCAGACTGATGAAAAGCTTTTTCTTACATGTGCACTTGTGTGAAATACCTTTTAGCTAGTGCTAAGAGATGTGTGGGTAAAACAGCACATACTTTTTCAGCTAAGGACAGAAGAATTTCTTCTACACCTCCAAAAAAGCTCACATAACTACAAGATTTCAGTTTTATTTCAAAACCTCTCTTCCTACAAATTAGCATCTCAAACAGAAAATCAGCTGTTACTTTTAACAGAATTTCATTGAGTAGGCATCATTCTGTAGTTTTTTTCCTTCCTTAGACATTAAAAAGGCTCATGGGGTCAATGATGAGAAGTGAAATGTTGCATAGAAATCACTAGTGTGATCAGAGAGCAGGACCAGATTCACTTCCACACCCCAGATATTTGTCCATGCAAAGCCCACTGATAAAGATACAAAGCTTAGGAGTGACAGCCGTGACTCAGACCCAAAGTCATTACCGATTAAAACTAGTCACTAATGAATGACTTGTTTGGTGAGCCATATGAAAAAAAGATGGTGTTTTCAGTACGGATCCCAGAAGACAGATGTCCACATTTCAGAAATTACTTCCAAACTGGCACTACTTGGCACTCTCAGAACAGAGAGAMAAGATTTAAAAGAATACTCCTAAGCTAAAAACATATTTGTGTCTGAACTCTATTTACCCACTATGGCCTGTGAACTTCTGAAAGGAAAAAGACTCTGTTCTGCACTTATACAACTCCAGGTGCAATGGGCTCCCGATTCTGAGTCTATAGATTCAGAAATATATTAATGTATCTTAACTGAATTAATACAAGCCAAACAAATGTGTATTTCTACTTCATTTTCTTCTGTCAGACGCTGCTCCCCTCTACCTAATCCTCCACTTATTTTCAGCTCTTCTGATTTTCTCAAGCCCTCCAAGGTTGCCTGGTGAGGACTTCAGCACAAATTCCATTCTGCAGGCTCAGGCTTCTTAGTCACCTTTCACAGTCCCTTGCATGGACCTGGGCAAGTCTGCATGCTAGAAGGGGAACCCCACCAATCTACAGCCTGGGGTGGATATTCAAGGTGAAGGAAAACTCATCCCTGTGAAGGAAATCTCTCTCTCTCTCTCTCTCTCTCTCTCTCTCTCTTATTTTCTATGTACAAGATCTGCACTTGCATTCTTTCCCCAGGAGACTACCTTAGCCTTGCAAATTATGGTACATCATGGAAAGACTTCTGCTGTCTCTCCTCTTCATGTGGTCTCTCTTTGAATACTACATTTAAGCATGAACAGGGCAAGAGAGAGCATTGCAGGGCAGTGATTTGGGCACCCAAGTGAGAACTGACAAGTGGGAAGTTATAAATATTTAATCTTTGTATGCAAAGTGTTACAGCTTCAGGAAGTGAGACGTGGCACCTGCTCACCCAGCTCAACCTAGGGCCCATGCCAGGGTGTGACGCAGCAAACTTAAGCTTCAAACAGATGGCAGAGTTGAACTTGGACCTCCTGAGCCATAAGCATGTGCTTTAGTCAACCTGCACATTCAGCCTGATGAGTGAATAATGGCAGATTAACCAAAGCCATGTTTTTCTTATGGTAAACTAAGGATACAATAGAAAAAAAACGTTTTGTCCAGGGCTCTCTGGCTAGCCCTACTGCTGGTGGTGRCTCCATAGCCAGCGCCACAGTGTCCCAGCCGTCACTTTGTCCTGCCGTCAGTGCACATCCTTCAGACACCAGCAGGAAACAAGGAGCGAGGCTGGAGGCAGGAAGCTCCACCGAGACAGAAATSAGCAAAGACAGGTGTAATCCCCAAACTGCTTTTAGCCTGTTTTGGCAAATAGACAGTCCCCAGTGTGACAGCCTCCCCCTGACAAGGGCAGCTCAAGATTCCCAGGGTATGACAGGAGCTTCCTAGCGGGAGCCAGGAGACCTGGAAGAGCCAGCTCCCTGTTTTGTGGGCAAATAGAAAGGGCAATGGTGGGGTGGCAGCTTCTGGAAAAAAATGTGTTTTAAATTCAGCCTCTTGTGTCTTTAGCATCACTGTTAAATGGCAACTACGGAGTAATACAAAATGAAGGAAGTCTAATAGTGTTTACCCTGGGCTTTGCAGCTGCCGCCTAGCCCTCGGCTTTACCTCTGCCATTTCCTCACCCACAGCTGCTCCTTAGCTGGAAACTTTGGGTCAGGTTTAACTTGGATCCTTTTAATCTCCTGTGCTTCTCTATCTGGGGACTTGTCTCTGTTCTTTCCTTGCCTCTTCTCACTGCTCTAACAACTGAAGCTTTTCTTCAAGGCTTGCTGTTCCTTTTATTTTTTTTTCCCAAGCAGCAAACAGTGAAAACAATTATGCAGTTAAACCTCCAGGAAGCACCGAATTTAAACCACAGAGATGATATGCGTTTGAGGACAAACTCGAGGCCAGGTTCCTCCAGCCTCCCTTGCTCCCACACCGCCTGCGGTTGCGTCTGAGATCCCTCTGGCCTTGCTGGCAGTTCCCTGTGTGCACGTGCAGTCGCTGGAGGGGAAAAAAAACAGCAAAAAACTCCARCTGCACCCTCATACACAGACAAATCCTGCTAGGAAATGACAGGGAGTAGCTAGAAGAAATCAACTTCAAAGATAGGAAATGCTTGTAGCTCCTTCCCCAGGAAGGAGAGAGAGGAAAGAGAAAGTCTTGGCTCTAAAGAAGGGGGTGGCTTTTGCTGGAATCACTGCTTTTTCGCTCACTCTCTTACATGGGGYGCTGCTGGCTTTTATGCTCCCCCATAAACATCCTAACGTGAGGCAAATGGAAYGTGCAAGTTCACCAAAGGGAAGTGAAAGAGCCAAGCATGCTTTGTTTTGGTTTTAAACCACGCTTTAGAGGATCAACCTATGGCTTTTTTGCCGCTGGGAAAAGGAATASTTCAGATTTTTCCCAAGAGCAGACACCATTTTGCTTATTAGATAGATATCTAGGCTAAMAATTTCAGCCACTGAGGATCGTATAGGACACTACAAAATCAAGAAAGGTCCTGAGTCAAATTCCTTTATACCAGTAGGGATCTTTCCAGACTTGTAACTAGATATGGGTTGAAAAATCACACAAGGACATTTTTGACAACCCTTTGGATAATCTACTAGAAACAGAGTCAGGAATGGACCCTTATTTATGAAAGATTGAAGAATCATGAATTCATCATCTGCGGATGGTACCAAGGAGCCTCTCTATACTGATCATCTCATTCCTTTTTTTAATGATATACTGTTTTTTTTCCTTCTGCATCTTCTTTCCCTCCTCCAATGAGCAGCCCTTACATTAAAACAGTTATTTTTTAAAGAGAGA
This sequence comes from Nothoprocta perdicaria, assembly GCF_003342845.1. Classification (NCBI taxonomy): domain Eukaryota; kingdom Metazoa; phylum Chordata; class Aves; order Tinamiformes; family Tinamidae; genus Nothoprocta; species Nothoprocta perdicaria. Next base: position 2,649,519 of record NW_020454427.1, on the reverse strand, counting down.
GCCCATCTATCTTCTAGATGGTCACTCTTAAGTTCCTTTGAAATCTGTTAGGTTTTAAACCCAAGACGAGGCTACAAGTTGAAATACTRCAGCACATAACGAAGCCTCCGTGTCCTTGGGAGCCACATTCAGGAGAATGAGTCACTGCACCTGCAGGGAAGGAAGAAGGAGTCAAACTGATTTTCCAAAGTACTGACCACTGACATGTCATGGGGTAGATGTGGCCTTAAGGGAGGAGAAGGACAGGAAAGGAGACCCAGACTGCTTTTTGATGTCCTCCACAATGTTACATTTGCTGCATTAGAAGGGAAGCAGGAAAGACACATATTTATCAGAGGCTATATTCTGGTTTTTGTGCTAAGGAGACTCCGCTACTCTTTTGGCAAAAAAAACTCCACTTCGTGAATGTTGAACCAGAGGTGGTTGTACTGGGACAAGACGTGTTGGCAGCAGCACCCTAGCAAACYGAGTCACTGCACAGTCCTACAGCTCCCCTAGAACCATTTTATTACCTTCGCTTTTATTATTCCATCCAAAACAATRTCTTCAATTTCTTAAGATCAGTTGTCTCACCAAAGAGAAACTATAGGACTTTTGGAAAGGCTTTGCCAGATCTATAACAATACATCTCTCTACTTAGAGGAATTTATTTTCAGAGTTATTTACCGTATGCATAGGGTGATATCCTGAAAATACGTGTTTAGATTTTTTGACAAAATTTCAACAAAACATTTTGATGTARTCACCAAAATCTACTAAAGAGATTGAAAGATATGTAGCTTTTGCAATAAGCTAATATTCTCTTATGCTTTGTAGTATTAATACTGTGTCCAGCCTTTGAGTATTTCCAATCATAGAACTACTGAAGCAAGAATTCAGCTGTTTAGCAAAAATTGTATGTCTTCTAGATGTGCCTTATCTACATAAAAGCTTTGATCTCAGCTTAGACTCTGGGTCATGTAGTATAGATAATGCTTGATTTTTCATTGTTGTTATTTTATTTTCTTTTTAGTAAATTAAGCCTTTTCCTCTGTCTTCTCACTTTTTTTTTCTATATTCAAGAAAATAGAGAAACTTCCAAACTTTTCCAAAACTTTCTGGTTGGCGTTAGGATGAAATACAAAGTAAACGAAAAGTTTCTTTTCATTTCATGAAAGATATAGAATACATTTTTCAATGCACAAAATACCCAATACTTGGAACATTTGACAATTCAAAGAGAGAAAAAGATATGAGCATGTACATATCTTCAGAGCGTAAACAATCCAGTCTCATCACATCACATCAGTTTGAAGAAAAGAAAG
>NW_020454427.1:2575145-2648130 GCF_003342845.1 Nothoprocta perdicaria | reverse complement strand
GAAAGAAAGAAAGAAAGAAAGAAAGAAAGAAAGAAAGAAAGAAAGAAAGAAAGAAAGAAAGAAAGAAAGAAAGAAAGAAAGAAAGAAAGAAAGAAGGAAGGAAGGAAGGAAAATCATAATATCTCAGTTTTTCTACTACTGTGTTACTAGATGCTGTAAAACTAACTAAATGGCAGAATGGGTGATTTGGAGAGTTGATAAGAGGATATATAACTTGTCAACTGTTTGAATCCAGCCTAGGTTGCCAATAGAAATAATAACAGTAATAGRAAGTCTTTACCATCTGACAGCTGTTTGGCTTAAGTGAAACGAGCCGGTGGCCTACTTGTATATTTTTAAATTACCCATCACTCCAGTTTGTAGACAGTGCCGTAAAATCTCTCAGACTGCTTCCTAGAGAAGTGATGTCAATGGACAAAACTCAAYCAGGGTGTCTTTAGTGATAGCAAGAAACTTCAAGACAGAAATGAAAAGCTCTATGGGAGCCTCTTTTGGTGAATGCATTTACAGTCTTCTGAAGCTCTGCTGGTGATATCCTCAAGGCTGAATCCTTAGCTGTCCCTATGCCCATGCAGGTGATCTGAGTGTATCATTCTTCAGGATTACATTGACCCTGGGACACAGCTGGAGCTGCCACTGCAAATGTGCATTTAGGAGCCTGGCAGTTCCCACTGGGAAAAGCCAGAAAATACCCCCAGGGACATCCTGGTGAGCTGTAAATGCTTCATGGACCATCAAGTCACCTGAGCAGGTGACTCAGGACAGCTGAGCAGGTGAAGCAAAGGCAAGACACCCAACCCCATGAAGATGCAGGCCCACTTCAGGAGATGACTGGGTGCTCATCATACCCATGGGTCATTCTTTCTGCCAGCTCCTATACCACTGTTTGCTGGGAGATGCTGGTGGATAATGTCAGGAGATAGCCTGGTCTAAGGCTTATAGTGCAGGTGCCTTGGCAAACCTCAGTAGGCATCTGGGGACAAGAGAACAGAGCTCTTCCTTTCTCTTACCTCAACACCTCTCCCAAGACCTGCCTATCTTCATTCCTCAGAGAGAAGAAAAAGAGCTGAACAGCATCACAGCAGAAAACTCGGTGCTGGTGCAGTAGAGCTCCTGAGATGAGATGGACTCAAGATAACAGCGAGGCAGGATTCACAAGCAGAGGTGATATCTTATATTAGGCCTCCTGATGCAGCTGATAAAAGAGGCATATTACATTAGCAGACCTAATAAAGTATATCAGTTCCTCCTGCAAGCCTTACTTCATTTGCAAAACTCAAGATTCAAGCCACACTCTCCCAAAGCTCATTTTGCTTTTTCGGGTCTGCACTGTTTCTTTCCTGGCTAGTGCTGTCAACATCTCTGACGATGTGAARCAACGAGGCAGAGGCAGGATTTGGACCCTTTCTCTTCTTACTCCTGAGATCAAAAACTGAGATCAGGCAGGYACAGGTCTTTCCCTGGCAACATCCTTTCATGGTGGGTCACAAGGACCCGTGTCTCCAAACCCATCTGGAGAGGCTGTCAGCTCTTCTGGAACCTGGTAGGGTAGCAAATCTTGGTGGATACTCCCTGCGTTTCAGACGCAGCTCCCAAGAGCAGTTCCTCTGAAAGGTCCTGGTGACAGCAGAGTCTCTTCCTTAGCACAGGACCTCAGAAGATGCTCTCTAGTCTTTTCTGGAGGAGAAAGGTGAAAGCGGATTTCAGCAGAAAAGTCAGAAGCTTCTGTTGACATTTCCCATAGCAAACATGGCATTTTCAGCAGAAAATGTGAACACCAAAGCATTTGAGCCAAAAAAATAAAGTTTTTAATTGTTGGCAGTGCAGGACAAGTTTGGGCTGCTCAGTTTTTGACAGTAAAACAACATATCTTCACACAACTTCTCTTTTCTCCCTTTTACAGAATGCTGACATTTTAAATTCCCTTTTCCTTCAACAATCTTTGTTGAGTGTTTTCAGCAGGACTTATCACAGGATTTAGCTTGAAGGACTGCTCACTGCCCAGGGAACCGCCAGCGATCCCAGGAAGAGAGCAGCATCAGCACACGAGCTTTGCAAAGCCTTGGGGACCGCTTGGCAGCCAGTCTGGATCAGGGAAACGACATTTCTCCTGGCTCCCTTTGCCAGAGGAAGGCTAAAAATGCTATGTGGGAGGCAAAACAGCCAAATCAAATGCTATGCTGAACAAATGTGGCCAGAAGAAGCAGAAAGCACCATGTCCTCTGCATCTTGCAGACAATCCCACCTAGGTTTTATATACTAACCACACAGCCAAGGAGCATGTCCTACCTCTTGGGAGAGAGGGAGGAAGCATTAATGTTTATCTGAATTTGCTGTATTTCCTTGCAGGGTGGAAATATTATATATTCATTTTTGGCTCCAGGCTCCTTTCCTCCTTTGGGCTGGCCCCCCTCCACTGACTTCAAGCCAGAGGAAGCTCTGTTGCTTATGCAGAGCATCAGAGCATTGCGCACCCATAACCAACACTGCCAAAGACAGAAACGAGAACCTGAACTGAAAATGATTGAAATATGTTGATGAAATCCAACCGCTCCCCTGCTCACCCAGCTGATCAGCCTAGAAGTGATGGCTACTGGGTCTCTGAGTTCCTCTGAGTGAACAGTGTGGAAATACAGCTCCTGGYTTGGTGCATGCCTGGAGTATCAAACTAATAACACGTATCCCATGTAAGCAGCTGCAAAACCTGATATTTACACAAGGATTCACAGAGATGAGAAAAGGCTGCATTCTTTTTTAACTAKATGACAGGCTCTGGTTCAAATGGGAATTAATTTGGGAAAACCCTCTGGTCTGTGTCGTATAGCACGCCAGATTACATGATGACAGTAGACTCATTCTTATAATTGAAGATTTCTTTAAAGCGTTGACATTCTTCCCGCATCAGCACAGCAACRTTTTTACCTACCAAAACACCCTTCATTTTGCATGTCAAGTAGATTGTGAGCAACCCTAAACTCTACCTTTGGAAGCAGTCAATCAACAAGTTGACAAATGCACTTCGGATAAGTACAAATACACGCAAATACATTTGCTAATTGTAGCCATTTATTTTGTAGTGCTGTCACYGGTAGCACATACATACATACTTGGCTTACCTTTGACAAGGTGGCTCAGATTTCAAAGCTTAAAGCCTGCTTTAAATAGGCACTTCCAAGACTCCGTCATCAGCTAGGCACACGCTACTCCTGGCAACRCAGCAGTTCTTGTCCTAACCACCCAGAAGTAAATTTGCAGTGCTACTCTTTTCAAGTGAATGRGGAAAGAAATCGCTGTGGTAATTGTGAAGGTCTGAGGAGATGAGAATKGCAAGGGTAAGCTTTGAGCTGACAATTTGTATTTTATTAGACTAATTAGTGGAGCTGGAAAGCAGTCAAGTTTTTAGATTTTCAACCTCTTCCTCAAGTCCCAACATAAGTTATTTCTGGGGTTTTTTTTCAGCTGCATCAGCTGGTCTGATAGTCACACTCATCTCCTTACAAATCTTGCATCAATTCTGAGGAGAAATGATACAGAAGGAAAAGCTCCTCCTAGCAGAACGCAGCAACACTAATGCCAAAGTGTGATTTGAAATGTGTGATTTATCAGTATGCCCCAGGATTTGAAGTAGTTTGCAAATTCATTCAAAGCATATTGTATTCGTTCTAGGCCTTTCATCTAATGTCAACAAAATAGTAAAACAACAGGAAAATAAATCTGGAGATGATGAAAGCAGTCTCAGTTGAGCTTGGGCTATGTAACGTCTCATCTCACCCTCTTATATAAAATCACATTTTATTCTAGATCTCCTCTCTCTCCACTAAAAGTCATGCTTTCTGAGGCAGAAGTGTCCTTCACACCCATCAGGCCAGTGGGATAGCATGGTGCTTTCCATAGTACTTTCTATTCTATTAGAATTTGGGCTTTATTCTGTTACACAAAGAATTGCAACACAAAATGCATAACTTTGGCCTAGGTAAATCATAAGCAACTTCTCTGACTATCATGTCTATRTTTCATTCTTCTCTTGCTAAGAGTAGAACTGCGTGTGTGTTTTCTTCTTAAGTAGGAGTGGCTACTACAGTTCTTACACAATGGAAAATAATGATTATCATACCCATTTTCAACATACTTCCAAACAAAATATTTGGATATGATGGAAAATATGTGCATTTATTTACCTCTTATTTCTGTAAAAGATCCCAGCTGCTTTGCCTCTGCACTGGCAAGCACATCTGTGCTGCCATGGAAGCAGGAAAAAAAATTTGAGGAAAAGAAGACTATTTAAAGGATTTTTGTCTGATGCTTCCATCTTGTGGCCAACTCAGAAAAGCTTTACTCCTTGCTGATATGGTTCCAGCAATACTTAGAAAGTGTTTAAAAGACTTTTTTTGTTATAGTAGAAAGAATAYTATACATTAAGAATTAAATGGATTGCTACCCGGTTCAGTAAAGGTATTAACACATGTAAGAAAGCCTTAGAATTTTTAGATCTTAGAACTTAGAAGTTAGAACTTAGATCATAAATCTGGTGTCAGGGCATTTTCTCCCATTATTGGTATCGAGACAACAGAAAGACATCGGGAAAAAAAAAAAGGAGGAGAAAGGAAATTAAGATTCAGGAAATTAAGATTCAGGAAATCAAGATTCAGGAAATCAAGATTCAGGAAAAAAAGGTTTATGTTTCTTTTTTCTTTTTCTCATTTCCAGATTTTGTTTGTTTGTTTTATGCATAAAGTCGAATATTTTCATAGAAAAGAATTCCATTTTCCCATTTCATAGCTGGGTAAAAGCTTTCTGAGGTGAAGCTTTCATGCCATCAGCTGCTTTATCAGCAGGGGTAGTTCCAGACTGAGAGCTAACGGCCTGAGGAGCCCTGGAGTCTGCATCAGGCTGAAGGCTAAGGAAGCCCCAGTGTGRAATGACCTAAGTTCCAGCGATCCTGTCAGGAAAGAAAAGGGCCCTGGAAGGCTTTTGGGCTGCCCAACAGCCCTGCTGTGCTGCAGTCCCATGAGAGTCACCTGWGCACGTGGAAGGGGTGGAGGGCAGAGTGGTGGCAAGGCAGTCAGGCCTRTGGGTGATGAGTTCGGCCTCCCCATGGAGACTGTGGGCACTGGCCATGGACTCCCCTGGCACATGGGCTCTGCCTCAAGCTGCTGGCTTAGTGACCAGCCCACATCCCACGAGGTACCTTTGTCTCTGCCATAGCCATAGTCCTTCTGGCCCATGGCAGGATTCTGCCATTCTGTTTACTTGCATAAGCTGAAGTCTGCCACCAAGAGCTACTCCCTACCTTCCCCTGTCTTACGCTTGGTATTTCTTGGTCCAGCAGCAGCCTTTGATGTCCCTTTTATGCTTTCCTTACAGCTGTTTTGCAACCCTACATGCTTGCACTCAGGTTGCAGGATCATTTTTGGCTAATGGCTCCCAGTTGGTTCCCTAGCACATCATCCCATGTGCTGTGGCTCACACATTATGGCAAACTGCCCTTCCACACACTGACAGGTCCCTAGATCTAGGTCTCTTTTTGCAGAGCCCTTGGAAGAGGCAGTGAAAACATGRGAACCATTCCTGCAGGACACCAGGGCCATGTGTGCAGCAAGGACTCCATTTATTTGCTCGAAATGCATCCCTTCAGCACGARCATGTGATCTTTCCCACACACAGTCCCATACACATATGTGGGCACACTAGTGTCTTACTGGCAACTATAGCCCTGTTCTGCAAAGGGAAAGTAGTGGCTCAGAGCACCATATCAGAGCTCTATACTCAATGTGAGTTGGGGAAGGATTTTGATGTCTGTCATTTTTCTTGCACAGCAGCAGCAGCTGTGTCTGTTCTCATGTCTCACATCTGTGATCCAGAGGAGCCACCCTAGGGCTGAGGAGGACAGAAGTAAGGACACGAGCAATGCCATGAGTCTCCTGAAACCCTGGAGCCATAGGAAGTGTTTCATGTCTCTGCAATATTCAGGATAAAGAGTCCTCTTTGTGAAGGAGAACAAACCTGGTGAAACTCATTTTTAAGGTATGGGCTGAGGCTGCTCCATCCTATTCAAAGCAGAGGTTTTGTTTTGCCAAAAGCTGATGAAGGACAAGCTGCTGTTAGACAGGACTTCATCTCAGAGATGGTTTTATCAGATATGACCACTCCAAGGATAGGAGATTGTTATGCTGTTTTTTTCTCACAGTGCTTTTCTGCAGTGAGCCTTACCTAGCCCCTCTTTGCAAAAAGGGAGAGATTTTARTGTAGGAAATGCCCCTGGCAAATTTAATGCTCTTTTCATGCTGATATCTTGCAWACAAATGCTTGCATACAATAACTTGCATACAATTGCTTGCAATTATATCCATTCTGTTAAATTAATTACTGTGGGAACATAGAAGCGTGAGAGAAAATCCGGTTTGATCCATAAAGTGAGCTCAGTGCAGGTTGAAAAAAATAGGCGCTTCTTCACTGTACCACGCTGAAGGGCTCAGAGCCTTGGTTTCCCTTTTTGGCCGAGGGTTTTGCAGAACACTCAATTAAACAAAAACATCTGGAAAAAAAAACAACCAAACAAAAAACCCAGCAAATAAACAAACAAACAAAAAAAGCTAAGCAAGACTAATTCTTTATAGCCATCTTTCAATAAGTGAGTATAGACCCCTCACATATCCTTAAATTATATATCATTTATTGAAATATAAAGATCTTAATTTACAGGATTTTTTAAAGACAAAATAGCAACAGGGGCATTTTGTAATACATTTTGTGCCTACCATCACTCAGGCAAGTTTGCCCTTCTTCAAACATTTCASAACAGCCACCATTTTGGAAACACTTCCTTTTTTATTATTCTAAAATATAACTTTTGGACATTCAAAGTGCAACAGTTAACGTGCCTGTGGAATATATCACAGTAAAAAAAAATATAAACAAAAGGCAGTGATATAGCTGTCATAAATGTTTGGCAGTATTCTAGAAGTCTATATAAAAATACTTATATACATATTGATGTATAACATCACCATATCTTACGTCCTTCATCGTGTTATAGGACCATTTTTTACAAGTTGCAGACCACACTGTAAGGAATTAGTTGGCCATTCCAAATCACAAGCTGTGTTTCATAGGCTAATGCTGATTGTCATTATACAATTACTCTAGAGAAAGAATTGGGAATATCTCTTCCAGTGGCTTCTCAAAAATAAAGCCATAAAAGAAAAAGTYGTAATACTGAAAATACTGTAACACCAAATGATTCATCCTCTCCCATTCCAGTAAATCCCCTCTTTTCCTCTGCCTCTCATTCCCAATTTCTAGGCTAGTTTATCTGATTTCAAGCCTGAAAGGAGCTGGGTTTAGCTAGATCCCTGGCATGGATGCAGTACATTACATGGTACTCTTGACAGGATCAAAATAGGATAAAAAGCAAACATTACCAAGGATCAGAAAGTAAGCCGTTTCTGGTTCACGTTTCCAGTTTGCATCTAAAGTCAAGATATGTTGTGAGATACAGGATGAAATCAGTGAGAGGAAGGGGAGACCACATGAAAATATTTTATATTCTGATACCTGATAYAATTAAACATCTTGGGCCTGATTTTGAAACCATGAAGAACACAAGGCCATGTGCAAAAATGCAGGTGAATCCGCTTGCCTAATGTGAGTGTGTAGTCCTGCTGACTACACATGCAAACTTAGGCACSTGTGGTCTCCAGTTCAGACATCTGGGATAATTAGTAGATCAGTTTCCCCAATTTACACTTCATAGTCGGAGAGAGGCATCATCTCCTGCTGCATCAGGAGCCTTTACATTTCACAGTTATCCCTGTACAGAGCTCAGAGACATGTTTTGCTAAAGTACTGCTTTCAAAAAGATACTTGATCTGTTGACTTCAAGGAAGGATGTGCCATTATTCATGGCCTATTTGGACTGTTTAGCCAGCCTCAGGGCTGGAAACCTCTGGGCCTCACTTCAAGGCCCAGAAGGGGACCTTCATATTTTCACATTTGCAGTACATTTGCATGTGGCCTTAGTTGGAGGACATTTTAAAATCCAGATCCGGAATTACTTGCCTGTAACACTGACAATATTGCATTTATTTTCATTTGATCCACAACTCTCCTCAACAACCGAAGTCAAGGCGGGTTGTGTAGCTTTTCCTAGGGCCATTTAAGGTTGAGTTTTGGATTTGTTATTCAGAATCCAGTCAGCATATTCTGTCCATCACTGCTGATCCTTCTTCATGCTTCCCAGGAAAATGCTGCAACACAGGAGTGAGTTTGCATTGCATTTGCATTGACTGTGTCATGACAGAGATACCGAGCACTTCATGTGAGGAGCTCATTGCACTGAAATAGTGCTGAGTCTGAAAGCTGAGCACCAGAAGGGATGGTTGCCTTTATGGTAATGTACCTTATTCATGTGTAAGTCTTCCAGAGCATCATATGTTGATAATAACTCTTACAGTGATAGCAGTAATCATAATACTTTGTTCGTAGAAGTGGCATTGATAAACAACCATTGCAAACCGAGAGAGGATTCATTTTCATTTACCTCCCTCCAAAAAYACACGCAATACTGTTTGTAGCTACAGTCTGCAAAGATGACATACTCAGAATTTTCTGATGCTATTTAAACCTGACAATTAAAACAAGTATATTTGTTGTGGAATTACTTCTGCTTATTTCATCTGGAGTTCTAGACTAGGAGAGATGTATTTGTTCCTTGACAGTTCAATTAAGAACTCAGTTATTCACAGCTTACCCCAGGATAAGATTTCTTTTGAGTACCCATGAAATACTAATGTTTCTGGTGTTGCTGGTGGTTTATTCTATRCTTCTATTCTCCAGCATGTTGGAAATGTAGCATAAATTTTCTTTTTAAAAATTTTAAACCATTTAGAACCTGTCTAAATCAGAGGACAGAAACTGCTTTTAGTACACTGATTAGAAAAGTTACTCAACTGATAATATAAAACTAAATCTTAGCACTTTAGAACATATGAATGTTTCTCCATGTTAAAGTTTTAGCTAGCTGGAGCACTTACCATACTGTGTGCAGCCAGATAAAATGATTGTTTCATAAAAATTCTCGGGTCATAAACCATTTTCCCCTACTTAAAGTTTCTTGACACTGTGCTTATACTGAAGGACAATGAATTATAAAATATATGCTTAGTGTTATTGAAAACAGTAGTAGTATTATTATGAAAACAGCTATCCTCTATAGTTAATAAAGACTTACTAGGTTTCTAACACCTATTATAGACTGTTTTTTAATTATTATTATTATTATTATTATTCCCCTTTACTTGCATTAATGGTAAAAAGTAATATGTTTTGTAGTACCAGTTGGTCCCTTGTGGGTTTAGACCTTTTTGGTCCAAAAGTGGTTTTTGCATGTTCTTCAGTTCACATGATAGTTCAACAGCAGCTGACACTGAGATTGAGGGAGGAAATACACAAAGTTCATGAGCGATCTCTTCTGAAATCCATAGAGTATGTCCAATGTGCACCTCAAAATACCCTTGAGTGGGCAGTTATTTACATAATTACAATGATGAAGTTTTGCTGCAGTGGAAATTCCATCCATCAAAGTCTCATGAATGCCCTTGAAACACACAACTGGTCTGTTTGTGGCCTTGCCTTCATCCTTCACCAGTTCAAATGGCAAACAACACTTGAGATGCTACTAAAGTACTGCAGGAAGCAACACTAAAATAATCCATCTTCAACGTCTCTCTCATTCGCAGTCAGGCTGATCCTCCTGCCCATCATGGGAGTTTCTCTGTACAAAGTCCATCTTCTCTTCATATCCTTGACATGGCAATAAAGTGGTTTTCTGTTTGGAGCAGAAGTCTGTAGATTGTATGRCAAGCTTCCCCTTGAGCAGAGCTGCAAGGTGTTTGTGGCTTCTGGGCGCTTACAGGAAGCTGTCTTCTACCAGGTCTGAGGAGTCAATCCCGATGTCATCCATCATGTCAATGTCCTCAATGGTCTCGTCCTCTCTCTTGATGAAAGTAGAGCTACTGGAACCAGTTTCAATGGCACTTTCTTCAGATGTCTGGGAACTGGAAGAGATAAACTTCTCAGAGCGAAAATACACAACAAATGTGGCTAAATAAGCAAAATACTCTTAATTTCCAGCACAACTGAACACCTTCTCTCTATACACTTTCTGATGCACAGAGCACTCCTGTAACTCTGCTCACTTATCAGCATATAATGTATCCTGTGTCACAAAGATAATGAACCACTTTGGAATTCAGAGGAGAAGGTTGTTTGCRTGTTCCTCACTACACCCTCTGCCAGAGACCCCTTATAGAAAYATCAAACTGCTTGTATGTTACTCTGTGACCACTGATAGAAGGTCAGTCAGGCTAATCCAGTGAAAGTAAGCGGCAATAAGATGGTGTAACAGACAGAGGCCATAAGTCTCAGTCTATAAGCAATAAAAGGCCTTGGATATCCTGTCACCAATAAAAAAATGCCAAAGAAGTTTTATATATATATATATATATGTATATATATACACACACACATATATGTACATATATGCATATGTATACATGTACATATATGTACATGTATATTTATATATATAATACTTATTCTGAATTTTGKAGCTGGTCTCACACTGAACAAATTAATCCCTTGAGACTTCACATCCAGCTCTGAGCCATCTAGTTGTAGAAAATGTCTTGTAAAAAGTGGTCCAAAAGCCACCAGAAGCTGCTGTGAGGGCCAAGCTTGCAAGAGAATCTCAAGGGCATAGGGGAAGCACCCAGCCAGCAATCTCCATCCCATGCAGTACACAGAAGTGCACATGAGGACCTCTTTCCCGTTCCCCATGACCATATTCACATGGGAACTTTCTCATAACTAGTTCCAGCAGAGTCAAGGACACTATTCACGTGGTAAGATACTAAAAAGTGGGGATACATATATGCCCCAGAATGAAGACTATGAGCTAAAGACCCCACCTACCTGTGCCTATTCCTTTTGCCAAGCTCATCTTCAGAAACAGGGTCAATGTCAGGCAGGGGGATGATGTACCCACTGTCAGCACTCAGCCTCTGCTCATCAAATCCGCTCTCTCTGTCCTTTAACTTGTCTTCGTTCTTGTAGGTGACACCAATGTAAGCATTGTCACAGTCCCCTCTCATGCGAGTGACAGCTGGGTGATCACTCTTCAGGAAGTCCAGATGAATCTTCTCGTAGCTCTGGAAATAATCATTTCAAACTCCTCATTAGGCACTAATCTCTAGGGCCTTTCTTCCTTTCTTCAACCAGGTAGCTGTAATTCACTAACCCAGTAATTATTCTGCCCCTTGAGCAAAAGTACTATGCTGTTGCCCCAGGGGGTATGAGCACAGGGTACAGGGCCTGCAGTGCTGGACAGAAGTGCCCAAATGTTCAAGGGCCTGGGAATTCAAAGGGAGAAGTGACAAGCAGATCTGGWGAGATGCAGAGGTGAGCATGACAGCACTGAGTGGGCAAGTAGATGTAAAASAGGGATAGAGAGCGAGGGAAAGAGGTAAAGGCAGCTGTGGAAATGAAATATCAAATGACGCACAGGCAAAGCTTGTCCAGAGGTGAGTATCAGAAGTATGAAAGGAAAACTTTCTCAAAAATAGTGTCAAGGTCCAAAGGGAGAGTGGGAGATGAGGCACTTGTGATGTATAGAATTTTTCTAAAATTCTTTCACTACCTGGAAAATCCCCCTAAAATATACAAAACCCCATTCTCCAGCAGAAGCTTAACATAACATGGAATAATATAGAAATGGAGAGCTCTGTTTCCCAGCTAATAGTACTGTGTTTTTTCTCTCAGTAACTATAACGTCACATCCTCCAAACACGTAATGTCCCTATCTGAATCATTTGTTTCACGTAGCCTAGGTTGCATCTGTTCAGTGCTCGTGGCTCTGATGGTCAGAACAATAGTTACAATCCTCTCTGAGAACGTATGCAGAAAATACAGAGGAAATTCCAAAGGGCAAACCTTTTTATATTCCCCAGGCAAGAGGCTCTCCACAATTTCACTCAAGTGGTAAAAGGAAGGTCTTTTCTCTGGTTCACTATTCCAGCACTTCACCATGATCTCGTATCTGCAGATAAGATAGGAATCATTTTAACTGCTTGGGAGAGGTAAACAGGTAACCAAACAGAAATTAAGGCTGAAATYGTCTGGAAGCAGAGCAGGTACTGAAAGACAAATTGCACACTTACACTTCGTTGGTAGCATGATCTGGTTTTGCCATTCGGTAGCCACTCTTTATTTTATTGTAGAATGTAGAGTCAACCATCATGCCAGGATACGGTGTGCCTCCTGTGGACAAAAATTAAGRAAAAGGTTATTAGATATTGTGTTAAAACTTGCAACCTGGTAACAACCCACTACTTCTGATGTTAAAAATGAAAGCTCACAAATTCACTAATACCTACTAATGAGTATTTACTGAACTACATAAAGAGGTTGAAYCATGGAAAAGCACACAGTTCAGTTGTCTGTTTAAAACTCTACTGCATAAATGTTAAGTCTTGGAGAGTGCTGAGAATGCATGTGAGTGTAGAAGGGAGAGAGATAGATGGTTTTTTAAAGCTGTTTTAAGAAAAGTTCAAAGTTCAGAATATCTCTTCCGGGGAGCAATCATTTTATGCTTTGTGATGTATCAAGAGCTAGGAACTCATAGCAAAAAATAACTTTAAATGTAAACTTTGAAATTAACTAAGTTAACAAGCATAGAAGTTGTGTTTTGCATAGGATTGGGGATTAGTTCTTAGCACTGTAATTCGTTACTTGTGGTGTTAAGTGGCCCTAAAGTGGAACTTGCTCATAAAACTGAAACATTGCCCTTCTGCTGAGAAAGTGGAATGACTATTCACGAAAAGTATGTCAAATGCTGTCTTGCTGCTCATGTCAGAAAATGTTAACWTTATATTTCAACATACCATCAAAATTAATGAAACCAAGCTAAAGCCATCAAAAATGAATAAATAAACTATACTGTGTGATGCATCAGCAGCAATTTATTTGTACTGATTTCAATCAGTCCAGACCACAGCCTGCCCCTCCTCTGACTCCTCGACAGCAGGGTCGTTGGGGAAAAGCCATTCCATCCTCTGTAGCCTGGCAAAACCCAAGCTGTAACCAATGCATAGTGTCTCTCCTAAGCTTTCATGTGGCCTATGAGGAGGTTCCCTTGTCCCTTGGGGAACTGCTGTCCCACTGCATAACATAAACACCATAGGACTTACGTGGAGTTTCCCTGCCTGGACAACTAATTTCAGACCATAGCTAGCACGTAAGGTGCGTGGACAAGTTTGAATTTGGACTCAGCTTCTGAGCTAATATCACTTAAATGGTCATTTGGGATGTACAGATGCCAGAGCACTCGGGCTCAGCTCTCACTGATGTGTGAAAGGATCCTTACAAGAGAAGTCAATGCCACAGCAAGACATCAAAGCTGATAACCTAAAAAAGTCCAGCTGAGGACATGTTTTCTTTTTTTTTTATTTTCTTTCCCCAAGGAAGAACAGCTTTCTCAGGAGCAGGCGTGCTGTAATGTTTACCCCAGGGACATCAATCCTTCCAAAAGGAAGGTTTTCGTGTTTTGAACTCTCCTTAGCAAACAGGACAGCCACGCAGCCTCGTTGTGCCTGGATCCCCGCTCTGTACAGTGGCAGTTCTGTGCTTCCCAGGGATGCTGAGGAAAGGATGTTTACAGGCTCCTGTGGTGCTCAGAGATTACAGTAATCAACGGTGTAAATAATGATGCAAATGCTCTTTCCTGAGAAGCAGTTACCTGGCAGCTTATTCTAGAAAATGCCATTAGGCTTGGGGTTGCCGTGGCCAGCCACAGACCTTATCTAGGCGTGATGACTTCTGCTCAGAGTAAATCTAGGTGACACATGCACACTAAATCAGACCAGCCATGCACCCAGGAGGCAAATTAACCAGGCTGACCCTTAATAGGAACTATATATCATCTACAACTGCTGTGCGTTGTCGTAGCCTCTGGACATGGCCGTAAACCAACTGCGCGAATAGTGTTGCCCTTGAAATGAGAAATCAGCATCCCAGAAGGATGACATTTATTTTTGTTTTGCAATGGGACTAAAATGGGCTCTCTTGAAATGCATGTGAGATACCATTTCAGAACACCCACTAGGCTCAGATGGTGTTCATGGCTCCCTGTTGCAAGGGGGAGTCCTGACCACTGAACTATAGGTTAACTGAGGAGATTTCTATCTTCTTGTTTAAGCCAGAAATTCATTCCTGACTTGAGGAGACCAATTCTCTTCCACAGAAATCTTACACTCTGTACTTTCAGTTTTCTAGCCAAAAAAGCATAAATAAATAAATAAATAAATAAAATATTTCTTGGAAAAAAATTCAAACAAGAACTTTTGGGAGATCATGGAATTTTATCTCATACCTAGCATTGGGATCTGGAAGAGCATGCAGAAGAAAAACTAATAATTAATTCCATGAAGATATTTATGTGGGAAGCCTGAACTGAAAAAGTTTAATTGTTACGCATGAGAAAGTATTAGCAGTACATACCAAGAGAAAATATTTCCCAGAGCAGAATGCCGTAAGACCAGACATCACTTAATGTTGTGTACAGATTGTCAAAAATGCTTTCAGGTGCCATCCACTTTACTGGAAGGAAAGTCTGTGACAAAAAGAAATAAATCCCAAATCCCACAAATTAATCATTAGAGAAATATTTTCCATTACAGTGGTTGATTGACAATAAGACTTAATATCTCCCTAATAGGAAAATGTGCTATTCTAGTTAACATTTATTTTTAATTCTATATAGCACACTGAGGTTCTGTGATTATAAACAACGTTCCAATGCACTCCCTAGAAAAAGTAATTAAGAATAACTGTATTCATTTTACTATTAGTAAATGACCAGGCTGGATGCAAGGGGTGGCAGTGCTGATGTAGATCTGATATGTCATTGATTGATGTGTTCTTACTCTATATATCGCAATGACAGCTCCTTAATAATTTATGCAGTCACATAACTTGCCAGTTAAAGTGTAAGCCTGTGAAGTATTAAGTGTGGCCAAGCACTTTTCATCTTTCAAGCAGGCAAAGGAAAGTTACGTGAATTAATGAAGTGGAGAAAAATTGTTCTCAAGAATGTTCATCCCAACTGTCAATTACTGTAACCAATACTGAATGGCAAGAGCATTAAACAGCATTTAAAACTGACACTTCTCATTTCAATTAAAGCAGAGCTCAAGAGATTAAGAAGTACATACACTGCCCTTGGAGACATAGTTGGAATCATGCATGATGTCTCTAGCCAGGCCAAAGTCACAGATCTTCACAATTTTTCCTTGAGCCAGGAGGACATTACGAGCTGCCAAGTCACGATGTACACACTGTGTAGAGAAAAAATAAGTCATTCAAGGACATGCTAGCTCCACGAGGGCTGTTTCTCTCATGAAGTTCTCTGAAAAAGTCCACATTTGTTGACTTTCTTGGCACAGGCTTAACAAGGCCTTCTGCTGAGCAGGTACCTGGAGTACTAGTAGGGACAGGGAGAAAGAGAGGGAGTTCGTGCAGATTTACTGTGGTGAGGAGCAGGTAGAAGAGGTGCCATCCATTCCTCACTACCCACGACGTGCTAATGACACAGCTCTGTTTTGGACCAGGCTCGTCCTGTGGTTGTTCAGACCCTGCCGAGATCCACCACCTACAGCACTGTGATGGGCTACAGTGGCAGAAGAGGACAACTACTCTGATTCTTTCTAACCATGGTGAACTTGGTTTCTGGACAAGCGAGAAAGTCACCTAGGACCCTGATAGACTCTGACTTTGTGTTGTGTCTTCAAAATCTAAATCAAAACTCTAAGTTGGAGGTGAAGCCGTTTTGACGTTTTCTTACATTCTTCACTTATATTTTCTTTGACATTTATTTACTTACATTTTTAGAGGCCAAGAATTCCATTCCCCGTGCAACCTGGTAGGTGAAGCTCAGCAAATCCAACAGGCTGAGGCCTTCTGAACTGTCATCTGAAAGAAGGTTTTTGACTTCTGATTCTGATGAAAAAGTGAGAAAAATATTTGTACTACAAGAGTAGAGAGTGTGAAAGCAGCACCCATTTCCTTCTACCTCTCATAGTTCTGGACTGATGACTTTAACAGATTACCATGACTAAAACAGGCTTTTCATAACAAGTAACCACTTTTCATGTCTACATCAGTCGCTGACAAATACTGCATTCTTAAAAAAAAATGCACTATCAAAAAACAAGTTTTGTTTTTTACTCTGTCCACGGCTTTTTTTTTTTCCAGAGAATTGTGAGAAAAAGTGAAGATAAAAGGGCCCACTTATGTATTATATGAGTTGTTTATAATGCTCAGCATGGGGTTTAAAAACATTTATTTAGAGGTGGAAACTTCCTTAGATTTTTCTGCATGCATGTACACTTTAATCCATTTACTTTTGCTGAATACTGTTATGTTTCCCAGCAAGTATTCACTGGGATTAATCCAATACCAGCAAAAAAGGGTCAGGAATTCTATGGCAATGTTTCTATTTTTCTTATGAAAGATCTCAGCAAAAGCAGTCAAAATTCAGTGATTCATTTACCCCTACTGTCCCAGGGTATGAATGCATTAGTCTGCCATGTAAATCTGGGTCTGGATATGCTTCAGTTCCTGAGGCCTAGAGCCAGACATGACTGTGCCTCTTTTTAAAGCAAAGCATATTTCGTTTCTGAGAAAAGGGACAGAGAATGGAATACATTCATTATCTTCATTACATAATTCAGGAAAGTATTTGGGAGTGCTCTCCATTTGCTAAGTTTCAGGGTGAAAGGTAAGTGGAAACAGCAATATTAATTACTATTATTGCTCCAAATCTTGCAAAATACGAGACAGCAATAAAATCACTGCCTCCAAGGACTGTGTATGCAGCCATACTGTGCAATATATCCACTCCATACTTCAGTGTAGGAGCAAAGATACAACTCTATCCCTTCTGCTGCAAAAGGAGCATGTGCATTCAAAAGACATGCATGAGCATGATGAAAACCAAGAGTATAAGCTTTTAGCTTATAGTTTATACTCATATAATTCTATACTCATATCTTTGCAGCGCACAGTGGTCTAAGTCCCTACCAGAGATGCCAAAGATAAGACATAATTCTATGTGAGAATTATTGGTCCTAGTGATGAATGCAGAACAGGCACTTCTGTTACCTGACATAGATTTCTTCTTGTATGAAGCAGGGCGATCATACACAGATCTCTGGATATCTGAGTATTTAGAACCTTCCTTCCTTTCCAGCATCGGCACGTACTGAGTTGTATCAGCTTGTTTCATGTCCATGTATTCTCCAGTGTTTTCAAAAGATAAAATCACATAACTGGAATTGGGAAAAAAAATATATAGATATATTGGCTGGGATTTCACAGGGAGCTTCCTTGGAACAAGAATGGCCATTTTTCAGTATATTAACGTACATGCATTAACACATACTAACGCCTGCTACCAAGTATCACAGTGGTCAAATATAAACGCCTAAACCATGTCTTCCTGTCAATAACGAGGTGTCTGACACATATTACCTAGCTTCTAAAAAACCCCTGCATTTAGGTACTGACTATGGCATTTATTTCAATGTATAAACTAGTCACTCATCTTGCATCCACTCCAGCCCTGCTGAGCAAACCCATGTTCAGATAAGCAGGGTACTTGGGGTAGATAAGCTGACTACTTGGGGCAATCAGCTACCGAGGCAGTTGGTCTATTTGCCCAAGTGAATTTTTTGAAGAAAGTCTGTACAACTTCTAAATTTTACGACATTGTTTTATTGCTGATTGTGTAATGACCAGTTTTTCCTACCATCATCTAGACAAAGCTACAGGATAAACACTGATCCTAACAGAGCTGTAGAGCCTGGCAAAGCCATCAGTGCATAGAGGATACTATGTGACCACAAGGTTCTGGCGAGGAAGGGGTTTTGGAGAATGGAAAATTCCCAGACTGGAAAACAAGGAAAACAGCTACAAGTGCTTACTTTCAAAATGGATAAAGGTAGAAGAACATTTAGACAGTGGACTGTGCTTTCAAAAAAAAAGTGCTCTTTGAGGTGCCAAGATCAAGTCAAGAAAAAGGAACTGAGCTGCAAGAGAGAAAAGAGTGTGCTCCAGAGCAAGTGCTGTCAGGAGGCAGGTGTAGGACTGTGAGGACACTAGTTAATGCCAAATACTTAGGCTTTCCAGAAGAAAATGAAAGACAGGGGAACACAAAAAAATTGTTGCCAGAAAGAGTGAGTCAAAAGTGCCAAAACTTTCCAGATCTGTAAAACCCGATAAATGAAAATCCAGTGAGAATCATTATTGAGGGCTATAGACACAGGGAATAAGAGGAAAGGACTAAGGGTTAGCCCTGGCATTGCCTTAAATTGCAGGCCATATAAATTTTTGTCCTGTTTCCCACCTTCTTGTGCTTTCGTCAGCTGGGTTCATCCCAAAGATGTCCAAATCCTTCTTTGGCTTCTCTGGGTGACGGCTCAGGAAATTGTCCCTGTTCTTATGCAAATAGTTTACCAAATCACCATAAAAGCAATATTCAGTGATGATGTAAATAGGACCTAATGAAATAAGGCAGAATAACATATTGATGAATTAAAATAAAATCTTGTAAGGAACTTGTAAGATTTCCATTTGCTTTTATGGCTTTAACAGATACTGTTATGCTTGTAACTGCTTACCAAATTGCAAGTATTTTTGTAGATTTTATACACATTTTTAAATGTGTTGTCTGGCATTTGTGCAATGGATGAACAGTGACTCCACAGCAAACCTGCACTTTACAACAGCCAAACGCACCTGATTTCGTACACGCTCCAAGCAGGTTCACGATGTTCAGGTGGGGCCCGAGGTGGGTCATTATCTTCAGTTCAGACATGAGCGCCTGTTTTTCGCTGGATCTCGCCGTGGCTGTTGAAAGAACATAGCAGCCACTCAGCAGGAATGCTCGCCTTTTTCACAAAGACAAACCGTCCCTGTTCAGCTAACGAGTTTTTAGACATATCGCTCATCTAATTGCAATGTTTACGTCATGGTCTCCTGAAGAAGATTGTGCCCTTTATTTGAAAAGGTAAGTCCTTGGGACTCAGGAAGGAGTCATGAATCCCTAGTGAGGGTCCTGTGTGGACCAGTCCAGTACCTGACCCAGTCTCTTTGACTTTAGGGGCCAGTTTAAGGTATGATGCTTTCCCAGTGGATTCCTGGCAGCCCAGAGCCACTCTGCAAGCTGCTCATCTCCACACTGGAGCGTGGTTCCTGGACCACAGGCTGCAAACCAGTTCCTACCCATGCCATAGGTAGCACCTGGACCTTGTCAGAGAATATCTAATTTGTGCCCACCGAAGCACACACTTTCTGTGCAAACCAACTAAGAATTTAGTTCTGTGCAAACCACCTTCTAGGAAGAATGACCACAGTGAAGTATTAATACTCCCTGGTACCACCTTGTTGCTGAAATGACACCCAGCAGATGAAATAAAGCAGAGCTGCTCTGTGAACTATTTGGCTTCATGCTGCAAGACTAACCAGAAGCTGGACATCCAAATAGCTGAAGACCACAAAGAGACAGAAAGCCATTTCTTGCCAAACAGTGTCATTCTTTTGACAATACTTGGCACAGGCTCTATTTGTAGCATCTTCTGCATACCAGACCCATACTGCCTAGCTCACAATATAAAATGAACTTGAGAAAAGCCCAGAATTACTGACTGCACTATTTTTATCATCCATTTTTCATCAGGTAATATTTCCTTGTGCTTGATGTTCATTTTGGTGTGCCTGACACTCATTTCAAACTCCCTTCAGAAACACTAGAGCAAATTCCTAGCTGTGATGAACTGGGGAATCTTCGGTGGACTGAAGAGACCTGACCATTTCTGCTTTGCTATATTGCTTTAATTTAATATCAGAGACATTCATGATTATTTCATCTTTTTATGAACTTGCTGAGTTATCATGAGTGTTACAGCACATACAGTTAAATCAAATCTCTGATATTTTCAAAAAGGTGGCCACTGCCTTAAAAAAAGTAAAATATCACAAATATAATTTCAAATTCAAGTCATTCTGCAGGTTATTTCCAATCTCAAATGAGGAGAAACTGTGTATGCACAGGCAATGCTTAAATAATCTTGTGGAAACAGACACTACCCAGTTTGGGAAAGGGAATCAGAGTAACTTACGTTTCAGCATTTTCACAGCTACTTTCATCACCGGTTGAGAGCGACTCAGTCCATATGCAGTCCCTTCAACCACTTTCCCAAAGGCACCAGAACCAAGGATTCGACCTGAGTACAACAGAGAACATTATTTTATTCCAGAGATTAACATTTGTCCATCACCACCAGGTCTCAACTGCCTCCAGGAATGAGCACACTCCTTTTCCTGGACCATGGGTATTATTTTGATTATTGTTAATTGAAAAACACATTTTTAAAATAATTTTTAACTATCGTAAACATAATTTTTAACAATCCCTTCATTAAATGCAATTTCTGCTCAAAAACAAGCAAATACTAGGAGCACATCTGCATGTGGGAGTCTGTAGGAAGGAACTTTGAGAAACCACTGGTTTCATTCAATTTTGTCCCCAAGTCTGGCCTAGCTCCCTTACTTTACTCCTTCTAAGCTTGAATCTCTTGCATTTACTGCCTCAGTCAACAATATTCAACTACATTTCAGTTGTGTCCTTTCCTTAAGATCTGAATTGGACCTTTTAGCTGTGGTATTAGATCGTTTCACCAATGCTGGATAGAAAGAAGATGCTTCTGAAAGAAGTTGAAATACATATTGATCACATATGAGGCGAAACTCCTCTGAAGTTTAATGTACAAGTGTGTTTCATATGCTTGAATAAATTTTATTGCAGATTTCCAAGTGCTATAATAAAACAGCCAATGTTTATATACACTTTACGCTTTCCACAAATCAATTTAGACAAAAATTTTGGATTATCATATCCTGTCTTCTGTTATGGATACAGTGTACAGAAGAACTGTGTACAGATTGAGCCAGATTTTAGAAGAATATGAAATGCACAAACATACTCCAAATACTATATTTCATAGCTTCCATATTGGAAAGCAATTCATTAAGGCAACATTTATTCAGCGAACAAACGCATATATAAACTCCAGATGCCAGGACATTATCATACTCCTGATGAGCTTGCTGTTTTGGTTTGTGTTATTTTTTGGACTTCCAACACAAGGAGAATAAGTAGTGATTTTTTTTTTTTTTTTACAATGGAGAAATGCAGCATTTGTCTTTGACATTTGCACAATTTGAAGCGGCTATCTCCAACACTTTTGACAATGTTATCTGGTATGCAATACCATGTGTTTCTCTTATGCTTAAGCTACAGTCCACACTTTCATCATTATTACCCTTTCAACAGGATATTTTCAGCCCAAAAAATCTGCACCATTAGCAGGCACAAGAGAAGGTTAAAGCATTCTTTGCTGTGTTACCCCCGAGAAACCTCTCCAAGGCTATGACAGTGCAGTTTGTCATGCACACAAAAAAATATGCAATTTCTTTTCAAGATTCTTGTGCTCCAAGGTTACTCTTCCTGGGCAGGATGTGAGAAAGCATCCTACTAAATTTCGAACTAATTCAAACAACCTGAGTCTGAAATTTGGCCCTTGAAATTTTTTGGAGCAAAGATCTGGGAGCCACATGGCAGGATGCAGCCCTCCAGAAACTGATGGCATTGGCTGAGGCTCCTTGATCTTCTTGTCTTCGCAATTCCTCCCCAGCCCATATTGCCAATGGGACGCATATCTCCCTCCCCAGCACCTCAGCCACGTCTGGGCTCATGTGGAGACAGTGAGAGCACTTCCTGAGTGGCAGGCAGCTCTTACTGCTGTTTCCCCTTTTCACCCCTCTCTATCTGCTTAGGCCTGGCCTCACATGTTTTATACTTGAAATCTGGAGCTAGGTGGGAGCTCAGGGGTCCGATGCATCTTCAATGAAACCAAATCCATCCCATTCATGACATGGACACCTTGGCAGTAACTCCAAAACATAAAGTTCTGCTTTCCTTAATATAAAAGCTCCATCTTTATCTGCTGATCAGAGGACAGTGTAACTTCTCTTTAACAGAGGAACAAGTAACACCGGGCTCCTTAACCAGTGGAGGAACTGTATTGGAGGTTATTTTCTGCTGAGCCTCCATATCCAGCCACAGATTTGCTCTGCTGAGATTGCTCGAGACATGCTGTTTTTTTCTGCTCTGGGAAATGTAAATATAAACATCTGCGACTAGCCAGAGAGGGAGATGCCTCTCTAGTTAAAGCGGAGCTGTGATGATCAGCTCATTAAATGAAGCTTTCAAATTCGATCCTTGCTCTCTCAGTCAATACCGAAAGTCAACCAGATCAACAGGCTTGCTAGCCTACATTGAATTTCTAGACTCACCAGAAACTGGGCACCACATTGCTAAGTGCCCTCTAGGTATTTAACTTGCCTTTTACAAGCTGCAAGTGGAGACGGGTCTGATCCCATCTGTTAGACCAGCGTTTTGTTTTACTAAGGCCACCGTGACAAATGGGTGGCTCCCTGGGAAGCAAAGGAGCAAGCGTGCCACCTTTCTACCATAGTCCCCAAATCCTGAAAAGCACTGAGGAGGGAGCACATCTGGAAACAACAGTGCAATTCCCTCACTGCTCAATAGCAGAAACCCTGGGCAAGCCAGAACCACCAGACCCAGAGGCAAAACAGGGTCCCAGCAGCCTGAGATACAGCATTACATATGGCAAAAATGCATGATGGATATATATTAACTCTATAATGGAGAAAATGCTAAATGTAGCTCTAGTTTTTAATGCAGTTACTGCCACAAATATGTTAGTAAATAGGGAGGCATTGCAATAAGCTGGTCCTCATGAGTCAGAAAGAGACTAAATCACAGTGGTGGTCTATTAAGAACTCCAATGTGACAAATCCTATTTAGGCGTGTAATTAAAGTCTGAACTGTAATAAAATAATTCCTTTAAATATCCCCTCTCTTCTAGTTTTCCATTAAAAACATAAATTCATTTAAAAGGCATTCTTTCTGAACAAGAAATTTTTGTGCTGCTTCTTTTGAGTTGACATCAATGTTTTCTGTAAGTCATGAGAAGTAGTGCACCAAGGGAATCAATATATTCCTTAAAATATATCAAACAAACATCTCTCAGTTTACTTCTTCTGTATTTTATGTACGCAGCTTGAGCACAGAGACATGCAGGAGAGGGTTATCATAAGTATTTAAAGCACCACTTGGATAGAGCACTACAATTACTTACAATTATTACAGTTATCTATTACTTTCAAGTGATATAAGTGATAGATTGGACTGGCTCTCGAGAAATATTAACTGAATTACATATGAACTACAATGTAGGTACAATAAAGAAAAAAAACAGAAAGGGAAGGAAGAAGGTTAGCATTCACAAAAATAAGATTATGCAGTTACTCAGCAATGATACATGGGTTAATAATTTTAAAAATATTTTTAATAAAACTACATAATTGTTTCCAAATCTCACTTGGCTTCTTCACTGAAATATATGAATGTCTTGCAGGCAATAAGAAGAAAATAAAAAAGCTGATTCACTTCTTGTAGTGCCTCAGCAGAAGTGAGTCGTGAAGCTGGAATTCGATGTTGGGAAGGGTGGTGCAAGCTATTTTGAGACAGTCTGACACGTGTGGGGCACATGGCAGAAAGATGGAATCGAGGCACCAGCATATGGGGCTAAAAGCCCCATATATGCATGATGAATGCAAGAGAAGAACAGGCAAGGGATGATGTGAAGGGAGACGCTCTCGGCCAAGTTGGAAGAGGCAGAGACATGAAGCCAGGCTCAAGGAGTAGGAACCTGGTGTAGTTAAGCAGAGATGTTCAATGGAAAAGGGGAAAGAGAGGACTACTTGGAGCACCTGCCAATGATTCAGCAGAAAGCAGCTGGGAGAGGATGTTCCTTGCCCCAGGAAGGCAGCAACACGAGCCACATGGCTTCTCAGCAGAGCCACGCTCACAGCACTTTCTGGTGCTGGTTTCAGAGTGAGAACAGCTAGTATGAGCACTGTGCTCCTTGACAGGGTTTGGACATGTCCACAGAGGAGCACACATTTACTTAGAGGTGACAAATTAATCTCTACAGATAGATTATCTAAGCAGTGGAGAGGAGCTGGGCAGAGAGAAAGAAGTTAAGAAAAAGATTGTTAGTAGAAGACTAGAAAGTATTCCTCCTTTCTGGCAAGAGAGCTGCTGGAGATACAGAAGCAGCAGCCTGCATGTGGGCAATTAAGTAGACAGAGGAAAGGACAGGGGTAAAGTCCAGGTGCTGGAGACATCAGATTTGTCAAATGTGGACAAGGGAAGGGAAGCAGAGAAACTGTGGGAAGAGAACTAAGCAGAACAGATAGAGAGACTCTGAACTTCACGGCCATAAATTACACAACAAATTCCAGTTACAGAGACATCAGTGTTGCCTTTAATCATCCTTCTCCCCAGGTAACTGGATTAGTCCCTTAGAGGAAACTTACCTAGCACTAATCCATCTCGAGGAAACTCCCATCTGGAGTCATAAGGCAATTGCATTGGATCCACATAAATATATTCATGGCCATCAGGGCTGATGGACTCAATGACTCTCCATCTTATCTCATACCTTGGCTTCTGCAAAGCACAATGAGTACAAAACCAAGTGTTAGTTCTGTGCCTGGTTTTAAGAGCAGATCAAAAGTCAGGTGGGCTCAACATCCAAACTGAAATATTTTTATTTCTACGTTACCTGTTTCCATATGATGACGAGCACAATCAAGGAAATTATCACAATCACTAAAAGTACTAAGACTGCGGCTGCCACTGTCAGTTCTGATCGCAAGGCTGTGGAGCAGAAAGAAAGACTATATTTGCCTCCTGATCCACTAGGAGCACAATGTTCCTGGCACAGAACACCCATTTCCCATACCACTGCAATTCCTGTGTCCTGCACATGTGACAGGAGCAGTCCCAGAGACCAGTGACTGTAAAGTCATTCCCAAACAGCTCTGCCTTCCTGTTTCAAGACTAAATGCAGAGGTTTTCTAGAAGAAACTCCCATAGTGAACGGTAATAAAAAGTTGAAATGAATCACAGAACCACGTAATAAGTGAAAAACAGATACACGGTAGAATGCCTCATTCTCGTACGTCCCAGGGTGGAAAAAAATCCATTTTTGTTTCTTTTCAATCACAGGAAATCCATTTTTGTCAGTATTCTAATATCACAGAAGCGAGAACATCAACTCACTGGGAGCCACGAGCTTCAATTCCCGCGTAACAGCACCAAGGTCGTTTCTTGCCATGCATCGAACAGCAAGGGTTTCCTCTACCTTCTGGAAGGTCACCCAACTTTCCACCATGTTTTTCTCATCCAGATGAGCTTCCATGTGTATATCAGAGATATTATTAGTCAAAAGAGTCCACGAGGTGTCATTGCTGCATCTGTATAGGGAAATAACAATGGAAATGGATACTGGCCTTAGGTAGGGGTATAGACAGACCTTGGTACTACTACATATCCCATATGCCATGGTGAATGCTTAGTGCAGCACAGGCCTCACAGAGGCAAGTCTAAGACACTCACACCATCAGAGTATGAGCAGTTTTACCAAAATAGCAGCAAACCATGGCTGGGAAGTGTCCAGGGCTGCTAGCCTCGTTTCATTTTGTCCCCCTCTCCCTGAGGAAAGGGACACGGGTGCGTAATTTGTGTAAGTCCAGCTTCTCAAAGGCTATAGAAGGGATAAGTCCTTCTATAAAGGATCAGTCTAGAACTAGCAAGTTTATGGGAATAATTACTTGCCTGAAGGACTTTGAGGGTGAAGAGTATCATTTGGGAGGAAATTAATTAAAAGAAGTGGAAATTGAGAATACACAAGAGAGTGATTGAGGTAGACTGGTCTACCTGCGAAATGGTATGACTGTCTCCCCTGAGATGTCTCTCCCTCTTCCTCTAGATCTCTATTACAACTGGAACTCTGGAATCTGCTGAGTTCACTCACTGGACACAAAATTTGTAGGAAGGGCACCGAAAACCTCTGACTAAACATAAGCAAGTTGTCTCTACACTAGGCAAATCATATTTATAATTTACTGACTCTTTTTAAGGAAAGTAAGGCATTGTAACCAACAATACTTGCTTAGCCAAGGACCAAAACAGCCACAAATTGAGATAACAGGGCACCTGCTCTCCTTACTTTTTAATGTCCTTGCAAACCAGCCAGTCCACGTCGGGAAGTGGAGTCCCCTCTGCCAGGCACCTCACCGTCTGCCCCCCTGCTGAGCCGTGATGATCGTCCACCAGGTCTAAGATCAAGGCTGGAACTGGGAATGAATTGGGAGCATGTTAAGATATTTGGCAGGGTCTACAGAACCCACGTGAAATTTGAAGCAAGGCAGGACATGCACTGTTTGGCCAGCAGCTTGGTGACAGCAGGCGATCCAGACACAGCTCGGAGAGCAGATCCTAGGTCAGAGCCATGCAAAGGAAGTGCTGCGGCTGTGCCACGTCCACATGTCACACTAAATGAGCTATGGTTCCCGCCGTCAGCTGGAATAGCTTAAGACGGGAGGATAAAGTTTCTTTTTGGCACAAAGCCAGTGCAGAAGTCAAAGCCAGGATCAGACTTTGAGTACTCCAAGGATTCAGCACACATGCAGGCCTCTGGACACACCAATTTACGCCTTTCTTGTGTCAAAACTCCAGGCAATCCAATATCCAGTGCTTACCCCATGGTTAAATAGATTAAATGTTTGTCATGTGCCATCACTTCTGGCGAGCAAGGCATTGGGGTTGCTTACCTTGTATTAGCAATGAGAAGGTGTAACTTTTAATCTCATCTTCATTTTCAGCAACCAATGTGTAGTACCCACTGTCTTCTTCCTTGGCCCGGATCAACTTTAATATACTTTGAAACCTGAAGAACAGAGATTTTGTTTGTATTTTTAAAGCAAGCATTAAAAAAAAACATCGCTTCAATGCAACATATAATCTAGCTATGTGGAGATTATAATATGACAATCTGTGGGATGTCTACCATATCGTTACTCTGAAATCACTATATAAGCAGTAAATGACTGCCAAAATACAAGGGAAAAACAAGTGAGCATTATTATACCCTGTAGAGATCTAGCAAAACACTAATATGGAAAAGAGCTAGAAATCTTTGGAGCAGATTGATTATGGAGAAACTGAAGAGGATTAGTATCCAGAAGCCAAGATTTCTGTAATTTAGAGAGGTTAATGCTACTATGAGAATAAAAGGAGGCAGACTAAGCATTACCCTTTAGAGTTAAAAAACAAGAATGGATTTTTGATTCTGTCAAGGCAGAAGTAACTACCTGCAGAGGAAAGAGAAAGCAGGAGTAGGGCTGATGGTTCCGAGGGAGAAGCACTCAAGTCAGTAGGGCAAAATGAGATTCATAAGAATATTTTTTACCTTGTTTCCTGGACTCTGTTTGAACTAGTAACAATTTCAGTAAGATTTTCAATCAGAGTCACATTGTCTTTCAACCAGTACATTTTTGGAGCTGGGTATGCCTGTACATCAACAACAAAATGTTTGACTTCATGTAGGTTGACAGCTTCCAAAGGACTAAACTGGGGCTCCAGATGAATGAACCCTTTGTCTGCAAATGATAAAGCCTTGCATAAATAATGTTGTACAGCACATTGCAAGAACTGCATTTTTGTAATGTAATATAATATTTCTTAGACACTGAAAACAGACTATACCATGTACTGTAATGACTACTTTCTTATTTTCCTTAACCTCCTTGGTTGCATGCCGAGCAGTACATTCATAATCCCCCGTGTCTTTCACTGTTGCCTCAGGAATGGTCAAGGTGTAAATCAGCTTCTGCGATGGGACTTTGATATCATCAAGTTTTATCAGGCCTTTTTCTTTCTGTAGTTTGGGAAAGGAAAAAATATATTACTTAGGTAACTAGGATTTACAAGGATTTATACCACCACTGGAGTGAGGGCAGTGATCTAAAAATTGTGTGACAGAAGACTTGCTTACTCATTTGTAGATATATTTTTATTCAAAATAAAATACCATCCAAAACTCAGGTGAACTGCATAAGCAATAAAATTGCTTATGGCTCCCTTCTCCTCTTACAGAAAAGCAGTATGTTTTACTCTGAATTTTCTTTGTTTAGTTCCAATGAAGTAAGGTGGATTTTTTATGTGCTCCACCAAACAAAAGGTACTAGAAGCCTATGGTATCTAGTACTATGTAGGTACTATGTTTCTGCTCTCAAGATGAAAATCAGTTGTTGTGAGGGAGAAGACAGGTGAGAATAAGGGTAATGAGAATGATAGACAAGGAAGACAGGAGTAAAAAACACACTGGGGATAGTTTTGGTTGGCTTCAAATAGCAGAGATTGTGACATATAATGTGGAAAACAGAACAAATCCTTCTCAAATACATTTTTTCTATTGGGTTCAACTTATTTAAATAAAAGGAATGATTTGGAGTCACTATAAGGTAGTGACTTCAACTACTCCATCCCTGTAGTTATCAGACTTTTCACCTAGAATGTGCTGAATTGGCAGGGTACCCATTCGCAGGATACCTGGCTGGCTCAAATCAAGTCTCACTGAACAAAAATTTTCACTGTAAAAGAATGTTAAGAAAGTCTGAAAATACGTGAGAGACTCAAAAAAATACAAGGTTTCCCTATTAGGAATTTCTTATTAGCATGTAACTACACTGACTATATGAGTCAATTTAATTTACACCTGCACAATGAAGAACACTAAAGAATTGATTTTTCATTGCCCTTTTATGCTGCCCAAGAATGCAGGGTTTAAGGAGCAACATTTTAAAGGTTCAGGCCAGAACTTCAGCTATAAAGTTATACGGGGATGTCAGACATCTTTCAAACTCTTTCCATTCCCACTACTGTTTTTTTTTTTTTTTCCTGTCCTGAAAAATTTTCTGAGGGCAAAACCTGAAAGAGACCAAGAGACCTCAGCACATGTATTCTGGTCACACGTCAACTACTTTTCATGCTCTGCATACTTTTCTAACAGCCAGCTCTAACTTTTGCTACTGACTCTCTTTTGTAATAATCTGAAAATAAAAGAAATTATTTTGTTTTCTCTCCTGTCCTCATTCAGTCAAAAAAAGTAAAGAATATTTAACAAACTCACTTCTTCCCAAGTAAGCAACAACAATCATTCAAACAAACAAACAGAACAACAAAAAAGGGAGATACTTACCACTTTCCCAGGATAATTCCACTGTAAATTAACCACCTCATTGTCAAAGACCACACAAGTTACTACGATGGTCTCGCCTGTTTTGTAGACAGTTTTAAGAGCTTCAATTTCAACTGGCAGCTGTGAAGTAGCTAAAGAGAGAGAGAGCAGATTTAGCTTAAAATTGTATGCGCAGGTTTTACAGGGTGTGAGTCAGAGTTAACTTTCCATTTCACTTCCTCTATTGAGGTATTCCCCTGGAAAATCCGGTGAAAGCATTTCTGATTTACAGAAATACAAACAAAACCAGAAGATGATTGCTTCCTAGCTATTTTACTAGCAATTACTTAGACAGTGGGCATTTAAAACATCTAGTTTATGGGCATTGAGGTCAATCCCACAAAAAAAAAAAAATATGATCCAAGCACAAAATTTCAGTGAGAAGTTCCTATCTCAATAGGTAGGTTGCCCTTGTGAAAACACTCTAAGTACAAAAGCAATTTCCCTTTTTGCTAATCAGTGGCCAACTTCAAAAATCAATTGTTAGCCCGTAAAAAAACTTATTTTCAAAATATGTAAAGTTTGAATTTTACAGACTACCCAGAGTCATAAGATATGAAGTTATTACTTCTTTGTTTCTTATTTTTAATGAACAAAAATAAATACCTCTTAAAATATAGACGAGGAACTCTTCAGACTTGAACTCTACACCTTGAACTGTTGTTTTACAAGTGTATGAGCCTGCAGGAAAATTTCCAATGAAGCCTTGCTTGCTGTCATAGAAGGCAAAGACATCCTTGTCCAAACTGTTAATTAAAGTCACTTGAGCATTTGGGTCACTGGTACGACAGGGGATAATGGTAGGATCGCCTTCTTCTACCAAGATAAACTGGTCTTCGGGTAAGGAAGGAACAAAAGGCATGTCTGGGTCTGTGGAAGAACAAGTTGTGATTTTGTTTGTAGTAGTCCATATATAAGAAAAGGGATATAAATGAGCAGTTATATATCTTAACTCATGTTAGTACAATTCATTACACCACATCTCCAGAGGTTGTAGTAAAGGCGTGTTAAATGGTAGGTACGGTCTCATTTTTGCTCTCTGATTCAATATGTAGGAAGACTTTCAACTCAAGCACAACACATGAAAAGGCTGTGTCACTATTGTGACAGTTCAGGAGGCAGAAGGAGAACTGCACGAGAAGGACTCAAAAAAAAAAAAAAAAAAAAAGCAGAGAATTATTATTTCCCTTAGACCTGGTCACTTTGTCCCATTTGGACAAAATGCAAGGAAATCACTAAAGGCCATGAAATATTTGTGAAATTGCTGAAGAGGAAAGTGGAGATGAATGTCCTTTCTCTATCATAGACAGCTCTGTCAAGATATATATGCAGCAAGGACTTTAGTACAGAGTTTGGACTTAAATATTGTACCTTTATGATATAAGAATTTGCACTCAGTTATGATCTTCATTGCATTGAAAATAAATATTAAATAAAGATCCTGCCTTTTATTGGCATAGCTCATTCTTCCTCTTCTTCAGTTAGACTTTTTTTCCCTTTGGTAATATTAAGTGTCCCTTAAATCATATGCAGGCACTTCTAGAGGCAAAAGACATTTTTAAAGTGCAAAAGTAGAAATCAGTATGGAGTTGTTTATAGCTAATACCTTTAAGCCATATTTCGTCAAAACTAATTTCAAGCGCTTATCTTTATGCATTTCTAACATGTCTAACATTACAGCTATGAAGTATAATTAATTATGGTCATGGCATGTGGTATCCAAAATATTAAGATCAACCATAAAACAATCAAACACCTGATGCTTGTATTTTTAAACCAATAAAATAGATGTCAGCTTTCCTACCCAAGCAATCCCCGTTCTGAGTTTAAAACACAGTTGCATAACATACCAAACTGCGCCTCAAATTATCTGAATTTGGCTGTTTGAAATGAGCAAGTAATCTCTGCTAGGCTGAAGCTTCTGTGCAAAGCTCTCTAACGAAATTTAATAAATAGCAATACAAATCCTGCCAACAATAGAATTTGTGCTGCCCTGGCAGGCTCTTTGTAGCCATATCGCAAACACAGCACTCCCGCCCGAAGTGTCTGCCAACTCCGTGGATTTATTTTCCCAATGTAATTTGAAACAGAGATGGGATTCACCTAGTCTGGTTTTGTGTGTGCTGTTAGTGAGACTGGAATACTGTGTGAAGTCCCAGAGCCATCCACTTTGGTTTGAGTGGGTTGCTGTTACCCATTGCCCTCCTAATTCACTGCAGGAGAAAAACAATCGTAAAGACAGACTTTAGAGCAGGGAACAGAAATGTTCCCTGTAATTTGGAGAAAAAGATATGTTTCTGCGTTTCGACATCTTGATTTTTAGTGAGCAGAAAAAAATTACAGGGTGTCTCTGCCCCGCAAATCTGGTAGGCTGAGATCTGGAGACATTTAAAATTCAGTGCAAAAAATAAAAACACTCTTCTTGAAGGAATCTTCTGTGTCTTGCCTTTATATCTCTTTGTTATGAGGAGAGCTCTGAGTTTAGGTCATTTAAAGGCTGTGTAACTGCATCAAAATCTTTTGGTGGTTTGTCTAGGGCTGTTTGGAAATTGAGATACATGTGCCAAAGCCCCTGCAGCCTCTGCTGAAACCTCTTATTGCTCCAAGACCAAATACTAACACTTTGAGTTCATTGTGGGAAACATAGCAGCAATCTTAGAAGAATTCCTACAGTCAGTCAAATCACACATCAGGATCTGCACAAGCTTAACGCTGTGGTAAAGCAGCTTTAGAAGATCTCTCTGGTGAGCTCTGCCTTTTTCACCTTCCACCGTCTTCCTCACAGTTTCGGACATCGTTTCCCTCACAACATATTTACAGCTTTACAGAATCATTTGCAGTCTCTTCTTCATTGCAGTCTCACTGCAAACCCCCTTGCCTGCTCTGGGATGACCCTGCAGTTCTGCTGCTCATCCCTTAAATGCCTGCAGAGTCCAGGACATCTCTCCTTAGCACTTTGCTCAGCCTGTGGTGCCCGTCTCAGCTACCACGAGAAAAGATGCTGATCCCATCACCAGCACAGAAAGCTGCTGAAGGAATTTGCAAGTGGAACAAAGAGGTGGGGAGGCAAAGTCGGTGATCAGTACTTGTAAAAGTAAGGGATGCCGTTTCTTCTGGGTCCAAGAGGTTTTTCCACGACTGAAGGGAAAGGTGGCATGGGGACAAGGAAGGCTGTGTTTGCCATGAAAATTACAGGGCACTGCAAGAAATGATGCTTGCAAATACCATGTTTTTAATCTTGCCCCAGAGTGGCCAACAGCAACATTTCTTGTGCTGACGTCGTTTGTGAGAGCTACCCCAGGCCATCTCCATCTCCACTGCTTTATTTATCACCTCAGTCCTGGCACCCTATGCACATACGGGCACTTGCCAGGCAGTGTTGGGCCAGAAACTCATTTTTCTCTTCTGACTGCCAGTTCAAGTCTTGCTCAGGTTAAACATGAGCAATGGCCTCTAGCATCCGGTGATTACTTTAGTGTCAAAACGATGCTGGTTTTTGCTCAAGGCAAATTGGCACCACTACGTATCTTCTAACCATCCACATGACAACCAGTGTGCTCAAATGTGTGAGTTTTGCTGCAACCTCCCACACTTACCAGGCACGTAAATGTAGATGTCCTTCCCTTCCACTTCCCCGTCCTCCACCTGGGTGTGATTGTAGTAGCAAACATACAAGCCCGTGTGCGCGGCCGAGGCGTTCCCGACCTCCAGCACAGTCACAAAGAGGCCGCTGTTGTTCTCTTCGTGCCTGATGTCTATCATGTGGCTTCCCTCGCCCAAAGGGTACTGCCAGCTCACTTCGCTGTCCCCAGAACATCTCAGTGTGAAGTTGGAATTCAGCTGCACAACCATTTTGTTTCTACTGGGAACAATAGTTGGCAGGGGAAGCTGGCAAAATGCTAGAAACGGGCCTGCAAAAACAGAATGGAATAAATAGTACATGAGCATATGCAACATCCTCGGCACAGGGCTGTGGAGAAATGAAGAACAGACTGACGGCAGATGCTTCTATGCCAATTTCTGACACACTGGTATCTCCGGACATCTGCCTTTGTTAAAAGCCAGAGCTTTCCCCAGTGAAGGGCAAATGGCTTCCTTTGAAATGCAAAGCAGATAAATGTTTGCTTGCTGGGCTGGGTTTGGCAAATCAAGAGGTGAAAGACAGAGGTGAGGTTAGAGATGGCTCCCAATCTACACCTCAGCTTCCCAGACTCCAGATGTGGCACTGGTTGCTGCAGAGCAGGGAATCCCAGCCAAAGCTCCGAGGAAGCTCATCCTTGGCAGCCAAGCCAAAATGTAGAAGCCACTTCTCTAGGCCAACATCTGCCCTTTACATTTGGTGTCTAGTTCTGTGGAGGGCTGGAGCAGGAGCTTGGATCCAAGCTTTCTACATCAGGTCTACCTTGGCCAAATGGTACAGAAAGCTAATCTCCAAATCAAACTATAATTCGCTGGACTAGATGTTTTAGATGGCACTGCTTTTCGGATGTTGTCTACATTCACAGACTCTCAAGCCTACACAATTTGTAGGTTGGTCCGTGTCCAGTTCCCAGAAGAAAAATTATCCACATCCTAAGCCCCACAGAAGGAGACAAAACAGGATTCACTAGGGAGACAGATTTGCTGTTTCAGACTCTCTAACATCCTGCACAAAACCTATATGGTAGCCCCTGATATAAATGCATTTAGGCTGTCAGTGTGAAAGTGGGCTCCGTGCAATAAACTGTCGGCATCCAGACTTTCTTTGAAACCCGCTTCTCACTTTTGCACATGTTAGAGATAACATGTCGGTCTACGGGCTCGTTCTGTATTTGACACCCTGTGGCTGCACTCCTTTCTCGGCACCATTCGCTTGGCAGATGTGGCCGGCTCCACAGGCCGGTGCGGTTCCGTGGTGCGGAGCGGGAGGATGCAGGGAGCCCACACAGGCAGGCCCGCCTGCCCCAGGCTGCTGGAGAAGCTCCAGGGTGGCAGGGCCGGGACAGCCCACGGCACACGGAGCCCCTTCCCCTGGTAAGGGGGGTTGTAGAGTTGCAGAGGGGCCAACCTAGCTGGAAAGGGCCAGCAGAAGTCCTGCTATCTGCCCTTGTCTTGGCTACCAAAGACATGGCCAGAAGAAGGGGGACTGTAGCCAGCTGCCAATCACTGAGCATTTGTCATCATGGGCACAAATAAAACAATCTGAAAGCCGGATTTACAGAGGAACAGGGTTTTGAGAAGCATTACCTGTGAGGAAACATCCCAGGATCAGGAATGTCCTTGGGGAAGGACCCATAGCTATGAACAACTGAAAGAGAAAGAAGGGAGAGTAAGTAGTTAACAGACTGGTAACAGAAGTGAGAGTTTACAGCAACCTGGGTGCCCCAGGCCAGCCTTCATTTGCTCTGTAAAACACCACAGTGAGGAACAGCAATGCAGCCCCTCACCACAGCCCTTGCAATGCCAGAGTCAGATGCCCTGTGCAGGGCACATAGCATTCCCGGACACCACGACTGCATTCCCCTGCCCGGATCCAGCATCTCACACAAGCTTGTGAGGGTGCAAACACTACATGTGTGCAAGAAGTTCTGGGTTTTTAGCTGCAAGCTGCTTTTATGGAGAAAAGGGATATTTTAATGCTGTTTTTGCTACAAGCAGCGCTATTGCCCGTTACCTTCCTTTTGCCATTGTACATATGCAGATATATAATTTACTAAACACAATACAAACACAATAGTGTTTCCTTCACATCCAGCAAGAACACCCTCAATTGAGAAGCTACCTAAAACTTAAAACCCACACTTTCTAACAGAATCAACATATGACAAACTGTGATCAGCATTACCATTCACAGAGCATCTCTTTCCCCAAAAATGTGTAGAGTCATAGATCATTTGAGACAATTTCGGCTTTCAAGCAAATAATCATAAGTAATCAGCTTCAAAGTGGCAAAGACAGAAATAGGCACCTTGGTAATTTTGAAACATCTAAATACATTTCTCTTCAAGACTCTCAACCAGCCTACTAGGTAATTTCCAAAGGAAAAGCTCCTACAGCTCCTGCTCCCATTGAAATCAATGGATGCGTTGTTGGTGATTTTAATAGAACCCGAATTTGGCCCGAAGCCAATATAGATTAAATAAAGACTGTACAGAAGAGCCTCTGATCTGAACTCGAACCAAGGAGTAAATAAAAGGATGATGTGCCAAGACAGGGACTACTTGTCAAAGGACCTGGACAATCTCTATTCATCCTCCAGTATTCAAATTCTGGTTCTGAGACAGGAAAGCACGTAGGTGCATCTCGTTATTAAGACTATGCCAGTGTTGGGCAGCAGATAAATGACTACCAAATGACAAGGAGTATTCATAAGCGAGTACCTCTTTCCTCATTCAAAATGTGGAATAGGCTGTGGTCTCTTGCAAAACAAAAAGTGTTTGATGCGACAATAAAACATGAAGGTCTCAAAAGCAGGATTAGAAGCCTTTCAAACCATGAGTCCAAAAAAACACATGCCCAAACATCTTCAGAAATTTGAATCCCACCATTTCAGCAGAGTCCTGGATTTTGCCTGATTCTTCATTAGCAACAATTGTCCTGTGTTTATGTATCTGTCTCCCATTGATAACAGACTCCTGGACATCAAAGAAATCGCTTGGCTTCAGCCTCCTTGATCATCTTTATCACTTTTATATCCTGTATTTTTCAGATAAAATAACCCAATGTAAATTGTTAAAGAATTCCCATGGTCTGCTTTATTGATCTGCCTACTAAGCACCCAAGATCCACAAAACCATGTTACCCTGCTGTCTGCCAAATTTTCTTCTGCCTTTTCTCCCTGAAAAGGCAGATCTCTCTCCCAGCACATTGTTTTTCTAGAGTTTTCAATGCAAGTCATGCAGCACAGCAAGAGCAAACACAAAGCTAACTCATCTGTTACCCAACGGGTACGCCTGGAGAAGCCCCGCTGCAGGATGCTTGCACTGTTGCTCTACGAGAACAAGGGGACTGAAACCCTGTGAATACCTGGATGTAAATCCAGGTGATGGCTTGTATTTCCAAAGTGCTATTTGTAATCCACTTATTTAGGCTGCCATAAAAATCAATAAGAGCTGAGTGCCTCAATCAGCTGATGCAGTTCAAAGGGGACTTGCTGAATGTGCCTTTTCCAACTGCAGTTTCTTTTGTAACCCGTGGTTTTGATCTTTCCTTGATGACCTATTAATCTCTGCAAGGCTCAGAGCAGCCCTTACCCACTGCGAAAGACTGACTAATACGCTAATCAGTCATCATCATCCACACTCAAAATCTAGTTAAAATGAATTTAATTACATTGCATGTCTGTCATTAACCCTGTTTCCAGTGCATCCTGGCACGTCACTGCTGCAGCAAAGGGTTAGCACAGGTACAATTTCACACTGCTCTCCTGGGCAAAGAAACATCTAATTTCTGAGGGCACAGATTTTTTTATTAACCTTCCATTTGATGGAAGAGCCCTGTTTGTCCCAAATGACCCAAACTTCAGTTCTATCTAGCCCTGAATAAACAGGCCAGGTTCCATTTTTGACATCATCCCATCAAACCATACATTGGTGTAAACTCACTGAAGCCAATAGGCTTCAAAATCCAGTATTGATAACTGACACACTGCGTGAGTTTGATGCAGCCTTAACTCTTTGCATCCCTGGAGCATTGCTGCTTAATACAGAAACATGTGAATATATTAAAAAATAAATAAAACAAAAAGCTAAATAGTGCCATGAATTGTTCACCAAACTTCGTGGAAGCAGATTGTCCTGAGTGAAACAGTTATCGCATCTACTTCAATCAAAGGGCTCACTGAGATTAGGTATCTCTGTTGTATGCTTTAATGATAAAAAAATAAAACGGGAAAGCAACATCAGAAGGATTATTACTGTCAAGGAATCAGTCTTTCAAATACTCACTGCCAAGCTTGCTGATTTTTACCAAAAGTGGCTTCATTGACTGCAGCTGAAATCAAACTAAAATCAATATTCAGAATGTCAATGGAAATATATTTTAGAAAATGTTGATATTCCAGCTGGTTGTTTTACATGAGCTAGAGAGAAAACACTGTGGTGGTGTATGTATGGCGGAGATTTGTTATGGGGGAGTATATCAAATAAAAACTCTCTCAAGACAGAAAAATACCACATCTATCAGAAAACTGGAGCCTGAAAGACTTGTTTCCCATCAGCTACCTAGTCACAATACATTTCATCCTCTTGGCCACAGGATGGCAATGTTGATCCACATTAATGAACCAATTTTCTTGCCTAGGAGAAAGTCTCCAACATACCAGATGGACTCAAAACTAGGTCTCCTGGATTGACTTAACATTCAAATTACTTTCATATTTTCATTTTATATGAGTTCCACTTTTTGAAAAAGAAAAAAGAAAAAAAAGAAAAAAAAATGTTCTGTATAATTATGATAAGCAATATTATTATATGGTAATAGTTGGGATGTAGGTCTTGGTACGTAGTAACACGATTTTCCTTGTTATGAGAAGGGCTGGATACTTGCAGTGGCAATTTTGTCAGTGTGGTGGTTTGTCCTTCTGGGGAAGCTGTTTTTTCCTAGGAAGACTTAAGGTCAGCCCAAGAGGAGATCATTTCCTCCTTGTGATATATACTTCACTAGCTGAATTTAAATGTTCAGATGGGACCTCTTGGGTATTTTCTTGATTTTTAATTCCCTTTCTCAGAGATGTCCACGGAGGCAGAACTGCCCTGCATAGCAAACAGGGGGCTCTCAAGGTTTTAATGGAGAAAGGCACAAACAAGCAAAGAAAACAAATCCATACAAACGCCTAGCAGTATTTTCCTAAACTGATGTTTCTCCCACATCCCTTTATGAGTCTTTGCCCCCAGCACAGCCTTTTCCGAGCCGTATGGGAAGAGTTATCACTACGCAAGCACAAGGAACCAGCAGCGAGCACGAAGGGCACCAGGTTCGTGAGGTGCAGGGTTCCCCAAAGAACCCTCCAGCCAAGAGGCCAGACTCTGCCGATCCACCAGGAAGCTAAAGCTGGGAGGGTGTTTGCAAAGTCTAAATTCCCTTAAAGGGCTTTCCAGACTGTCTCAGTAGTCAAAGACTGGCGCTTCCAAGGAATCAGATAAGGACCTTCAGAGAATACTCCAGATCCCAACTTAGGCAGTCTGAAGCATTGCAGGGAAAAAACAGTCCCTCTCTGTTGGGTAGAGGATCTGGTAAGCCAGACCTTGTGAACCTCTCTCTTGGGTGCTCTTGCAAAACTTTTTTGACTTTAAAAAGATGGATCCAGCAGGACAGAGAGGCAAGAGGGAGAGAAGGGACTGCTTGCTTCTCTTAAATTACCATCAACTCTTCGCAGCAACAACAAAAATGACCTGGTCTTTAAAACAAGCAAAGTAGACACAGTCTATTGAGGTTTTCAGAGCTCACACTCTGCCACTCGGGACGCACGAAGGATACAAGCAAGGCAAAGTTTGGGAAGACAGTCCATTTTACATTCAGTTTGGAAATGAAATATGGTTGGAAATAACCAATGAGGTCTGTGGTATGCAGGTCTTTTTTTTTTTTTTTTTTTTTTTTGGTCTGTATTCTCCCGACACTCAAATCCTAGCTTGATACTGTAGCACTGTGGAGAGGTATTTGATTCAAATATTTATTACTTCCTGCTTTCATGAAAGACAATATGTATATATTACTCTGAACAATCTTCTATATATCAAGTATCAAATAGAAGGAAGGTGGCCAGATGGCCCCAGCACCCATCGCTGCTGTGTGTCCCACCTTTGGCCCCTTGATGCCTGCAGAGAAGCACCACGACACAAGTCCCGTTTTAAGCAACGGTACCGCCTGCGAGCCAGGAGAGCGGACTCCTAATCCCAGCACTTTCATCGATGCAATCTCATTTTCCTTTAAATTCTTTTTCAAGCCCCGTGAGGAAGGTTGACTGAAACCACTGTTCAGCAGAGGGCCTTTCTAAAAACGCTCATTGTTACCTAGAAGCCAAAAACCGAGTCCCTTGCTGGGAGACCTTCCTCTCACTTCTAGACGCGTAATTAAAAGCCAGATCTCCCCAATTCACATTCTGCCCCAGCCGGCCGCTCACAGAGCAGCCTTTGATGCTCCTCTCCTCCTTTCGCCAGACCCCCTCTCCTGCCCTGTCCGGGGACACGGAGGTGACACACGAAGCTGCGAGGCCGGCGGGGATGCTGGGGGTGCTGGCAGTGCCCGGCTCGGCTTGGGGTTGGGGCTGGCATGTCATGAACACGCTCTGGAGCAAAACCTAGGGGTGGTAGCAGCTCCCGGCCCTGTTCTTACAGGAAACAATAGGAAAACCTTTGCCAAAACGGAGATAGTTTTTTTTCTTCTTCTTACGCTAGGTAGCCAGGAAAAAGTAAAGGAGTCGGGGAATGGGAGAAGGCGAGAGCACAGGGACTCCCCCCGCGCCCGAACCCGAGGAAACCCGGTTGCGCTCGGGCTCGACGTGAGCTCGGGGCTCCGCTTCCCGGCGCGCTCCGACGGGCGACACGCGGAGACCCCGCACCGCCCGAGCCGCCGCGGCCAGCGGTAACGGGTCTGGGAGCATCGGGGCCAAGGGAGAACGAGACGGCCGCAGACCCGCCAACGTGCCGACCCGTTCCCGGCCGTGCGGGTGCGTGGCGGTCGGCGGGTTTTGCAAGGGACGCTCCGAGAGGCCGTCGAGGGGCGCGAGGAGCGAGCCCGGGGTCCGCAGGGCTGGGGGCAAAGCCCAAGGGCCGCCTGCAGCGGCTCGGGGCTGCTGCTGCCTCGCGAAGTCGCTGCTCGCTCCGGAGGAAAAACAAAAACAACCTCCCCCCCCCCCCCCCAAAAAAAAAAAAGAAAAAAGAAAAAAAAATCTGTCCAAGTCCTGTTCTCTGGAACGGCTCCTGAGCTGCTGAATCCCCGTCCAAAAATGTTGAGCAATGCCGCGGAGAGCCAAAAAGCCATTTCCTACTTGCTCCCAGGGCTTTCCAGGGGACTCCAGCCTGGCAGGGGCTGGCGAGTTCGCTAGCGCCGCGCTTGACAAAATCCAGACGGTGGTCGCGAAGGCGCTGCCCGCCCGCGGGCTGCGGGGCGGGGGGCTCCGCAGTCCAGTGCGGAGGAGCCGGCTGCCTTCCCGTCGCCGCAAGCTGGAAAGTCTCCAGGTACCAGTCGGGCTGCCTGAATTCAGCATCTTCCCTTCGGCCGAGACGTGCGAAGAAAGGACGGGGTGCGCAGGGATGGAGCAGAGCTTGGCCGGGTGGGCGGCATCTGTGCGCCCCCTCCCCGGGGTCCTGGGCTCTGTGCGCTGCCCGGTCGAGGGAATTTAGGTGGGGAAGAGGTCTCCGAAGCGGGGAAGGTGGTAAAAACAAAGGGAGGGGGAAGGGAGCGGGGAGCAGCGGGGGTGAAGGAAGTCAGGGCAGTGGGGGGGTTAGAGGGGCTGCGGGCAGAGGGGGCGGCTGGCTGGGACCCTACGGGCCACCCCCGCCGCAGCCGGTCCCCGCGCCGCCCGTCGGGGCGCTCCGGGCCCCGCCGCCCCAATGTGTTTGTCATTAGCGCAGCCCGCGCAGCGCCTCGCGCCCCGCGGGAAGGCGCCCGGCGCGGGGCTCCGGGGGCAGAGCGCTGAGAACGCGCAGTAAACACGGCGGGGGAGAAGAGGGTAAGAGAGTAAAATAATAATAATAATAAAAAAAGTAATCAAAAAAAGCAAGCAAATAAACAAACAAAAATGGAAGAAGAATGAAAAAAAAAAAGTGGAAAATTCTCTCTCACCTCTTACCTTCTCCTTTGTAACCCGTTGCTCCAGCCCTGCAAATTGTAAAGTATCCAAAATATGTCCACGTCTTTTGTGACTTGTGCCTCTCCGCCACGCTCGCAGCCTCCCGCTCGCCCTGCCTCCAGCTCCGACTGTAACGGGCTCACAAACCGCGTCCCGTAATTGATTCAATGTTATAGTCCATCCTTCCAAAACTAATCATTTGCTTTAAGTAAATAGCTGTCAGGAAATGAAGCCCCCTCCGGCCCCTTCAGAATAAGAGCGGCGCGGCCCCGCGGCGGCGGCGGGCGGGCCCGCGACGGGCTCTTACGCAGGCAGGGGGGCCAGTGGCAGCCTCCAGATTTCACCAGCCTTGCCGAGGAGGGGGGAGGTTGGCCATATGGCAGGGCCGAGGGGGAGGAAAGGGGGGATCGGGGAGTTTTGCACTGCAGGGGAAAAGGAAAAAAAAAAAGAGTTAAAAAAAAAAAAAGTTTCGTTGAAAACTCAGAGTGCTCCCTGTTTCATGAATGAGGCTTCCTCCTCCGACCCTCTCGGATGGAGGCTCGCCGGGCTCGGTGTCCACGGTTGGGTTTATGGATGGGGAGTTTGATCTGGAAACGAATTGGCGGCTTCCTCGTGTCCTTTGCCCACCGCGGAGCTGGGGCTTGGTTAAGAGAGCGGGATGGACGGCTGGGGGCCCGCCAGAAGCAGAGGCATTGGGAGCGGGGCAAAGACGAAGCCCTGAGATTTATGAATGAGAGAGACAACGAAAGGTAACCCGCACACGGAGCCAGCCCCGCCAAACACTGCCGCTCAGACGGCGCCGGCGGAGCTCTTCTACTGCCCGCTTCCCTTGGCTTGCTCAGGGCCAGCCCAAGCCAGTAACACGCGAGGCCCGCGGGCTCCCGTGGGCTGCGCACGTCCCAGCCGCTCCTGTCGGGATTCGCGCCGCAAGGAGCTTTGATCCCGCGTATCTCCGCTTTGCTGCCTCCAGCTATTTGCCCGCGATAAGAGGTGGCCGTGGGAGTTCGCAGGGAGCCGCGCTCGCCTTTTTTTTTTTTTTTTTTTTTTTTTTTCCAGGAGAGTCCGTGGCCGAAAAGCGGCGGGCGATGCAGCGGCCGCGGGCGAGGGGGCAGTGCAGCCCCAGGAACGGAGCGGCCGCTGCGCCCCTGCTCCCCCCGGCCCCGCTTCCCCAGGCTCGCTCTGCCCCTCTCCCGCCGGCGCCTTCTTATTTTGATTGTGCTTTTATTATTATTATTT
Source organism: Nothoprocta perdicaria (assembly GCF_003342845.1). Taxonomy (NCBI): domain Eukaryota; kingdom Metazoa; phylum Chordata; class Aves; order Tinamiformes; family Tinamidae; genus Nothoprocta; species Nothoprocta perdicaria. Next base: position 2,605,776 of record NW_020454427.1, on the reverse strand, counting down.
GTTTTGTTTTGTTTTCCTTGTCCCTCCTGTTTAGCATTGCACGAAACAAAAAGTTTGCTCTCCAAGTCAAGCAACAGGATCCATTGACTTTTCTCTTTCCTAGCAGAGTGAGAATTAAGCGCACATCCCCTGAAGGGCCTGGGGGCCCAAACAAGAACCAGTTCCCGGGGTGGAGGAGCAAAAAAAAACCAAATATATATATATATATAGTGTGTGTTCAAGCTGAGGTCTCCCTGGCTGGGTTTGCAGGGTCCCCAGTGGTGCTCCCAGCCTGTGGCGTGCTCGCCACCAGAGCATCCTCAGCCTGGGCGAGTGCACAACCCCGCTATTGCTTCCACATGTTCCTGCAGGAAATCATCGGAGTCAGCCCTGTGAGCAGCCCCTTGTTCGGAATGCTAACAGGATACCGTCGTGCTTGTGAATAAACAACGGCTTCGAGCGAGCAAAAAGCGAGGAGAAAAAGCGTCTGCACCTTGGGATCATCTACCTTGGGGTGCGAGCAGACGCATCAGCCTTCACCCCCGGTTAATGTGAGGAGGCTGGAGGAGAAAAATCCTCTCGTTCATTTGACCAGAGCGGTGGGTCCGCGCACGTTTTAGCGTCACGAAGACTTCAAGTTCGGATCGGTTGCAAGGGGTCCCTGCGCGCTCTTGAAAAGATGCTGCGTGGCCGTGCTTCGTTTTGGGCATGATTTATCGACGTAAAAGTATCTGGTTTAATGTGCGAGGCTGAAGGTGGTTGTTAGCGAAGCACCGTCAGAGTCTACTGTAATGGGAGAATTGCTATTGCAAAGAGAAAGGAGGGAAAGGAAGGGGAGAAGGCGCCTTCTGGTTGCAATTACCTGCCTCATTTGAATAATGCCTTTGTCATGATCATTATCGAGCCTTCGTTAACGGCTTCCATGTGGCATCTTAAAAGACCTAGAAAAAAAAAAAAATCACGAATTCGGGACTGGCAAAAGCGCCTGCGGGGCTGGCCCGGCCGCGGCTGCGGGACGGGGCCGGCGGTGCCCCCGGCCCCGGGCATCGCTCCGAGGCAACGCCAACATCTCCGCCGACGGGATCTCCTTCCCCAAATCCCCGCACCCCAAGGGGGAATGAGCTCGAGGAGCCCCCGCCCTGGCGGGCAGACCCCACAAGCCGCAGGGCGAGCGGGGCGGCCGGGCGAGTGTCGTCTGCGCCCTGGGCCAGCGGAGGCCGGGGCTCCCTCCGGGGCTGGCGAGCAGCGGGAGGGACCCCCGGGAGCCAGGGGACTTCGCCCGCGGGCCCCGGCCCGCCCCGAGGTGGCGGCGACGGGCGCGGGGCCGCCGGGGAGGCGAGGGCGGCCGCAGCAGGAGAGCAGCTGGGCCGCTCAGGCCGCGGCGCCCATGGATTGGTTCCGAGCAGGGGGTTTATAGAGAAAATAAACCCTTTGGAGCTGGCTCCCCCCGCCCTGGATGGCTCAGGGGGGTCCTATCCAGGGAGGCGCGAGGGGCTCGAGGTTACCGAAAGGACAGGCAGGGGGTGGGGGGATTTTCACCACTGCTGCCCCCGAATCTCTCTCCTCCCACTCTTTCCCCCCCTCCTCTCCATAGGGAGCTGGAGCACAAGGCATCCCGAGAGCGTGTGTTTATGTGGCAGCAGATGGAGGCTGCTCGTTTGGAGCCGCTCCCACTCCTAGCGCGCCCCCGGGACCGGCCTGGTGGGACAGCTCCGGCCCCGACGACACGGGGAAAGCGGCGTTTTGGGAAGGAAAATGCCATTTTCCCCTTCTGCAAGGTCCAGAGGGCCTGGGGGCTGCGAGAGGCCCTCGGGAGGAGCTCAGTCCCTCGGGAGGAGCCCCAATTTGCTGCGCGTAATGAGCCCTTTCCTGCAGCTCTCTCCCAAGGGTGAGCTGGGCTGAGCTTAACTACCCGCAAGCCATTAGGCTGCCTAATAGGTGCTTAATTTGGACTCCAAAGCGGTCGTTGGAGCGGCCACCTCTTTCTACAGCTGTCGCAGCGCAGCAGGAGGTGGGCGACGGGGCGCCCCGCGCCAAAGCACCGTCGAGGGAACGGAGCCTTTGTGCTGGTGCGAAGGGAGCTCTGGTTTTCATTACTGGTCCCCCCGTGGAAGCGTTTGCAGCGCTCGCTTTGATGCCCGGCACGGGCTGAGCTGGTCCGGAGCGGCAGCCTGAGCCGCCCGCCTTGCACCGGGCCGGGCCTTTCTCGGGCCCTGCTCCGCTCGTCCCTCCCGGCCTCTCCAAGCTCCACGAACAGCGGGTGCTGACACGGAGCTGCAAAACCCCGGGCTTCCCGTGTGGATACAGGGAACAGCTTTATTCTGGCTAGGCTGCTTTTGTATGAGGCACCAGCGAGCCGCTCACCCTTTTTACTTTATTTAATGTGCAAAAGAAGAAAGGTCAGCGCTGACTTCTCCCTTCGCAGAGAGGCTTCGTGCTGCCCCCGGGCCTCTTCCCCGCTCCCGAGCTTCCAGGCAGCAGCCCCGGCCTGTTCCGCCTGCCTCCCATCTGGAGCAGAAAGGCAGCAAGCCCCTCGAGAGGGGGAGCGCGGCGCGGCCGCTCCTCGCTTGTCACTATAAATCTGCGCACACGTCTGGTGGCGGGGGCGGAGGGGGGTGCGGGGCCGGCCCCGGGCTGCTGGTGCCCGCTGCTCCCCGGGCTGCTCTCACTGCTCTGCCCCTCGCTCCCTGCACCGCAGCCGGCCTCTGAGGAGCAGGGATCGCAGGGCGCCGGCAGAGCAGGGAACCAGACAAAAGAAATGAGCGGCTCATCCCAGCCTCCCCTCCCCTACCTTTATATTCATTTGTTTAAGGTAAGTCCTTGAACTTTTCCCCCCCCCCCCTTTTTTTTTTCTTTTTTTTTCTTTCTTTTTTCTCCTCCTCTCCCCGCTAAGGCGGCCGCTGTTGCAGCTTCCGTTGTTGCATTTGGCTCTTGACATTAGAAGCTGCCCCAGCAGCCGCGGAAGCCCCGCTCCGCGCACGCAGCCGCTGTTTGCTCTCTGCTCCCGCCTGTCTTTCTCGTTTTTCAAAGAAATATTTGTTTTTATTATTATTTTTCCTGACCGAGGCAGAACGAACAGGGCCAGCAGCAGCCCTCACCCGTGCCCTAACCCGGCCCAGGGGGACAAGGACAAGCTGGCCCCGGGGACAAGGGCTTTCGCCGCCGGGCCCGGGGCGGCTCGGGACACTAGAGGGCAGCGGAGGCCGCGGGAGCCGCGAGTCGGGGCCGGGCTTTGGTCCAGGGGCTGCCTGCTCCCAGCTCTACCTTCCCGCTTCCAGCTGCCTTGCCTGGAAAGCCAGACCCGAGACCTGCGGCATGGAGCTGCTTGGTGCTGAGGCCACGGTCCATGCAGCAGCCGGTGTCTCCTTTGGTGCCACGGGCACAGGCAGCCTCGGGCTGCTCCAGTGTCACCTCCACTGCTGGTGGTGCCCAGCATGCAGCCCTCCCATGGGTGCATTGCCAAGGGCCATGCCCAGGAGTGAGCCAGGACACGTGCTCACTGTCTGACCTGGACTGCCCATGTGCTACACGTGCAATAGTGTCTTTCTGCTTCAACCCAAGGCAAGTTTTCTTCTAGTGCCTTGGGATTACCAATACAGTATCTCAGGACAATCCACTGTGGAATAACTGGAGCTGTGGCCAAGGATTCTGAACCGTAATCTGCTCTGCAAATGGCTTCCTGTCTGCCTCAGGTGTTGTACACTCCAAAATAACGAGAAAAACAAGGTATTCCATTGCGTGAGAAAGGGAGATGCTCAACATGGGTCTTAGCCACTCCAAGGATGAAGGAATGTCACTGATACCTCCTAAGAGCCTGCAGAATTGGGACTTCTGTGGAGATGGTGGAGGCTGCAAGTGTCATTCAATATTTTCCCAAAACAGTGTGGCCCGGCCCCACTGCTAGGAGTTGCAAGAATGAGCATCCTGCTTGGCACAGTGAGCAGAAATCTCAACACCTGCAAATTGCTGTAGCCGTCCCACCACGCACCATCAAGGTTGTGCCGAGCTGTGTGGGCAGGAGGGTGAAGCACGTTGTCTTTCTTGCTGCAGGGCTGTGTGTTTCCTGCACTGAAACACAAGCCCAAGGTTGTTCAAGTCATTCCAATCTGAGATGGAGGAACCCACATGTTGCATCTGAGGTCATGCATCAGTAACTACAGCTCTCACCTTCAGCTGCTTTAGCCAGGAGATAGACAGATGTGACACACTGAAAAGTGAAGGGAAATAATTCCTCTCTTCCACTTCTATAAAAGGGACCTGTGAGACCAACAGACATTACTTTTCAGCTATTTGCCCTTCAGTTGAGTGAGGTAGTTGCAGTAGAAGAAAATGAAAAGTGAGATGGGACCATGGCCACTATATGGCCATGGATGTGAAGCTACTGCTGTGGGCTTAGCCCGAAGAGGAAGGCTTTGGTAGACTGAGACACGAGACGGGAGAACATCTAGGTAGGTCTCGATCTGCTGGCCCTTGGCTGCTGGATGTGTCAGTCACATATCCCTCTTTTTAACTTCAAATTATCTTTTGCAAAAGTGTGGAAGCAGGGCCAGATTCTTCATTGTATAAATCTGCTGTAACTCTAACTTCAAGGGAAATATTCCAGATTCAATTTGAAATAATTAAGATTAAAAATTGGCTCTGGAAGACTTTTCTTTGGCAATAAAGCAAGAGAAGTACTGTGAAGGAAAATAATTCAAACCAGAACATTGTTTCAGGGCTCTTCTAAATAACACATGCTATAGGCACTTTGAAGGCATTTGTTCTCCATGGCAGCAGTATTTTAAAACTTTCACTTTGTTTCCACTAACCAAGTTAACCCTTGATAGCCAAGGGTGTATGATATAGACGCTATATACATAAACATATCTCTTTTCAGGAGATTCTCCAGATTATTAAGAAAAGAATAACACATTCACTAAAATGACATAATCTTAGTTGCAGCAGCTGCAAACTTGGTCTTGCTGGTGGAGCCAGGTGTCTGTCTCACTGTGTTGGCCAAAGCACAGAGGCATTGCAATGAATCTGAGCTTACATTTTACTTGTCCACAGGGAGGTTTTTTGTTTGTTTGTTTGTTTTTCATGGCAAGGGCTTTGGTTGTTGCCTGACTGGCAAGCTCTGCACATTAAGAAGGAGCAATTTTCCCCAGATTATTGTTTAGCATCTCTGGGAAGCAAACTTCTGCATGGAGTCCCTAAAGGAATGCAGAAAAACAGAAGGCCCATAAATTACTAGACTTTTTTTTAGCTCCCATGCATCAGATGACAAGATGTTGTTTAATAGTTTCTTGGGCCAACATCGCTTCATTTGTTAGGCCTATATCTGTAATGGGAACTGTTTCACCATAATTTGATTGCAATTGGTGAGAAGCCTGGTGCTTGCCCTCATGTAGCTGGCATTTTTTCCAGGTTTGGCATTCAGCCCCAAGGGAATCACAGAAAGGTTTGTCATTTTCCTTAGTGGTCCCAGATTTTCACCACAGGTTAATCAGATCTTTCTTAAGGATGTGTAGGAAAAGAGGGGAAAACCAAGATTCAGCTGTGCCTGTCTTTGGTTCCTCATGGTACTTTGTTTGGACTTGAAAAATGTGTTTTGCTTTTTTTAAGTGAGGCTGGGAAGTAGTAGGAGGAATTAAATCCTGCTCGCAGGATTTCAGAAGTACAACAATACTCAGTCTTGTCAACCCTCTTTTGACTGGAGAAGTCCCCACTGAACCAATGGAAAAAAAAAATAACTGACTCTTTCACTAAGCAGTCGTTTAACCTGTTTGTTGAACTTCAGGACATGATAAAAAATAACAAAGAGCTTCCTGGGCCAATTGACCTCCTCTTGTCTTTGTGCAATTGCAGCCATTGCACTGGTACATTTGTAGATCCGTGAAGTTCATGTTTCTTGATAGCAACCCCCACTGCTTACCACAAAGCTCACTGTCAAGAAGAACTGTGATCAAAGAAAGGCAGGTTGCAGATTTAAACCACAGTCACAAAAATGATGTTTTAGATTTCCTCCTTAGGTTGACAAGTTACAATCAGAAAAAATGAAGGCGATGTACTCCACAGAGAGCATATATTATTGTGCTGCAATGAGTTTATCTAGCATCGTTCCCGTCCTGCATGACTGTCTGCATGATGGCAGAGACAAGAAACCCCAGAATGGGCCTGTAAATGGACCTTTCCTCCAAGAACCTGGAAAATAGGGCTCATTGCAATATTAGCCTTTTGAGGTTTGAAACAGCAGACTAGCAGCTCACCTTCCTGGCTCCTATCCCTATCCATGCTTTGCCTCCTCTCTCCAGAGCTGACAGAATGAGTAGTAGTAAGCACTTCTCTCTCTCTCTCTTTCCACAAGTGGAGAATAACATAAAGAACATAATAGGCATGGAGTGGGCACCATCCTTATTCTCTGTCTTCATAGTCAAAGGGAATAGAAACATGCTCTTCTCATTGTCTTGGCAATTCAGAATTCACCCTCCCTCTCTTTTTTTTTTTTTTTTTTTTCTTTGCAATGGGAGAAAACATTTGCAGAGCCAAAGTAAATCCAAATAAATTCCTGCAATTCCCATCTATCAAAGAACATATTTTCTCCACTTGGTTATTTATTTTTCTCCCAGTGTGTCTTACCCTGCTATAACAAAAAGAAATTATACAAATCCTTACCTCTGAAACTTTGCTGGGGACTTCTCATTAAGAAAACTGCAGGCAGAGACTGTGGTCATCCAAATGAATGTACGATGGCTGTTATGATTTTCTTTTTCCAAAACATAGTAGGGTTTTAGTCAGCTTGACAAGAAGAAGGGTCTGAGGAAATGCTTTCCTTCAGAAACACTAGCAACTGTACAACTGGGAACCTGTCAAAACAGTTCCCAGAACAACAACCCTGGGCTCTGTCATTAACGGGGATGTGAGAGGCAAGCAGTTCTGCCTCCGGGAGATTAAAATATATAGGTAGCCAGACAGTTTGAGTGGACAGAAACCATTGTAAATATGTGAAGAGTCGAGTGCCTTTTTTTCTGGGAGACAAATGGTCCCAAGCCCACTTAGCACCTGCCCGTGCTCCTCTGCTGCCCTTTGACCCGTGGGGCTGCTTGTTCTGTCTGCTTCTAAAGCTCTCCCTCCTTCAGATTCCTTCTCCGTATGTTGGTTTTTTTCATTGCTGCCTATCCCAATATTGACTTAGGAAAGAAGGAGAGTTAAAAAGAGCTAGCTCCTTTATGGTCTAACAGACCTTCTGCCCAGCTTTGCTTTAGGCCCTTGAATCACAAACATTGGCTTAAACTATCATTAGCATCTGAATAGAGATAAAGGTTAAAAGAGAAGCTAGGAGAAGCAGTCACCTTTTATAAATATTGTTACTTAGAAGAGCAGGAGAGAAGCAGAATTACAGTGGAGTATGTTTGTGTTCCAGGCCAGCAGCAGAGATTATTGGGAATTAACAATGTAATGGATTTGTGTTCAGCAAAGAGGTAGGATCCCTCGGAGTCCCCTGGAGTCTGAGTGAACGGGAGCCTCTTTGCCCCTTTTCTCTTTGTGTGCCTTTCCTGCTGCTGAACTGTCCTGCCTGGCCAAAATGAGGAGGTAGCAAGAGTAAAGACCCAGGGCACTGGAGTGACTAGCGAGAAGTCAGATGTGTGTAGCATGGTTGGGGGATCTTACTGCTGTGGGTGGCACGGTTTTATGAAGGTCAATAAACTTGGGCTTCATCAGACCACCGGAGAGAGTGGGTTTCCCAGCTGGAATCACTCACACATGTGGCCCTGCACAGAAAAACACCCTCATTCCAGTCTCCAAGAATGCATATCTGCAATGGTTAGTAAAAGTGCCCAGAATATCTCAGCATCACAGTGTTGCATGAGCAGAGAGCCAGACTCTGAGAAGGACGTGTTCTAAATTGGGCTTAAAACCAACTGCAGGATTCCCACCCAGAAGCAAAAATAAAATGAGCAGAGGCTGTGAGCACCGACACCCTGGGCCCCCTCGACGAGCTGCTCCACGGAGCTGATCGCGCTCGGCTTTGCCTGCTGTAGTCCTCCTGAGGTGTCTCCAAGAACAACAGCAGGAAGAAGACATCAGAACAACCAAATTCAAGGTACACTGTGGAGAGGCATCTCCTGGAGAGAAAAGCTTTCGGATCTCTACAGAAGTTTAAGCCTACTGGGAATGATTGCTTTGCTTTGATTCTGAGAACTGCTGGCAGATAAAAAAATACTTCATCATCACTATAGCTTTTTTTTTTTTAACTTTTGCAAGGAACCAACACTGAGATATGATGTCACTCTGATGTCAGAGCTTGAGTTTGGAACATGGGTATGGTAATGAATAACTTAATTGGATGGGGCAGGAGCCTCCGTCCTCTACCAAGGAAGCCACGATCCAGCACACAGGGAGCCTAAAGAAATGACCGCAGGTGCCGTACAGCAACAGGCTCAATGACACACCTGCCAGGATGTTTTGGCAGTTCCCTGGCTCTCCTGGAAACCAAACATGGCTGGAGGGTGTGAAGACATCAAGCACACAGTGCATGGGCTCCTCTCAGGACCTCTCTTACCTTGTTGCATGTATGCAGCCTAGGAGCCTGGGAGGGGGCATCCTTGGAGCTCTTCTGGATCTGGATCTTTAGTAGGAGCTAGGTACTACTCTAGGGACCACAGGGAGAAGAAGCAAAGATGGATTTTATAGAAGCTCTAAAACAATCAAAAAGAAATTTGACATTTATGCTGTTTTGTTCCTAGGTTAGTGGTAGAGGCAGAGCTGAGGCAGGAGCAAGTGAGGACTGTGCTGCACATGTTTGTTGATAATCTCTCCACAGCAGTCTGCAATACCACTGTCTTACCTCTTTTGCTGGGAGAAGGACCAGATAGCCTCTACAGTGTGAAGGGAAATGGGTGCACTGGTGATGAAATGACAAAAACCCACCTCCTTGTTAGGTAGATCATTGCTATCCAACACTTCGCCCACCTCCAGCCCCTGGCAGGGTGTGCACTGGGGTGCCCTGTGGCCTCACGGGTATTACCAGAGGTTATTCTGTCTGGGAAGAGCTTGCCATAGCCTGTGGTCTCAGGAATCCACACATTATGCAGAGACACTGGAACCTGGATACAACCATGATGTAAGAAATATCACACACACAGAATCACAAGAAGAGCTTGTGCTCAGTAGAGTAGTAGAGTCCTTAAAGTGGTGACAGGTCTCAGGACTGCACTTTAACAGTTATCTATTGAAATACACTCATGTCAGCTCTTAAATTCTTCAAGCAGACAGGATGTTTTGCTGACAATTTGATGATGTTGCAACTAGCTCCACATTAAGAGCATGTCTCGTGCTGCAGAGAAAATTCGGGGTAGAAAGAAAAGCTAAGCCTGTAGAGAGAGAATAGACAGAAGCTTATGTTCTCTTCCTTGGATTTAAGCTAATTATTAATTTAGCAATTCATTAAAGAAACTGCACATCCACAGAGTTGCAAGTTTAGACCATTTTTTTCACACTAAGAGGGAAATCTTTATTTCTCTGTAGATCACACAGGATATAGCATTTTGAGAGTTCGGGAGATTGGGTCTGACTGACTAGATGAGATGGAGCAGCTAGTATTTGCTATTAGTTGCTTAGGAAAAGCAGATGGGTGACTTTACAAGTGCAATGGTGTAAATAAGAAACAATGCAGTTGAAATCTGCAGTTACTCCTTTAGTGAGAAAAGAAGCAGATGAAGAAGATGAGCCTCTTGCTTTTCAGGGTACAGAGATCACCCATGATGTTTTATTCACATTTGGAGAACTGAAATGATAATGCAGAATATCCATGAGGACAACATTATGTACAACAAGCTGGATCTACAATACCTGGTTAGAGATTGCTGAGGAAATCTGTATCCAAAAGGTGGTGTTCTAAGGAAAGTTTTTGGTGGTTTTGTCTCAATCATTCCAGTTATGTTAAGAATACCACTGAAAGGACTTTGTTTTGGAAACACACAAAAGCACAGAGCCAATTTTCCACTTCCATCATCTCCCATTCAAAAGAAATGCGCAGAAGACTTTGATATGATATGAATTAAAATGATTACTTCTTTGCCAGCCCTAAATTCCAGGAAGTGAAACACACCATCTTCATCTGCCATTCTGGGGAACATTTGGTTTTACTCTAGCCTAAATACCACACTGTTTCCTAAATCTCACAAAGCTGACCATTCACTTAGATTCCTCAACCTCTCACAGCAGAGCAGCATGCTCCAAACAGGCATTTCAAACACTCTTGCATACCGTCCAAAATCAGCTCCTGCCCCTTGGGATTTGGAGGCGCCTCTGGAAGCAAAACAATGGGATTCCAGCATGCAGAGCTGGTAGGACTTGGAAGCTCTGCAAGGTCCCCTCCGTGGCAATGCCACGAGTGATGGGACCAGGAACCCCTCTGCTCTTTGCATGTCTGCTAACGTGGCAGCTCACAGCGCTGCAGGGAAGCAGGCTTCATAGGGTAGATTCAGAGTTTCATGAAATCCCTCCAGTGCCTTGCGAGGTTGCTTTCAGTTATTGCTTCTTTCATTCCTCTGCACAGTGCCTCCCATCATACTGTCTTCTACGCACAGATGGTGGGCATCCTACCCATCTAGCACATATATATATACACACACACATACAATAATGAGGAGATGTTCTCGATCCGGGATTGGCTTTGGCATGTGCAAATCCGAATGCTTGGCCACCTCCATGACCTGCAGATGCCTTGCATTTAAATCTTACTGGAGATTCTTCTTGGTCCAGGGAACCTAAAGGAATGAGAAAAGACACTGGACGAAGTAAGAAACTTGGCAGAAGACCAGAACAACAACAACAACAACAACGAAGTTTTTCTACTCTTTTACACACACTAAACAGGTAACATTGGCATGAGTATCCTTGGAGGTTTCTCCCTTCCTCATGAACCTGAGGGAAGCAATAGGTAGGGCAGTCTCCCAGCACGTTAACCTGATATACTTCATTAGACCTAGGAGTAAGGTAGACAAGTAACATGAAGAGGTGCATGGCTCAACAGCCCCACGGTCCAAAGAGAAGACCCAGGTGTGTGGGTTAATCCTGTCCTTAGGTGGTGGTTCCGAGCTCGCCCACCCCATGCCCTGGGCAGCAGAGCAAGTCATTCAGCAAGAGGGCTTGACCTGAGATTTCCTCCTGCCAGTCCTCAGCGCTGCCCTCTGTGCTGCTCTCTAGCCCATTCACAGCCCTTGGTACCTGTGCCAATATGCTGTGAGTGTGGAATATTTCACAATAGCAACATCTGAAGCTCTCAAATACCAATCTTACAAAAAAAACCCCACCGATCTTACAAAAAATATATATATATACACAGTATCTGGTGAAGACACTGGATTCACTGTGATCATGCAAAGGAAGAGTGCAGGACTGGGGTGGAAGAACACAAAATCCAGAGCAACTCTGTATGCACCGAGTCAGGCACCGAACTGTGTGTAGGTTTCTCCTGGTTTACACTGGCATAAGATAAAGAAAAAGGCTCACAAGAAAGTTGGACATACTAAACAGTTGGTGAAGTTGCTGAGAGTTACTGAGCAAGCTATGATATAATTCAGAGCCAGTGTAGCAGCTTTTCATCTTGAAAAACCACCAATCAGGCAAAAAAACCTTTTTTTTTTTTTTGACCACTACTCTTCTTTCCCAGACTTAAAAAATTATTACCATGATGATAACTACATGAGAATTAATCAGGGGCTCCAGAGAATTTGGTCAATAACAAAACAAACAAAAAAAACCCTCTGTATAAGGCATAGAAAAGATTTTCTATGTACCCCTACCACCCGCAGTCTAAGTAAAGAGCTGTATTCCCCAAACTTACTATATAATTATTAGAAAACATTAACATGTTATTCATATATATATCCATAAACTTATATGAGAGTTCCTTTTTCTAAATCTCTGTGGAATTCTCAAGAACTTAGTAATGTGAAGTAAGGTTAGGAGAGCTGCTTCCATCCAAAGTCCCACTGTGGATAACAGTGCGAAATCACAGCTCAAAATAGGCTCCCGACAGCTCCTAAAATAAATGTAAGAACTTCAAATAGTCAAAACAGCTCACTGCTTTTTGTTGAGAAGCTCTGAGAATACCATGCTTTTCCTTAAAAAAAAAAAATTCTCCAAGAAATCTCTTCTTTTTAACAAAAGTACAAAGGCCCATATTATAAAATAAAAATAAAGCAAAAGTTCAGTTTCATTCTCAACTTTTTTTTTATCTCTTTCTTTTTTTTTCTCCGAATATGTATTTAATAAAAGAAAGAATGAGGGAGAAAAGAATGACAATCTCCTGTGAGTGGTGACTGTCTTTGGCAAAAAGGGGACGCCGAATGCCAGTGTCTACATTCCAGTTCTGCTTGTTGACTGCTTCATGCAAGGATACAGTTGTTCTGGCTGGCTTTTAGCTACTGCAAGGGACAGCTGCGTCCGGAAAGCCTTCCTCCTTCTTTCCTGTATCATACAAAGGCATGCAGCTCTTTAATGGGACACTGGCTCCTCTGCCTCTCTGTAGCAAAGGTAGGAGCAGAGCGAGTCCTAAAGCCTGTGCCCTGCCTGATGGCACAGGCAAGACAGAGGTTTGATGCTGTTTCAGAGACAGACACTGTGACGTGCCCTCATCAGGTTTGGTCATTAAACGGTTTCAAGATTTCACTAGCCAATTTTGAGAATAGAGAATGGTAAAACACGAAGAGAGGACAGAAGAAATGTAAACAGCTTCTTCTCCCCCACTGCCATTAGCGTCATTTGGTTAGACCTCCATGTGCATCCAGTGGATGAATATGGGCTTGTAATCTTAAAATGCATCTTAATTCTAAAATCCATCAAAAACAAGAGAATTTGGAAAAAAAATCATGATATGATAAAAACACTTAGAAGTGTGAAGTATAGTGACTGCCTGAAGAAAATGAGATGCATTTATTTTCAGTAAAGCAGATCATGTACATATCAAAACAACTTATGACAAGAGCATGTGACTACACAAGATATTTAGACTGATTTATAACTTAATTTGACAACCGCTTTGAAAATAAAACAATATTTTAGAGAAGATTTTTCATTTCCTATACTCATACTGAAAGGATTTTGAGGTTCAAAGGCTATTCATTTTTCTGAAGGATGCAGTTCACTAGATCAAAGAGCTGTATCATGGTATTAAATTTGCTTTGTTGCTAACTTCACTGGTCACTATCAGATTGTCATGATTCCTAGTGAAGAAAAACTTCAAAAAATTCAAGTCCCCATGGCACAGTTTTGAAACACTAGCTCTGGTATTCACTTTAAAATATCTTATCACGTTATTTGCTAGCTTTTTTTTCCTAATCTTTAACTTTTATATTTCAGTGAGAGGAAGAAAGAGAATAGCTCCCTCAAAGGAGAGAAAAAATGTGGCAGGTTTGTTTAGTGCGTTATATATTACTTTCCACTGTGATAAGTACATATTTTGCAGGCGCAAGTATAATTTTAAGTTGGCAATGTGACTTTAGACTTTGATTTCAAGAATCCTATGGTATTAACATGATCTGACAGATTCCTCTAAAGTAGCAGCACTGTGCAGGGCTCCTCCACTGGCTTTCAAGCCTGTGCACCATCTATTTCTTCAGAGCTAAGGGGCATTACAGTGTTACTGGAGCAATGCAGATAACTTTACAAGACACCCTTTCTAGACAAAGATTATCATAATCCATTATTTCCTCTTCCAACTAATCCAGGAAGTGTCAAAAGTGGCTTGATCAACTGTCTGGGATAAGTGAATGGAAAAATGAAATAACACAGAGAACTGTATGAGTAAGCTGCATACAGTTGTAATTTATTATTCTACTTTTCTGTGTAAAAAACATTATTTTCCTGTGACACTCTTAATTTCTCCACATTTTTCATTCACTTTAGGGCTTTTTGAATGTTTATAACAATTACTTATTTCTTATTAATATTTTGTCATTTATTTTTTATTAAGTGCCAGTCAAGATCTGGACTCTGCTATGATGAATGTTTTGTGCATAGACTTGTACACCTATATACCTATAAGCACATATATATATACATCCACACAGAAAGCCCATCCAAGTGCCTATGGACAAATGTATATGACAGACCAAGCAGTGGCTCTGTGATGGTCCCAGCTGACCATTGATTTTGGCTCTCCAGAACTTGTCCTTTGTCTCCAAGGAAACCCACAGAGCTCAGAACTAAGAACTTCACCCAGATGTGAAGCTGCTTTGCCTTCTGTCATTTAGTGTGGAGGAGCTCTCAAGGAGTGACTGTCACCAAACCGTGAGGAGCTGAAGAGTTCAGAGTACGTGGTAATGCTGTGTCCAGCACCCGGGAATGTCCCAGACAGACCCATCAGATTTTGCAATGAGAAATTTTGGCTAAATGCTTCTCAAAAGTTAAAAAGAAGCCAGAAAATGCGAAATCTGGGCCTTTTGGCCAAGATAAGCACAGACAAACTGTACTGAGTCAGTACTGAGTCAGACCACAGATGCATCTTGTCCCGATTATGGTCAGTAGTGGATAGTGTGTAAGGAGAGGCAAGTAGATAATTATAATTTCCCAGAGCATCAACATATACTAAGAGATTTCACACCTCGGAAGCTGCCTGAGTCAAAAGGTAGTTTTGTTGTGTTTATTAGATCTCAATAGATTTTTTGTCCATGATTTTGTCCGTGTGAGGCAAATAAGATGAAATCCAGTGAAGCAAAAAAAAACAAAAGTGAGATCATGTGATGATGGGATATTACGTGGTCTTGTTGTAATGGTGGACGAAGAGAGACAAGAGAGAAATAAATCTCTTTCTTGTGATATTTAAAGGCCCCAACACAAAGAAATATTAACTGCACTGACAATTTATTAAATAGGCTATTAGAGACTCAAGTGTTTACCCAGGATTTCCTAGTTTACTGCTCAGGTCATCAGAAAGATTGCCCTTCCCTGCAACATGCAGCTACAGATTCTGGTGAGTATTGAATTGAAACGCTGGAGCAGAAGACTAAATAAATAAATAAACAGGATAGGACCCAAGACTGCAACCTGCCGACTTGCCTGGGAGCTGGCATTCCTGTCTTGAAGCAGCTCAGCTGTATACTGCATCACTTTCTGAATTGCCCCTTCTCACTGCACAATCCTTTGCAAGCAGGCTGTGGAGAAGTGTATTGCAAAACACCTTGGCAGTGTGCTGAATTATCTTATTACACTACCAAGAGTAAAGATATTAAGTGAGGCATAGCTGGAAGCTGTATTTCCAGGGTCATCTGGACCTCATGTTATTTATAGCTGTAAAGCGATTAACCCTTGCACTCCTCTTTCAACACCTCACTTCTATCTTCCTTCTGAAATGATACTGTAAAGGAAATTTGCGACTATTTCTTAAGTCATTCTGTATGTAGCTGCCATCATCGGTTGCTCTTGGGAGTTTCTCCATCTTCAGCACTCAGGTCTAAGCTCCCAAAGCATCGCCGGAGTAATTGTAGCAGTGTGCAGGGGCTGGTACCGTGCCAGTCTCCTCTCACTGGTGTGTACTTGTTGCCTCCTGGTTGCTGAGAGACACAGAACTGAGATCTCCCCAAGGTACGGGGAAATATTTCCCGGTGTTTACTCAGGCTCACAGGGCAAATGCCGCCCTTGCTGTGCAAGTTCACCTTGTCATCTCTCCATCTTTCCTTTTTCTCTGCTGCTTCCAGAAATAAAAACATTTTGCCTTCACCCAAGCTTTATTCTTTCCACTGTTGTTTTTGTGAACACTGTCAGTGAAATGTCTGATTTTCTTTACCTTAGCAGTCAGCCAGGTGCTTTTCTGTGAAGCTTTGGGGTATGTACCTGGACAGGGATGCCGGTTCTCATCTGTGGGTGCATGAGTCACCCTCCAACTCTGGACAGACAGCCTGTGGCTCAGGGGACAGAGACCTCTGTTTTGAAGCTGAAGGATGACCTCTGTTTTCATGCTCACAGCTGTGTGAGTTTTAGAGATAATTCATATCAATTCTGTCCTGAGTCTGCCACATGTCTCCACTAACATATCTCAAAAAATCCATTAGAAAAACACACTGGTGACTGTATTGATTTATGTTTCGTATTTCATCTGCATTGACAAACTCCAGCATTAAGCAATGGAAGCAGAGGTCTCTATATCAGTATGCATGGAGGCAGGAGGGGATTAGGCTCCTTTCAATAATCAAAAATGTAAAAGGTAAAGACTTGATTCAAAACCTGAGCTAGAACACGTTGAATTCACTGGAATAATTCCAAAGGCTGCAGCAGTCTTTGGATCAGTTCCATGTTGCAGAAAAGAACTAGGTGAAATTCTAATATCCTGAGATATATGGAAGCACACATTAGATGAGTTAATAATTTCATCTTGGACTTTAGTGCATCCAATTTTTTTAGTCTTTTGAAAAGTTCGAAGATGAGTGGTCCAAGAAAAACACGAAGTAGACATCCCCGCTGTGCAGTGGGCCACGCTGCAGAGATCCCAGAGCCACCATGGACTGCGCGTTGTTGCTCTGCTCATGGCACTGTGCCCAGGCTGCCAAGGCCTCACAAGGGACAGAGCTTGTTTGCACCACCACAGTCTGGCTTGAGGAGCTAACCTAGAGTCTCGGCCCATCATACCACATGTAGATACACTGCTGTGTTTAGCGCTGGCTCAGGGAAACTCATGGGTGAACACATGGTTCCTTCTAGAAAGAGCAATTAGTGAGCTCTGCTCAGTCCCAGCTTCTCATCAGCTCTACTCCTTGGATGCACTCGGAGACTCCACCAGTTTTTG
Organism: Nothoprocta perdicaria; assembly: GCF_003342845.1. NCBI lineage: Eukaryota > Metazoa > Chordata > Aves > Tinamiformes > Tinamidae > Nothoprocta > Nothoprocta perdicaria. The sequence continues at coordinate 2,589,029 of NW_020454427.1, read as the reverse complement.
TTCTGGTGAGAGGACACAGATATGGGCCACCCCTCTTCAGTCTGTCCAGCTACCACCTAAGTATTTGACCCAGAGCTTACCAGAAGGAGTTCACACCACGAGTGTCACTCTATTGTCTAAAAATGTCTTTGTCTCATGAAAATAATCTACACCTCTTAAAACCTCTTAAAAATAGTGGGCTGAGCCTTTGTTCCCTTACTCTAGTCAATTCTTGGAGCCTTATGTAACCTAAAGTCTCTCAGACACTGATACAACTGTTTCGCTCTTGAGCAGAGCTGCAACTCAGCAGACTTCACCAACTCTGTTTTCTCATCTTATTCCCTCTTAAGACAGTTAATTACATTGCTATGCAAAAAACAAGCCCACGATAGCAGAAATTTTGCAAGTATTCTTCATTCTAAGCATGAGAAGCAAGCAGTGGCAGTTGTACTGAGAGGAGACTTGGTATGTAACATTTTCCTGTCATGCATTAAAGCTGCTTTTAAAGTGGAGCGAATCAACACTGTTTTCCAAATTATGCCAGAAAGAGCCTATAACTCTTAAGAGCTCTGGAGGAATGGAAATAACAGTTGGTGATTTTCCTGTAAAACTCAGTATTGCTCTCATAATGAATCACCTGAAACATTCACAGAACCCATTATAACAATATTTTAAACCAAACTGCAAGGGAGTTAACCCCATAAATCTGCAAATGGGCTAAGCCCTCTGGGAACCATATTGCTTTCTTGATAGGCCAGATTCTGCACCGCTAGAAGCAAGAGAGATCTTTACGTTCCTGGGAAAACGTATAAGGAATTTACTTGTTAAAGTTCAGCATGTTGTTTTGAACGACAGCAACTCTACCTGAGTATGTTGGTTATTGGATTATAGGCATTTCTCTCTTCAGTCCAAACACTTTTCTGATCAGTATAACCAAGCCTTTATCAGCTAAGCATTAAAAAAATGTCAGTCTTATCTAGAGAGGTCCAAATGGAGAGGAAGGCCATTGCACTAACAGCCTCACAACCTCACTGCAAATCTGATGGCAGAGAAGGGATTCAGGTAAAAGGAAGCAGCAAGTGAATGTTATCTGATACTCATTATAAACTATGACAGATTTCTATTCACTTGAGATGTCATCTGTTCAATTTTATTCAGCTGTATTATATACCGTTGAATACACACATACACACACACGCGCACGCGTACATATATATGTTTCACATTTTAAAATATAATTTCCTTTTCATTTAAAAAAGGTATAAATCTTGCTTACTCATCAAGGAAAAGGTTCTGTCCCCATCCCAGCCCTCATCTCTGGCATACAATATACGTTTCCCAGCTTTATGATACTGCAAAAGTGCTACAGGAATCAGCAGTGTCTAGGAAGAGGAGGTAAAGGATGCCAAGGAATCTCCCAGTTTGGAAAGCCTTCCAGTAGATTAAACTCTGAGGTCAAGCACAGAAACTCAGAGTCTTATAAAGGTGACCCAACAGTGAGGTCATCTTTAATATAAATAAGTAATGTCATTAATAAAAATGAACTTAGCATTTTATACTGTACATTCTCCCTCCACCTAGAACTGTTCTATATCAGTATGACGGTACTTCTAGATAAAACCTCAAGAAAATGAATGTGTATTTATAAATATTATATTATTTCAGTATTACTCCCTCATTTTTTCTTATAAAGCTGTCAAGATAATGTAGAAGATATAAATTAAACTTCTTTGGTTTTGGCCAGGTCTATGCCTCTCCCCTTGCTGCTTGTTCATGGCAGCAGCCTCCCTGTTCATGCAGGTGAGGTGCTCCTCATGGTAGGCAGCTAGCACCCAGGTTAGCAAAAAATGCCACCCACTTCTTCTCCACCATATACTGCTGGAGGGCAACCAGGCCTTGTGTGCAGCAAACAGTCTGCCCCACATGCCAGGGAGTAGCAAGGAGCAACAATTTATCCCACCCTGATCCACCAATGGGCTGCATTTCTTGCTTATCAAAGTACTTTTAAGTCAAGTTGCACCAAATGTTGGCCCAGACTTCTGCCCAGAATGGCCATTCTCAAGTCAAAGGCATTTCCAATTTTCCCTGTCACATGCCCTAGTTTGAAGGCGAGTCTTTGGAATAAAGCCAATTTAAAGAATGCTGCTCACTTTAAGGAACACTTTTCTCCATGAAGACCTACAGAAGTTCAGGAGCAGAGGTGAGGGTTGGGAGAGAGACTCAGGGGATGGGAGGATCATTAATTAGACCTCCAGCTCATCCCCCACACATATGCATACACATTAAAATAAAATAAAATAAAATAAAATAAAATAAAATAAAATAAAATAAAATAAAATAAAATAAAATAAAATAAAATAAAATAAAATAAAATAAAANATAAAATAAAATAAAATAAAATAAAATAAAATAAAATAAAATAAAATAAAATAAAATAAAATAAAATAAAATAAAATAAAATAAAATAAAATAAATATCCTCCAGTTGTTTGTCCTCCTGTCAATTCCCATCTCTTACTGTACCAGCCCTGCTAGCCAAGTGGACCTGACACATAGGAATATCCTGTGCAAAAACACTTCACTATTGTGAATGACAGAGTAGAGAATCAATGAACACAAAATATTAAAAACATTAATGTAGCAGTCCCTCATGTTGTAAACTATATGCCAGATTTGTCTTCATAGCGTATGCATGCAACCTTTTTTCTAACTATAGCCCAAATCTGGCCTGCTTCAAAACTGGAAGTCTTGCTGTCGGCTTGAGTGAAAGCAGGGTCAGACATGTAAAGAAGTCAAGTAAGAGCGTCTTGGGACTGGAAGTGTTGTTGGACATAGTTCCCAAGTGGAAATCCCTGTGTGCTGATGAATGGGATTAACAATAGCACTGTCAACTCTTCTCGCACATCCACTGCAGCACCTCTGAGACGGCTCACTTGGAGCAGTATAAACAAGACGGCTCTTTGTGCTCCAAGCAGGAGAAGTGTTTGCATATAGTTAAGTGTCTCCCTCTCTTCTCCTTTCCTTTTGAGTACTCAGGTCTGAAATCTATACAGTGTAATCATCGCGTTTCCCAAATAATTTGAAAGCACCTCTAGGATCCTCAAAAATGCAAACAGTCCCTTGACAATACTGTACACTTGACTTCATAACAAAAAAAGACATATGTAAATGCTTACACATACTTACAATGTCTTATAATCAGCATTTAGAGCAGAGGGTGGTGGTTGGATTGTTTTTCACAGATCTTGAGTTTCTGCAATCTAATAAATGTGAAACAGTGGGAAGTTCTGACAGCCTGTATATATAACATAGGTAATTCTTACACATTCATTTTCATCCAGTCAATGAGGGATTCCTCATACATCTGTCTTACCTATTTGTCTTAGAACTCTAGGACTGTCCGTGGAGGAAGACAGGTGTGATGAATTGGCCTGTGGCCGTATTTTGTATGTTTTATTTCACCTGCTTTTGGGTTGTCATGTTTATAATAATATTAATTTCATGTGTGTGCTTTAATTATTGCCATTCAGTATTAATAGAAAATTATGTGCATATACATTTCGGCCAGAAAATATGTATATATATAATGAAATTTCTGCCAAAGCTGCCGTACTATCTAAAAACATACTTATGCTTCCTTTTTAAAAACAATTTGCCACTGGCTCTAATGCCTCACCATTCTCAGAATAAACACTGCAAGATTTCACCTTAATACCAGAAGGATGTTTGTATTTCTGGATTTGCAGTAAAGCTTTAATGATGCTCTGGGAGCTGCAAGGCAATTGTCTGATGGTTACAAAGCTATCTTTATACCTAATGTGCATAATAATTCAACATAACAGTTCTTTTACTGAATGCTTAATAAAGAATATTCATTTTTGTTATTAAACTTGAAATCTTGCTAAGCATAAATAAAATGTTCTGTTTGAAAGAAAAAACAGGAATTCCAGAAATAATGTTTTTGAATACATGGAAGTGTTTCATACAAATATATCCTTTCTGTGTTACTAAAATCTAGGGATTATATTCTGATTTGTAACTGATTTTAGCAAATCAGACCCTTTTTGAGTAATCATTTCTTAAGGCAAGTGCTCTGTTCCTTCAAACATATTAGGCAGCCCACGGCGGGATATGGAGAACACAATATTGGAATGAGTGCAAACTCTGCTAAATGCAAGTGCAGGGTATGGACAAATGCACAAGTGCTCCTCCAGCATGGGCCTGATCTTCTTCCCACCCACTGAATGACACTGGAATGAGCAACTACAGACCCAGACGAACTGTTAATAACCCTAAGAAATCTAACTGATCTTCTTGGGACGCTTGGAATGGGATGTCCAACAACATTTCTAATCTTTGGTCAGCAATCTGCTTCTGGTGGTCATTTATTTTCACTTTTCTCCCCAATAGTACAGCTATAACTGCTCTCTAAACAACGGCAGTGGAAATTGCGACAAATAATTCTTCCTAGTATTGGAAGAAATAGATGACTAGTTAGATACAGATCCTTAAATAGCAAATACAGTGGCAGTAGCCTGAAGCTTTGATTAGAAACCCTGGTGCTTCATTCATTTTTAGCAGAGAACTATTCTGTGTCAAGGTGAAGCCTGGACCTTGCTTTGAATTGTGAATACAGCAAAGTGGATTGAATCTTCAGGACTTAACGTCAACCTAACACACATACTAACTGCTTTTGGATGAAAATACTTCTCATCCTCATAGCACCTAGAGATCGCTTTACCTGTATGCAGCGCAATGGTATACTTGTAAGAACAAATTTCATTTACCAAACATACAGAAAAAATAGAACTAAGGAAGCCAGTAGAAGGGTTCCTGCATCCTTCCTGCTTTTGGCTTGCTCACAAGAACCAGCAGCTCCAGCAATTTAACTTTAATTGGTCTGGTGACTCTATAAATGTCTTCACTCTTATTTTCTGTAGGTATCTAAAAACAATATAAGCATTACGCTCTTCAGATATGCACTCATATATGAACCTTTGCAGTGAGCCCATTTCAGTTAGATCAGAAATTAGCTCTTCCTGTCAATTTATAATCTGGAAAATTATCTTGCCCTCAAATAAATGTGACTGCCTTTATTTCTGTGCACAGCACAATGTGTCTGTTTATTCAGAATACCAATAATAGATTTAAAATGAGATCACACATACATGGTGGGTTTTTTTTTTCCAAATACCACACTAACAGAAGAACAATGAGGTCCTAAAAAAAGGCAACGTTTTTAGATTATTAAGTACCAGAATGTACTGAAAAAATGCAAATGAGTCAAAATAGTTAATTCCTCTGGCAGGGATAACCCAAACAGTATTATACAAATATGCTCTGTGTTAGATGCAGAAATTATTTGAGCCTTAAATATGAAGCCATTATCCACCACATGTTCTTGCCTTAACTTTTGAATCTTCTACTCAAAAAAATATGAAGTACTTTGCAAACCTAGCCTTGGTGTATTTTTCCACATAAGAATCTCTCAGATTTGTCATTTGTTTTTTAAATGGTACATAATGCTCAGATTTGCTAAATAATCTTATAAGTTATCAAAAGTGCATGTAGGAATCAAACAAGAGAAACAGGCTCTACCTACAGATCGGCAAAGCCTTGTCAGGCTCTCCCAGGAGAGCAGGAAACGCATAACAGCATGAAGCCCCTCATGGAAAAATTATCATTCCAGTTCACTTTCTAAAACAACTAAAGCAACATTTTCATGATATGCTTTACTCAAGCTAGTTGCTGTATGTGAGCAAACTCTGCCTGACATGCGGAGATCCTGATGGGCACGTGCAAACATGCCTGCACGCCCAGCTTGGGCACAGCTGTGTTTGCACGTACGTGGGGCTGGGCACAGCCTGAAATGCTTGGCCCTCAGCCTTTCCTGCTCAGAGGAAGCACAGCCCAATGTAGATATAAAGTCAACCTTCTGCAAGGCTCTAAGGGCTGGAGCAGGCTGACATAGAAAGTACTTCTTAGCCCCTCTAGCAACATATAACACAGTCATATAACGTGACTGTCATAAGGTTATAGAAGAGTTTGAAGTAGATCAGCATCACTGGAATTAAAGTGGAAGCTTCTGCTCTTTACAGATGCTGTATTTGCTAGTGCACGTGCATTTGCTAGTGCGTGGTTCCTGAGCTTTGAGCACGTAGCTGTTATCACACAGAAACCGTGCACTTCCACCAAGCACAGAGCCAAGACATCCCATCTAGGACATCCCAAGAAGACCACACAAGATCACTGTATTAAGATTGTAGTGGTTACGTTGGTGCCGTTCCCACTCTTATTTACAGTCAAACCACTAGAAAGGATTTGTGTCATGCCATTTTCCATTCTGGATACAATGCAGAGGAGGTTGTCAAATCCCCAGTCATTCTTAGGTTTAATGGTCATTCCTGTTCCCCCTTTTATAAGACTTGGCAGCTTGAACAGTGAGACCTCAAATGAAACAAAATACTTTTGTAGGGAAAACTTTTTTTCCTCCACTTTTCCTTTATATATTTCAGTTTTTCCCTTCACTGTACCTTCTAAAGAGGATCCAAAAGGAACCACCACCCAGCTACCCTGACTTGATCCTCAAGTTCGTTCCTCCTGTTCTACTTAACTGACCTGTGGTTGTTCAATGTCTCCATTTGGTGGCCTTATTTCAAGTCCTCTTATGGGCAGCAGATGTGCAGCTGGTGACTGTGCTCCTCACCAAGGCAGGTCTGGATGGTGCCTTCTTGTTTGCTCCTTGTCTCAGTCATGGACCTCACCTATCTCCATGGCTGTTAATTACATAATCTTTCCAGGATCTCCTGCCGGAAGTTTGTGATTCACAAATGCATACATTTTTTATATGTAAATGGTCTTTTAAAGCACACAATTTCCTATGATTTTCTATGACTATTTTAAGTGGGTTGAAAAGACTGCACATGCACTTATATGTTTAATAGAAAACATATGTATACAACCAACAAATGAACCATAAACTAGTGTCTGGTGTGCTGGTTGTTTCCAACATTATTCTGCTTGCTTTCAAAGGGTAAAGTTGCTAGAAAGTTAAAGAGAAACAAGTGCTTCCTTATCTCATTTCCCTGTGATCCCCAAAACAGCAAAAAGCAATAAAGCAATTCAAGCAAAGAAAATACTTTTGTACTTGCTCTTAGTAGTTTCACAAAAGGGAAGAGTGTCATGTAATAGAAAATCCAAGGTATAATACAGACTACTTTCTTCTATTAAAAAAAAATGTACTTTTCTCTCTGTAAAAGGTGACCTAAGAAGTTATCATATTCCTTGAAGATAAAGCGAAGTCTGAATAGGCTGCTATGAGAAGGCCAAGTTTTAAGAAGAGCGAGAGTAAGAAATAGTTGCTGAGAACTAAAACTCATGGGAGATCCTGGGATACCTAAGGTAGAAAGTTAAAATGATGGGAAAACTGAAGTAACTTTCAAACATTAGTGTTTCATGTCAAAATATAACACCAAAATTAATTTTCAGTTTCAAATACCAGATTTCCTCATATGCCCTTGAGCTTGTTTCAGGAAAAACTATAGATCTCTGCCTCTTCCCAATGGAGACATGGAAAGAAGATAAGGCTAGCAGTGGTGAAACAGCTGCAGAAAGAGCAGATGAGTGCTGTTCTTTGCTCCAAACGTGAACTATGTTCACTTTCTCCTTTTCCTATAACACTCGTGCAACCTTCTTCTTTGCAGGTCAGAACTCGCACTTATCTCTTGAGTTTATGGCCAAGTGCCTATGAAGTACCCAACACTATGGCTCCAGCCTCTGCGCCTTTCCAGTGACATTCCCATGCCTCCAACATGGGAGAAGTCTTCCTCCAGGAAAGTCCCTTACAAAAACTGTAGTTATTCTGAAGTTTTTTAAAAATACTTCCACTTGGACCTAGTAACTTTGAGAAGGCAGTTTCAGCCAGTTGCTGATATTGCAAACCACACCTCCTGAAGAGATTAAATGCAGGAGAGCAATCTGCCAGTCCTTCTCCCTGCCCATCTCTTCCCCCAGCTCCTCTGTCTTTTCATACAGATTGCAGCCATATCTATACTATGACCATTGGTTTGGGAAGAAAAAAATGAAATACCATAGATTGCCTGGGTCAATTTTAATGCTACTTCTCCAGCATTTTCTCTACTGCAACCATCATTCCATCTTTTCCAGGGGCTGGTGCCCCTCAGGCTGTGAAAGCTTTTCAGTAGGCTCCCAACAGACTCCGGTTGGGCCACAGTGAAGAAAACCAGAAGTAGGGAAAAGTGAATCCTGAGAGGAAACTGGTGGCTTTGCTAACATATCAAAGCCCAATCTCACTTGGCTGCGATTACCAATCCCCCTCTCTCGTAGCCGAGTAGGGGGCTGCTCTGCTCCCCTTTGCAAGCCCAGGGGTGCGAGGCCACAGCCGTCACCCAGACCGTGGCGAGCGCTTGGCCAGGGCCGGCCCCACTCCACGGAGACGGACCCTTGGCCTCCGCCTGAGGCCCCCGGCCTGCTCTTCCTCCTCCTCCCACTTCCCGTCAAACCAGCAAACAAATAAATAAAGGAGGGGTGCATCACACACGCACGCACTGCCGGCGCTGTTCTCTTTCATTTTTTTCTCCTCCCCTTCGCACAATTAATATATTCGAGTTCCCTCCCGCTCTCCGCAATGGGCTACCAGCTGCAGCGGCGCTGAACAGCGGCCTTAATTGTGCTTTGTCACGCGGAGCCCTCCGCTCTCTATAGCAGGTTGCTGACAAAGGCGCCCTTGGCAGGCGCGGCCGGCACCGGCACCGGCCCGGGCGGCACCGGCACCGGCCCGGGCGGCACCGCTCCGCCCGCCCGACAGGTAGCGCCCGGCCCGGCCCGGTCCGGCCCAGCCCGCTCCCGCTCCCAGCTCTGGACCGCACTCCGGCCCCGGTCCCGGCTCCGCCACTGGCCCCGATCCCGGCTGCGGCTCACGGCGACGCTCCCTCGACCACAACTTAACGCTCGAGAAAACAAAAATCCCACGTTTCGTTCAAACTCTCTCCCTGTTTCGCTGTAAACGCCGGGGTTAATTGGCAACCCGCGGGCTCAGCGGAGATTTGCCATTATAGGCTAATCATACAGTCTCTATATGATATAAACAGCATGGAGTGTGCGGTGTGGATATTCGTCTGGAATTACAGCTAATTATTATTTGGATACCGAGCTACTACTTCTGCCTGGTGATTGGCACTGCTGCCTTAGGAGCATCTCTTTTTTTCTCCTTTTTTTTTTTTTTTTTTTTTTTTTTTTTTTTTTTTTTTTTCTCCCCTCCTTGTTTCTTGTTTTGACAGTTTAAATCCAGGTCTATGTAACATAGAAAGCTAATAAGAATCTCATTTCATTGTTAATCTGATTTCATTGCAGTATAGGTTTTTACCCTCACACCTGCGTAGCAGGGTGTAATTCCATTAATAATAATAATAAAAAAAAAATCAACATATTCATTGCATGTCTTTTTCCTGATGATATATTGTGAGCAGTGTGAGTTGAAAAAGAGCCATTTATTCTCACCGTGAATGAGTCTGCCTGGAACTGAAGACTTCACCTGCCTCCTCGGTCAATTAGGAATGTATCGAAAATTCTACCAGAAAACGAGTTAAATTAACCGTTCGCTAATTTCCTTGTGTCCCTCCTACATAATCCCCCCTTTTCAGCTTGCCCCAGAAATTACCACATGTTGCAAGGTTCAAATAGTGCCTAATGAAACAGTGACTAAACGGTTCTCTCCAGCGCACAGTGAAGCCCTTTCGCTGTGCCTTCAAAGCCTGGAGGTCTGCAGCGGTCGGGGGTCCCCGATCTTAAAAAATACCGGGTTTTGGCACAAAAATCGAACCCCTTGATGGCTTTGCCCGGCAAGCATCCAGCAGGAGCGTCCCCAGCGCAGCCGAGGAGGCCGCGGAGCGAGGCGACCTAAAGAGGGACCCGACGGCGGCATCGAGCGGAGACCCCGGTACACACAGGCGTGCATGGTGCAGGCGTGTGTCTGTCCCTGGACGTGCACGAAGGCGGGTAGAGACTGCGCACGACTTTATTTTCAACTCTGATCCCGGCTTTTCTCCAAGAAAATTAAAAAAAAAAAAAAAATCATGCAGAAAAGCCGTGGTCCGCGTTGGCACTCGCAGAGCTGAGGAGCGCTGCCCACGGAAACTCTGCACCGCGCTGCTATCGAGGGTGATCCCTCGGCAATGGGAAGAAAAACAAGCTCGGGAGCGGCTCTTTTCTTCCCCAAATTCGCCAGGAGTTCCCCCCACGCCGCCCCCCGCTATTACAGGCTCTTGTCGATGCCCAGAGCAGCCCCACTGAAGTGTCATCTACTAAATTTGGTGAACTCCGTCAAGGGAGCGGAGTCACTTATTTGAAACGGTGAGGCTAATACAAAGTCATCAAAGCACTATGGTTCTTGTCTTTAAGTGACAACCCTCTTCATTGAGCTGCTTGAAATACGCCTCCCGCTTTTCAATGTCTCTCTATCCATCTTTGTCTGCTCTCCAGAAAAGCGGACAATATAAAGCAAAGCCTGGCGAGCTCCCCACACTCTGGCTTGGGCAGTGCCAACGTTAGCCTTGAAATTGTCACTCCTTCATTAATCTGAAACTAGTTATTTTTGCAGAGCACACACCGCACGCTTCCGATCCCCCAATTGCAATTGCTTCGCTTGCAATAGCCTAAACGCTCTGCATGTGCAGCGGGGGAGTCGAGGGGGAGCGGGGATGCGCGGTGCTGAGCGGGGCCGGCTGGGGGGCGCGCAGGGGGCGTGGGGGGGCGCGCAGCGGCTCTGCGTGAAATCCGCGCAGCGCGGGCGCTCGCCCGCGGGGCAGCTTGCGCCGGGCTGCTTGTTATTCCGCGGCCATCCCGGCCCGTTCTGCCTCGCCGAAATGCAGCTGCCGAAATGCGCGCGTTTTGGGCGCCGGGAGCCGCTCCGCGTCCCGGGGCTCCTTTGCCCCCAGCTCCGCTGCCGAGCTCGCCGTCCCTCAGGGCCCCAAAGTTTCCCCGCTCCGTCTCCCTCAGCCACAAAGCGCTGAAAAAAAAAACCCACATATTTTTCTCTTTTCCTCCCACAAGGAATTGGAGAGGGAACCGGCAGTACCTCCTCTCCTCCGGCTCCCGAGAGCGGCAGAGCGGGTCTGAGCCCCTCACCGTGGCGCGGGGCCTTGGACCGCCGCCCGTCACCGGGACTCCTGGGCACCGCAGGGATCCGCGCTGTGCATCCCATGGGAATAGCACCACGGCAGGCAAAGCTCCACGAGCCCGCCGCCTTCCCTCCCCGTTTTTAATTGAGAGGACTAGAGCTAAATTGCAGGAAGCAAAGGGAAAGTCCGAGGGGAGGCCGGCTCCAGGTTTGCTCATGCGAGCCCGGGAAGGTCACGGAAGGGCAGGCGCTCCCCGCGCATCCCGGCGCTGCCCCCGGCCCCGGGCTACTCTTTTCCCGACGCCGGGAAGCATCTGGAGGGAGCGCTGAGCGCTGGGGCCGCAGCTGGAGCGACTCGGGACGCTGCATCCGTCTCCCCCCACCCCAGCTAAAACTGGAAATGAAACTGGGAAACTTGATTGAGCTCCGCAACGCAGCGGGCACCGGCGGGGTGCAGGGTTTAATCCGGCTAAGCCCGCGTTCTCGGTTTCCAAAGAGAAGCTAAATTATGGCCCCCACGGGAGCGCTAAAGATAAATCCAGTCGTGCTCTCGGGGCTCGCACACGTCGTCGTGACAAGCACCGAGGGGAAACGAGAGGGCAGCGTTTGTTTCTTGTTCCCTGCTCTTGCAGCAAACAGTGCCGGGGATCACTCTGAAGCATAAAAAGAAACAGTTGTCATCTGAGTAGTGTCACATGTCGCTCAGGCCACTGCTACTGCCGCTGTTACTCCCGTACCCGCGGGGTTTGCAAGTTAAGGTCTGCCTTGTGGCAGACACTGTCTTGTTTCCCTTCTAACATCAAGCTGACAGGCGAAAAATACCTCATATTTGGGCTATACTGCATTAAATCTAAGCGGGAAGCGGTTTTTTATTTTATTTTTTTTCATTATTATTATTTTTCCTAACTGTGGCGTGCTGGACTTTTCTTATACGTTAGTTCTCATGCACTTGCTGTGCCACATTCATCCAGCCTCTCCAGACTTAGGATCCAGTCCTGGGAGTCTTCTGAGATGCCTTGGCACAAACAACCTCATTGCTTCTCTCTTCTAAACAGAAAACAGTGGGATTTCTTTCATTAGGAAGGCCTTGCAATAAAAAAGAATGTCACTAATGTGATAGTAGCATAATAAAGTGTAGTATAGTATAATTTAGTTTAATTTAGATAAGTATTTTTCTCTCTTGGCCAAACTCTGCCTCCTCAAGGCGTTGCAGGCCGGTGGACTCTCTCCTCGTTGGCTCTTTGGGTGACATTACCCAGAGCATGGGCAGGGTTTGGGGCAATGTGACCTCCTCACCACCTCTTGGTAGGGAAAGGCTGCATGGGATTTTAGGAGCAAGCTGGACCCGGGGGACCTGATGCAGACCTGAGCCCACCTGACCGGCTTTCAGGAGCCACGAAGTCTGGTGCCCTCCCAGCCTGGTGATGCAGGGATGGAGATGGGGCTAAGCAACCTCCCCATGCCCTCAGCTGCAATCTGTGTTCATGGCTTCTCTGGAGGCCTTAGGCTGAAGGAGAGAGGTAAATGCGAGAAGGAAAAGTGACATTTGGGGTTTGCTTTCCAAGTGCAGGCTGTAAGTTTCTGTTCCTCCTTGCTTTCCACAGGACGTGGGCTCTGCTCCAAACCCCACCAGGCAGCAGGGCAGAGCCCGAAGCAGGGCCTCTAATTCCACCCAGAGCTGCCCGTGCAGCTGATCTCTCCCTGTTGACACGAGAGCGCGGGGCTGTCCTGGGGCTGCTCTTCTGGGCTGCCACCCACCCCGACATAGGCTGGGCTTGCTCTCATTAGCTGGGCAGGCAGCAAGCAGCGGGCAGCCCTGCCAGCCTAACCAGGTCAGGTGCGGGATCAACCGTGAGACTTGTCGGAATTATTTGAGGGAGTCTTTTCCTTGGAGCCTTCAGAGGATGAAATCAAATGCGAAGGCGGGAAACCCACCTGAGGGAAAGGGCGTGAGGGGCAGATAAGTGGCTATTCCAGTCTGCTCTTTTCCTGCCTATACCTCCGAAAGTAGGAAACGAAAGGCTAGGAAGAGGTCCCTTTGGAGCTGCTTCTCCGGGACCCCCTCCTCGATCTTCCCCACGGAGCAGCTCTGCTTTTGGGGACCGGCCGAGAACGGCCGAACAAACTAGCGCCGAAAAAGCCGGCCTCTGAGAAAAAAAAAAAAAATAAACATAAATAAGTAAATAACCCCCCAAACGGAGGAAATGAATCAAAGTTCTCGGTGTTTTCTCCCTAGCACCGCCGCGCTCAGCCCTGCGTAAATGAGCGGGGCTTTAGCCGGGCCGGGGCTCAGGCCGTGCGCTCTGCGCGGCTGCAGGGCAGCACGGAGCTGCCGGAGCCGGGCTCCCAAAAGCGCCTTCATCTGCATTCCGCCGGGCGACAGCGGCTCCCTGCCTCCCCGGCCCCTCCTCGTCCTCTCTCCCGTCCGAGCGAAGTCGTAGGGCGGTGGAAAACACGCTCAGGTTAGTACTTGGCGGCATTTATTTGTATTCTTTATAGAGTTCTGTCACGGAGAGACGYTTCCGTCGTGCAAAGGGTTGCAAATAAAGACACCCTTCCCCAGCCAGTCCACCTTTGCTCCTCGAACTAGCCTGAAACTTACGAAAAGAAAAAAAGAGGAAAAAAAGGGAAGGAAAGAAGCGAAAGCATTCAAATCTCATCTGATCTCATTTATTTAAATAAATATAAATATAAATTTTATATAAAACTATTCACAAAAAGTCATACATCCCAAACCCAAACGACCGAACTTTATTTTCCTTTTTTTTT
>NW_020454427.1:2560793-2575105 GCF_003342845.1 Nothoprocta perdicaria | reverse complement strand
TTTTTTTTTTTTTTTTTTTTTTTTTTTTTAAAGTCCGTCCGGGAGGTCTTCAGTCCTAAAAGTTTTGTTGTTGTTGTTTGTTCGTTCGTTTCACTTTTCTAAAACCTCAACTTTCCTGTTTAAAACGTGATTTTTTTTTTTCTTTAAAACGCCGGAGGGTAGTCAGGAGAGAAGCCCGGGCCGCGCGAATCCAGTGCCGCGCTACATGTTAGGAAGAGCAGGTGTCCGCTCCTGGGGTTACATAAATAACTTTTTAGTTGAACTCTCGCGACTAAAACATTTACATTCCATATATATATATATATATATATATATATATTCATATGCAGAAGGCGCCGCTCAGCCAGGTAGGGGCCGCGGGCGGGCGGGCTCCTATAGCAGCGAAATCTCCTTCTCCTCGGTCGCCGATGCAGGGGACAGAGACTCCTCGTCCTCCGACCTGGGAAAGTGCCCCTGGCTCGTGCTGCACTTGCAGGTGCCGTGCGGGTTGCGCTGGGTGCCCTTGCCCTCCTTCTTGTGCTTCACCCGGCGGTTCTGGAACCAGATCTTCACCTGCTTCTCGGACAGGTTCAGGTAGGTGGCTATCTCGATCCTGCGCAGACGGGACAGGTACATGTTGGAGGAGAACTCCCGCTCCAGCTCCAAGAGCTGGGTGCTGGTGAAAGCCGTCCTCATCCTCTTCCCGTTCTGCATTTGGCTGGAATCGGACCCTCCTGGACGGGAGAAAGAGAGAGACAAGAACTTCAGCGTGACGAGGGCTGCAGCAGAGCGCGCGCGGAGCCGCGGCCGCCCCGGGGGCCCGTCCTACCCATGGCGAGGCAGTGGAACCTGCGCGGGTCGCTCACGCCGTAGGCGGCGGCGCAGGCGGGCGCGTGGTGCGCGCCGGGGCCCAGGGCGGCGGCGGGCGCGGGGCCCGCCCGCGGGCAGCACTGCGCCTCGCCGCCGCCCGGGAACTGGCTCTTGAGCAGGGGCACGGCCCCGCCGCCGCCGCCGCCGCCGCCGCGGGAGCTGTGCAGGTGCGAGGTGACACAGAGCGGGCACACGCAGAACGCGCCGCTCTTGCGGGCCGCGCAGCCCGGGCCCGACACGGACATGACGAGGGGAGCCGGCATGCCGAGCGGGAGGAAGAAGTCCTGGCCGTGGTGGTGGTGGTGGTGGTGGTGGTGCTCGGGCAGCGACGGAGCCGCCCTCGACGAGTCCTTGATGATTAAGGAGTCGACATAGAAAGAGCGGGACATTGCGCAGCGCTGCCCGCCGCCGCCGCCTCTGCTGCGGTCCCGTCGCGGCCAAGTCGCCACTGCAGCCCTGGCGAGGCGAGAAGGTGCTTATGTTTGAGAGGCGAACAAAAGGGTCCCCGGAGAGGGCTGGTCTTAAAGTCCCCCCGCCTGGCTCCCCTGCGCCRGGGTTTTATATCAACTATTTAAACACGTGATAGCTGAAAGCCTCGCAGTTCTAAATCTCCTCGGCTTCCCGAGCGGCGGGAGCGGCAAAACGGGGGGCGGCGGGAGTGGRGTGGAGGGGAGGGCAGCCCCTGCCCGCCCGTAGCCTTCAGCCCCCGCCCCGGCCAAATCTCCGCAGCCGGGGAGGGGCAGCCGCCCCCGGCAGCATCTCGGGCACATCCATCCCCCTGTCAGCAGAGCCGCGGGGCTCAAAACCCGCCCGAGGGCGTCTCTGCCGGGGGGTGTGCGGGGATCCCCCCCCGGACCGCGCTGCTGTTCCCCGGCTGCGCAGCGGGCAGGTGATGCGCGGACAGCGCAGTCCCCCCCGGGCCAGGCAGCCTCCGTCTGCCTCCCTTCCCCTTCCCGAGCATCTCGCCAAATTGGCGATTACTTCAACGCCCAAAACCTCCAGCTATCCGGACACTTCGCAGCCCGGCGGTATCGGGACGGAAGGCTCCCAAGGGAACTTCCCCGCCCGCGCGGGGCTAATGAAAGGCGACCATGTCAGGGGAGGACTCTTTGATCTCCACCAAGTTTGCTGAAGCAATCACTCAAAGTGAAATTGGATAAACAGCTAAATGCGCTCGGTGGCTCCCGAGCATTTCAGATTGCATTAAAAAGCCAAGGTATTTGCAGCATATTATACGATTTTCCAATGACCTGTTTTATGGGAGTTTAAGAAGAGACTTATCGTTAATAGAAGGGCGATTGCATTCTTGTTTGGCAGATGTGAAGCGGCGTCGAAAAACGGCCGCTTATCCAATTCCCCTCGACTCGGGAAAGGGAAATTGTGCTCTAAAGCAGAAAGCACAGAATACGCTTCATTACCGGGGGCTGTGGAAAGGCTGGGAACGGAATCGGTTGCCTTAATAACGCGTTCAAAGGCCGTCACCGCGCGCTTGGGCCGGCCAGGGACACGGAGAAGTCACCGGGCGCATCGAAAGCCCCGTCGTTTAAAAATGGATAAATAACATGAAAAAGTTGCTGCTCGTCCCGTCTCCCGAGCAAGACGCTGCTTCCTTCTCATCCCCGCAGCCCTCGACGGGCGATTTCAGCCCCGCTGAATGAATGTCCCGCCTGGGGCAGGGGCCGCCCGGACCTGAGGGACACTCCGCGCCCGGCGAGGCGAGGATTTATGGATGGCAATTAAAGTTTTATGAATTGCAGCTGAGGCTGGTTATGGAGCTATTTGAATGTGATTAGAATTCAATTAGAAAGTGTTTACCGGCCGGCGGGGCTTCGCAGTGTAAACAGACAGCTATTCCAGCAATGCGCTAATCCCGCGTCTTGTGACAACAATTAGGGACCCGCGGGGTTTAGGCGGGTCAGCTCCGACCTCACCTACTTTCCCCCAAACCGCTGCTGGGGCCGGCGCGTTGCCCCAGCCCCGAGGCGGCCGGGATGGGCGCGGGGACCCGCGCGGGGAGCGRAGGCTGCCAGGGAAGGGGCCCTGACACCCAGGCCACCCGGGACGAGGCCGTCCCAACTGCGGCACAATGAGATTGTGCCCAGAACCCCGCCGGCCACCACCCGTTCATCCGGAGCAGACTTGGATTCGTCTTAGTTTTCCATCTTTCTCTCTCTCTCTCTCTCTCTCTCTATATATAACATAAATAAATATATATTTATATATATTTATAACATATATGTATATATTTTATGAGGGGGCTACTCTGGAAAAGGAGGAGCCGCCGCCTCCAGTAGAACAAGCTCTTGTCTGCAGTGATGGAGAGGATCTGGCTGTCCTACGGCAAGTCAGGCAGAGCAGGAATCGGATCAAAATTGCAAAGTGTAATTGTAATAATAAACGGAGCGCAGTCCTAAAAGAGAGAGGAGGAGGGRAAAAAAATGAAAGCAAGAGCAAGAAAAGAAGTGATTTGAAAGCAAAGATATCCCAAACCAGGCGGAATGATGCAAGGCGTGCGCCCACATCACATCGGCCTCGTTACAATTTTATTTTTCAATAATTCTGTCCGATAAAATTTCATTGTCCATTAAGTAATCCCCGAAATGAGAGCTCTTATGAGCCTATAATGAGCTCTAATTGCTACGACTGGGAGAGCCACGTGGAAGGATTTAGAAGGTATTAAGCAGTTGGGTACAGAGCACAGGCTGTTACCTAGCCATTACTTTCATAATTCAAGGAGAAAATTAGTCCTTTTAAGGGAAAATCCTTTGATTCCCTTCATTCTGCTCGGGGTGACAGAGTATAGCTTTGTCTGCCTTTAGTTCAAGACAGTGTAACAAATGAGAATGTAACGAAATTGCCCCCTTTTCAAAGTGGAGCGGTTCAAAAAGAACATCAGAGCCGCTCCCCCGCTCTGCGGAGCGCAGGACTGGGTGCTGGTTCCTCTTTTCTTCCAGATGTCTCTAACACCTTTATGTAGAAGAGATTCACGGCTTAGGCGACAAAAGCGGCCCTTTCCCTCCCCTGCCCCCAGCCCCTCCAAGGGGAAAGCGGAGCCCGCTCGGGGACGGCGGCCGCCTCCGCACGGGCTGCCCCGCGCCATCCRCCCGCTCCGCGGGAACGCCGAAAACGCCGCCTCCGCCGAAAACGGTGCCCACGGACGGCCCTAAGCGCGTTTTCTCGCKAAGCAGCGTTGCGTTCGTGTTAGTTCCCCGAGCGCACAGTGGTGCCGGGGGCGCGTTTTGTAAAGCGAGCGCAAGCGAGGGACAGGACGTGCCCCCAGCTCCCGTTAATGAGGTCACTATAAAAGCGTGAACAAGTCTATTAATGTTTTATTGAAAGCGCATCGTTAACTTGTATCCATCCTTTTCTGAGCGTGGCATTGTGATATTGCTGTCTGTGGCACATCTTACCCAATATAGCCCGAGATTTCTCCTTTATCTGTAACCAAGCAACACTTTCTGAATACCAAAAATTGAAAAGAACCGCTTAGTCTTCAAGAAAGTCCTCAATAATAGTGGAAAAGAACAAAGATCCAGGAGACAACAAAATGCCACAGGGGTGACTTTTCATGAGCAATTATCTCTCATTAATCAGAAGAACAGCTGCAATATTAATTTTCTCTCTTTCTTCCTCTCTTTTCACAGTCCCCAACATTTGAATAATCATAAATTTTGATTTCATGGAGCTGCAACGTTGCCAGTCACTTCGAGACACAAGCTACCTACCCAAGGCGCAACACGCTTTGCAGCCAGCTCTAATTTTAAACCTGCCAAAGAATAAAGTGAGGAACAGAAAAAAAGAGGAAAACTTCGGGCTAGGCTGCTCCC
Organism: Nothoprocta perdicaria; assembly: GCF_003342845.1. Taxonomy (NCBI): domain Eukaryota; kingdom Metazoa; phylum Chordata; class Aves; order Tinamiformes; family Tinamidae; genus Nothoprocta; species Nothoprocta perdicaria. The sequence goes on along the minus strand of NW_020454427.1, from coordinate 2,570,429 downwards.
CCCGGCCCTGAGGACGGATTAAACCAGGGGACGGTCCCCCCTCCCCTTCCCGGGCTGCCCCTTCCCTCCGCCCCTGCCTGTCCCACGTATGGAAATAACAGGCGAACGCGCCTAGTGTCTGCACTAGTTTAAAGCGTGGGAGTTTCAACAACCTCGCTGTCCATTTAACTTCCAAACATGAGCCCAGGCGTTGTGGATGTGTCCAAAGGGACAATCTCGGGGCGCAACGCGCTTTGTGAGGCTTGCAGAGGCTCGTGCAGCGGGCGCCGGGGCCGCGCCGAGGAGCCCCCGCGCTCCCCGACCAGGATGCGACACCCTGCGGGGTTCAGGGACCCCCCGAGGGGCAGGGGCCGCGGGGCACGAGGAGAGGCCGAGCGCGGAGCCGCCCGCGCCGCTTCTCGCGCGGCGGGACAGCGCGGGCGCTGCGGCCACCGCGGCCGGCAGCCCCTTCCCGCTCCGCTCCTGCTGGGAACGACAACGCCGGCCTCCTCCCTCACCGGGCCCGACCCCGGGAGAAACGCTCCTGCTACACTTTTTTTTTTTTTTTTTTTTTTTTAGTTTTCACCCATTTCTTTGCACTTGGGTTTACTGGAGCATCCGTGAGAGCCCCCAAGGTTGTTCCGCGATCACTGACGTTTGAGTTGCTGCTTCAAAACAGGCTCCTCATCAGCAGCCTCCGACGTACGCTTCCTCTCCATGCCCTTACTCCATCATGGGTTGTCACCGATGATTTAAGCTCTTATCTCGCCACTCACAGAACAGCAGCCCTTACTTACTCTGCCATTGCTTCTTATTCGAATAATCACTATTTGTTTTGCAAGGTTCTCCCGGAGTGACTCAGATCTGTGCTTAGAACACACGTGCCCAGGTCCTTGTTTTCGTCCTCCTCAACTACCTTGAAAAGAGCGTTAGCTCACTGATGGATTCAGTGTCTGGGTGCAAAGATTATTTTTTTTTTTTTTTGGACTTTAGAGCTCTGCAGCTACCACTGCTGGYAGATGACACATCTGAGGGAAAGTTGTGCTGGCCTAACTTTAAAGAGAATAAAGAGAATCAAGCGGAACCTCTGCAACAGCCGCAGTTTATAGCATAGGGCGAAGCTGAAACTCCAAGCTCAGGGAACTCAGGGATTCAAAATGCTACCTATAGATTCTGGTACTTACTTATATTTCATTTCCCTCCTTGAAACTTCATCCACATGCATTTCCATCCTTGTAAGTTGAGGTGAGTTTGAAGCAATCTGTTTGGCAGTGACCAAAAAAACAGTGTTTTGAATTGGCTTCCAGGAGAAATACTGCTTTACAGAGGAAATCCCATACAGATAAACACGGATGCATGATACACATGGCTTGGGAGAAAAACAAGGAAGTTATCAAACACWTTTCATTAAATAAATAATTATTTCTTTACAGAAGCTGCTTGAATTTCATCTGAATATTATATTAACTTTAGTTTGCACCATTTAATCTAAACAGTTAAAACGGTTATTCTTTTTTTCTTTTTTTCATTGATCAAATACATGGATACAGGGATTGTCTAGGTAGTACAAAGTGATGAATGAACTTCTTAAAGCAGAGATGACACTTCTCTTGACGAGACAGGAAGCAGACGGTAATACTGGATGAAGTTCCTTAAAGATTAATCACAGATGCAGTTGACTTASTTAATTTAACTTATTTTCTTGGCATAACCAAGGAGGAAAAGTCAGTATCGGCAGAGTCTGGAGAACCATACCAGCAGAAGTGGATTCCCTGAATAGAGGAGTAACAGAAGTGCAACGGTAGAGCCCAGGCTACACTCAACGGCTGAAAATGYGACTGAGCCCCCTGGGTGGATTAGTCCGTGTTTATGAAAGATCAGGGTGAATGGTCAGGACAGGGATAACTACTGCCTTGGGGGGAACAAGCAAGGTGTTTCCACTAAGGAGAAGGAAATCCTAATGCCACAGTTCATGGGGAAATCTCACCTGGGCCAGTATATGACCTTGGATGTCCATAATCAGAAAAGACTAAGTTGGAACAGATCCAGTGAAGGGCACTTAGTATGAAAGGAACATGGACCCTMATGAGAACAGAAGACTCAAAGACCAGCTTATCTACTCCAGCAATGAAGGCGAGGAGAAGACAAGACTCCTTCCATGAGAATGAGGAGCTCTTCCATCTAAAGAACATCAGCAGCACCAGAACAGATCGATTTTTTTTTTTTCTTTTATTGGAGTTAGGACATATTCCAACTATTAAATACGTATTTTGACGTAAATGTAAGTACTGAAATAACAGAGCTAAGCAGACAGGTATCAGCAGGCAAAATCTCAATGAAATGCACTCCAGGAGCAGTCAGCTTCTTGCTTTGTTATGAAGAAAGTTACTTTTCAAAGATGTATATGATGATAGTATACCAAAATAAACACAAATGTGATTTTATAAAAAATACTATCAAAAAAGTTTTCCATGGTCTTTTATAATTTATAACTAATATACTTTCAAAACTTCTGTCTCTACCCTTTGTTCCTTWAAAAAAAAACACAGAAAGATCCATGAAGCTCTCCATAGCTCAGGCTATGTGTAGCATTGCRGGTTTTCTCTCCTACACTGCAGTTCAGATAAAGAACTAGAGGGACCTTGAAGCACCAATATGTCTAGAATAMAACTAATGCTACAATGTGTAGGAGATATAATTGTCTGCATCTTCTGGCATACTGAGGCATGGTCTCGTTACGCTTCAGAACATGGAAGAGTTTGGGTAAAATACTTTTCTCAAGCACACATCTGTAAGTCACAGCTACTCAGGATCTATTCTGAATGATGTAGTGGGAGTAGAATTTGGCCTGATGTTTTCAAAGGTTAGTTAAACAAAATACGACCTTTTTCAGGCTAGAGGAACAAAAGGGGTCAGCTCATTCTCCAGAACTACAAAAGGTCTTTCAAGGGTACCAAAGAAATAGAAGTAAAAGCCTTGAACACACTTCCTAGATGCACACATGGAAACAACATTTGTGTGTCAAGGTTTCCCATTTTCCCAGTCAGAAAAATCCTGGGAGCTTTCCAGTCAATGAGAGTGTTGCCAGTAACTCACTCCATGTGAGGAAAGTGCACAGATTCAAAAGATCAGTTTGGTCCAAGATCCTAGAGAAAGACAGTGGCAAACCTGGGGTAAGAACCAATGTCTCCTGTCTCTTGCACTGGTTAACAGTGCTTCATAAAGGATCTTTCAGAACTGCAAAAGTCTGCTGAATATGACTGAAAGTGCTATAATAACTGCTAGGGSAAAGGAAACCTAGTGCAGCTTCCCCAGTTCTTTGTGGGTAAGACTTTATACAAGTTTTTCTCTTGCTCTCAGATTGATCCTGGTAGAAGCTGTCYAGTGTTGTATACAGCAGATCAGTTATCCAAGCTAATTTATTCTTTACTGCAAGCTAGAACTCTTACTTCAGAGACAGAAAATAACTCCATATCTTGCCAAGCAAAACCAAGATATATAAATGTGACCACAAAGCACTTTTGAATCACATGTGCACTCTGCTGCTCTTCAGCAAACAGTATCATTCATATGGTGATGGGAAAATGCATAGATATCAGGCCTGATACTCAGGCCCACCAACAGTCAAAAATGAACTCAAAGCAAAAAAATTATCCTGAAGAAACACATTTATTATATTTTGCTTTCAAAGAAAGGTAAATCTTTCTTCAATTTGCAAATGATTCCCATCTCTCATATTTCACCAGAGATGTTGGAACTGTTAGTCATTCTTTAATTTCCTGGAGGGCATGGTATTCCAAAATGTAATGTATTCTACTGTAAGCATTTTTGCCAAATTTCAAAACAACTTCACAGAATAGGAGCATCTACTTTTCTGTGCTGTGAAACCAATGATCACTCAAGCCTTGCATAAACAGAGAGAAAAGGGTTTCCTTGGAAGCACAGGAGAGAACTTTTAATTTAAGGAAGTTTCAGAATGAAATCGAATTCCAATATATGTTAAACTCTTTAAACAGCATAGTAGAAATCCCTTTTAGCTTGCATGCCATAGGTTTGTTAACATGCTCAAATATTAATGAAAGTTAAAGGAGTCCAGGGGATATCTTAGTTGCTCATATTCTGAGACTTTTAAATGAAAGTCATCTTTCCCTATTCTCTTTAGATCAACATTTGTCACAGTAATTAATGAGGAAGTAATTATAAAGTAATTTGTCAGAGTAATCTGACGGCCAAAGAATTATGTTCTCAATCCTAAAGGAATATATAGCTTTAGTTTTCTGACAGATTGGATAGATGTGGGTGACATAGTACAGAGCACTTGCCTCTAATCAGGTTAAAAACTTTGACATTCTGTGTTTTCAAGCAAAGATGGACATATGCACCATCTAATTTGCCTAAAATAGCTCATACAAGAGCATTTTAACAACAGATTATTAATTTCATTTTTAACACTTTCTTTATATAAAAGTTGCTGCAGTTATCCCGGCTTTAACAAAAAAAACCCCAAATTTGTAGTTCAGTTGCAGTAGTGATCATCAATATTCACCTTACTCACTCATTGTTTGTATGAGCTGGTGAGTAAAAATCTTAGAGATTCAGTCATATCTATCAGAAAAAAAAAAAACCCATCCTCAAAATAAATATGTACCATCAGTTGAGGTACCAAAGGAAGTAAAAACAGAGAAACAAATAAAAATAAATTCATTAAAGTAAAATTCATGCTGATGTTCATAGGAGGTTCATTCTCTGCTTCAACAGCAGCTAGCATAGCCTTGGATTTGGGTTTTGTTTGCTTGTTTTCTAGGACAGGAGCCTATTACAATTTTACTCCAATAAAAACACCTCTACCTCCAGCAGGTACCACAGGGAATTCAGCCCACAGTACCTCTTGGGAGTTGCTTTCAGCATTTCCAGCAGTCACTGTCCTTAAAGGTGAACTTCTGAAGGCCGATTTGATATTGCACATTTCCTAAGAATGTCTTAAAAGCCAGGACAACACTTGTTGTGTTGCCATGTTTATATGACTCCCGTATGCTTGTTTTTAGTGTACTTTGTACTTACACTGTGGAGACCCCATGGGTTTCAGGGCTACATCTGCCTCACCYAAAATGACCAATGGCTCTTTGGTGTGTGTGTTTCTGTTTAACAGCTGTGAGTGCAGAAAAGAAGAAAAGCAGCAAAGATTCTGCTGCATTAACAGGAAGAGATGACACAGGAAGAGGTGACCACTCACTCACTCTATAGCAAGAGCCCTACTGAAGGCAGTGATATGTTTAAAACATCAAGAGTTCATGTTGACTTTAGGCTATGTGGAAACCATGCAGATCTTTAAGTCTAGTGTATTGCAATTTCTTTCTGAACTTGGAAGATTCTAGCCTCAGAAATGTGTTGTTGTATGGTCCTTGAAAGAGCAGCAACAACCAACTGCACCCGTCCACTTGTAACAGACTTTAAATGACAAGAAGCCTACCCTACACTGTATTTTACTATATGTTAAAGAATTTTTGAAAAGGAAGTATCTGCTTTACTCTTTATATAAATTCCTCGACAGGAGATAAGAAGAGGAAATTATAAACACATGGTCAAGTGGAGCTGTTCATCATTTTTTTTTTACTCTAATAGAGCACTCCTGCATTGTAAAGATAGTGACATTTTGACTGATTTTAGTGGTTTGGAGTTAGGTCTCCACAGTGAGAACATTTTTCCCTTTTCTGTTCACATAGAAACATTTTGACAGTTTACCTGTAGTTTCACAGAGCTTTCTGCAAAATAACCAGTTCATCTGCAGAGACTCCCCAATATAAACTAGACAAACTAGTGCAATCCCCTAGTTCTAACAGTAAGTTCTTTTATATCTACTTTTCCCTTCCCAACTCTGCATTTTCCACTTTCTATACTACCTTTACTGGAACCTCTCCCTTATGTTTTTGCTTTGTTTCAATGAAAGTCAAAGGCAAAGCATGACTGGCACTATGAGCAAGAGTATTTAAGTTATCAGTAGCATTTCAACAGGCTTAGGAGAGCAATGGGGAAATGAAGTGGGACAGAAGGGCAGCCCAGAGAAGAGGCAATGTGTCAGGGGTCTGGTGGGATAGGACGTTGAGGAAAAGTAATCATGGTCTGATGTGAGTATCCTGGAGTTTGCTTGTGTCCCATAGCTTTGCTAGACTTCCTCAGCGGTGTGAATGAAAGGAAGTCATAGTCTCGTCTTCCTGTGTTGCTCGCTCTGCCTTCTTTATCTGCCTTCCCTCCCCTGCTTTCCCTTTTCCCTTGCTATTATCAAGCACTCTCATTTTCCCTTCTACTCCCTCTCTTCTTAATCAGGAAAGTAAAAAGAGAAGCTGTTCTTGCCAGCTTTGCTTTGCTGTGTAGTGGTAGCAGGCATTCAAAGAACAGGTTACTCCTACACCAGCTGCTCGTTCTTTGATGCCCCGTTGAGTGAAACAGCTTTCTTTAGAGGTCCAACATACTAATTACTAATGGGAAATACAGGAATAAACAAGCCAAAGAGAGAGGAAATGATCAGAAAAGAGAGCGAAAAAGAGAGAGAGAGAGAGAGAGAGAGGAAGGATACAGAAATGAGAGAAAGAAGTATACAGTGACTGCAAGACTGATGTGGCTTATATTCTTCCCAAGGAAAAGACAGGGCACTGTAAATAGGAGAGGGCTCAGCATCTGGGGTAGGCATCAACACAGGCTCAAGTGGCTACCCCTGTGATGTGAAAGGCAACTCCATATTTCTTTTGGAGTGGCTCCAGGCAGGTGTCATAAGGATGACTCAGGTGAGTTGCAGTGCTGTGCACGCCAAGGAGGTGTCAGGAGTGGAGATAAGTGGCTGCTTGCAACATCCTCATGAGTCAGATAGGTGAGGCCAGTGGTAGGATTATCCTCATCTCCCACGGCACAAGTCGGGACACTCGCTGCACGGAATAGGTGGGTGACTTGCTGCTGTCACAGCAACCCAGGCGGTGTCTGGTATGGCCAGTATTGACAGTGCATGGCAAATGAGACACAGATTTGGGGAAAAGAGGGATCTCGGGGGTCAGAGCAGGTAACTGTGCCTGAAAAATGGGAATCTAAGCATGCAAGGTGATAGTAACACTGCTGAAACTGCATTTTTCAAAGGGAGTTGCTAATTTTCAGTGCCTGTCCCAGAGGTCTGGCATGGAGAAGCACCACGTGCTCACAACTGCAACCCAAGTTAGTGACAGTGCTGTGGGCATAGCAAGGGCTACAGAACACAAAGTGTGTTGCAGCATCATGGGCATCTCAAACTGGACGCCGGGTTCTCAGACCTCAAACAGGAGGGCTGAGCCTGGGCATCACTTCAGGGACCCAGCTTATGCTCTCCAGGCAAAGCCACCCCTTCCAAGCTACCGGCAAGGCCTCTGACCCGGTGCTGCCAGGCAGTGCTGTGTAACTTCAGCCTGAGAAACCACACGGCAATATCAAGAAAGGGAGGCTGATGTCTTGCACTCCCAACAACTTCCTTTCACTAACGTATGAGATAGAAGTGGAAAGGGAAAGACAGGAAAAGTTTACAATAATAGCAATACAACTTCGGTGGTTACTAATGAAGTAGAACTGTTTTGACAAGAAATCATTTTACAGAACAGGCCTTGGAATAACTCAGAATGTAGCTAATTTACTTGCATGTGCCTCCAAAATCCACTTCCCTCTCTGCATCCTCCAAAGTAGGCAGAGGAAGAAATGATCCTCACTCAACAGCTATTCTCTGGAATACAGACCACTGTGAAGGCACAAATAAGGAAGAGTAGAGATCCTGGCTCGATGTACTTAGAGTCTAACATAGTAAATAAACAACAGCAGGCCTCTGTTTAAAGAAAGATGGGTGATACAATGAGAAAAAGTAAGGATGCAAAATACACAGAGCTTGTGGGGTGCTCACTGGGAAAGCAATTTCGATGCATAGTTTTGTTTCTAATGTTTCTGTTAAACATTTTATATATATATATTTAATCTGTTGTTTTCTTTCTGTATAGGTGAAAATTAGGATAAACTTGTATCAAAGACCTCTTTAGCAGAATTATCCATGATTATCAAAGACCTCTTTAGCAGAATTATCCATGATTAACAGTAATGGAGGACTCAGATACTATTTACCTGAATGACAGGAAGTTCATTTTTTACTAATAAATGTATCGCAGTAGTATCTAGTCAAGAAAGAAGTCCTAATTGCCTAGGCATCAGGCCTAGATGTCCCTATAGTCCCCTACTATAGTCCCCTACTATAGGGACTGTCCTGGATTTCATCGAGTTTAAATATCACGCCACAGCTCACAGAACCAGTCAAAATTTTGCTAATTCTTCTTTGGCCATTCTTTAGCAACTACATTTCTCTCAAGTTCTCACGCACACATGGAAATCCTAACGCACGAACCATTCCCAAAGAGCAGCCTTAGGCAAGACTCAAAGTGTCCGAAGCAGGTGCTAGTCCTCAGGACAGAAGCAACAGCCCTCATAGTCTTGCTGCTCCCGTGAATCCCTCATTTTCATAGCTAGAGCAAACCAGCACACAGAGGCAAAGCTTTAAGGAAATCAGTGGGTTTGTCAGTATTCAGTTTGGTCCATTTTCTCAGTCTCAGGCTGGCTAGGCAGAAGCAATGAGTCATTCGTCCCACAAACACAAATTTCTGTGTGAGAGACATACATGCAAAAATAGCAATCAGGCAGGAAAACGAAAAGAGTAAGCATACTATTATGAAGGCAAACTCTTACTCAGGGGAATTTAGCGTTCTGTAGAATGTTATTTATTGCTTTTTTTTTTAGGAAATGAAGCCTGTTACAAGTAGGTCATGACATGCAAATACTTAGTTTTCCAGAGTGACAGTAAAAGGTGTTGCCTTTTTCAGAGTGTCATCAGAGCTGAGGAAGTTTATTCACATAAACAACCAAACAGTCATGTGAAGCAGGTTCACCTTCAAAGAGGTTTTCTTTTGAACTTTTCCAACCCCCATCTGTGCTGTATCAATGCATAAAGCCTAAATACCTTGGCAAGAAGGTGACAGTGAGTTTGTTTTTTGGAGTATGAGTTTGCTCACACAAAAATGCCCTTCCACCTTTATAAAATGGTGCGACTCTACAGCCAAACCCCACATCCGCACTGCCTTGCTCGGCTGTCCGCTTTCCAGCCTCTGCATTAGCTTGCAGCTGTGATGAATACCAAAGCTGCAGAGGGAAAACAAGAGTTGTGCTCGGTTTTGTTTTTACATTTACGGCTCCAAAAGGGACATGCCTCTTCCTCTGGAATTAGTGCACTGTTTTTCCGTTTTGCTCCCTGTGCAAACAAAGGTCTGGATACGGTGTTTTCCCTGGACACCAGGAGAGGCTGCGTGTGGGCTGGCAGAGTCGGACACACAGCCTGGTTTGGCACCAGCCCTTGCTCAGCTCAGCCACTTCCCTCACACCCCTCACGGTTCAGCAGGATGCCTCAGAGCACTCAGTGACACAGGGCAACCCCTCAGGCAGGAGTAATCCCTGACCCTGCTTTGATTCCCCGCCAGGAAAGCCCCCAAATGGCTACGGAGCAAAGGAAAGAAAACATGTGGCTAAAAGAGCCACCCTGCTCCTCGCCCAAGCACCGCCAAGGGCCACGTATCAGCGGACACCGCAGAGGGAGACACCGCGGCCGCCCAA
>NW_020454427.1:2528466-2560428 GCF_003342845.1 Nothoprocta perdicaria | reverse complement strand
AGGAGGAGGAGGACGAGGAGCGGGCGCTGGAGGAGCAGCTGCTCAAGTACTCGCCCGACCCCGTGGTGGTGCGCGGCTCCGGCCATGTCACCGTGTAAGGGCCGCGCCGGGGCCGGGGAGGCCGCGGGAGCGCGGCGGGCCGGGCCGGGGCCTGTGGGAGCCTCGCGGGCCTCTCCGCGGCCTGGGCGGCCCCGCCGCGGCGCCGCCGCGAGCCGGGGCTGAGGCGGCAGCGCCGGGTGTCGGCGAGGAAGCGGTGAGGTGTCCGGGAGCCGCTGCGTGGGGCCGCCGGTGTTTGCACGGGTGGGTGTGTGTGTGCCCGCATAGCAGGTGTGTGTCTGCGTGGCCGGCCCCGGCTGCCCCTCGGCRCCGTTTCTGACCGAGTTGCTCTGTCCCAGTAGGAGCGTGGCAGCTCCTAGGGCTCGGAGGACCCCTTTGAAGCAAGGAGCGTGCGAGTCCAGTGGGTGCGACTAAAGTCGTGTTAAGATGCACGTTGCAGCAGCGTGCTGGGCGTGGGAGTTGCGCTGGGTTTCGGTTAGGGAGTGTTTTGCGTCCCCGAGGATGTGGCAGCAAGGGACAAGCGAGGTAATGCCGCCCTTCTCCAGAACAGAACCGTCTCCTGGGTGTTTTTCCTGCAGCCCATCCTGGTGGGGTCTCTGTGCTGACGTGGAGCAGTTGTCAGTTATGACCAACAGTTTGGGAGGGTAAAATGCCAGCCTGGGGACCCAGAGCAGTGTCGCAAACTTCCTTCCTGTGCCCAGGGCAGGACTCGGCCCGTGACATGTGCCTGGAGCTGAGGATAACTGAATATCCCCTTCTCCGAGAGCTGTGCCGGCTGTGGGATACTGCCCTGTTCGGGAATCCGGAGTTAAATATAGAGCAGGAGGGGAGCTCTTTTTTAACATAGTATTTGGTTGGACTAACTGCCAAGCAGGACAGTTTGTCCTCTGGTTAAAAACAGGGAATATGGCACAGTATGCTGCTGAGGGACACTGGAGGGCAGGAGGGATGCTGAATGGAAAGGAGGCTCGGAAAAGTATCAGGCGCGTGCAGCTGCACTCCCAAACATGTGATTGTGGTTGCTGGTTTGTTGGGCTCTGAAGCTGCTACCATCCAAGAGCTGTTTAACTTCTTTGCAAGTAAGCCGGTAGCCTCGCTCGGTTTCTGCTAAGCAGATCAAAGCCCTAATTAGAGACTCGTCTCTTGGCAATCGCCCGGTGTAAAGCACGGAGATGGAGGCAGAGGCAGGTGCCTCCTGCAGCCCCTAAAGGTAGGGTAATGCAAGGCAAGGTCAAGGCCCATTCGTGGGAGCAGGAGGAAGCTTGCATAGCTGCTCTGTGACTGGTAAGGAAGTCGTAGTTGCTTCATTAATTGGTCACTAATCTTCACTTGATCATTGTTATTGTAAGAGCTTCCTTAAAATATAGTTACATAGTTATTCAACTTTTGGACAAGGAAGGGAATACAAATGTGTTTTTCTACGATTATGTAATTGATCTTCATCTGCTCTTTTGTGCCAGCCACTTTTACCTTTGGAAAGCMTCTGAGTTTTTTTAATCATTGATCAAGTTGCTTATTCTTAAATTTAGTTCACTTTCAGAACATTCATTTGATGAATTTAAGGAACAGGCCAAGTCCAGTATTTAGAATTATTCCTTCCTTTTAGGTATAAAAACATGTGTGCATTTTCAGGGTTTTGAAAATATTGATGAAGTAAGACAAATATCAAATCCAATAACAATACTAGAGCTCTGCCTGACTCTGCAGTTTAAAGAGTTGCTGACTGCCACCACTGTGTGCACATTTAAACAAAAGTTTCTTCTTCATAGTCATATCCTTTCTGATCTTGCACGGAAGTCATAATGCTGACTTTGAAATGTGTCATTTCCACGACTACAGAAAAGCCTTTTACTGCTACTTGATTGCATTCAACAGCATGGAAAAGGTGTGATAGTCCTCACTAAGCTTCAGAGTTAAAAGCAAATGAGGGAATAAAGGTAAATACCAATCAAATAAAAGGTGTGAAGACTTCCTCTTTCCATGGTGAGGGGGCTATTTTTAGTGCTGAAAGTTAGACTCTCCAAGTCACTGTTCTAGGATTGTTTGGCATGTTCAAACTTACATTTTTTAAATTTTCAGGTAAGCAGTTTTCACCCCAGCAGATTCAAAGCTTGTTAAGCAGGAATAATAAACCAGGTGGCCTCTGGTGACTTGAGGCTGTCTCTCTTAATAGCAAGAGTCATAAAACTTCAGAAACTGTGAAACATTATTTACATTACTTAACTGGATTGGAAATTCAAACTATTTTGGACTTGCTTGTAAAAACATGTTTGTGGAAAGAGATGTACGTGGTTGGCTTGAAACTGCTAGTAGGATATTGCGGTAGGTTGTGTAGTTGCATTTCCACATTTCCAAAGGGTGTTTTCCTGTTTYTTGTTTGTTTGTTTCTTCCAGTGCGTGTTTTCTTTTTAACCAATTGATTTATTTYTCTCACGTAAAAGACTGCTAGGCAATGAGACTGGATTTATGAATCTTTTGCAGTAAACGCTCTTCTGTGCTGTTGTCAACTTAGTACATTGTGTGCAACATAATGAACATAATGTAAGTTTTAGGAAGAGAGGAAACTGCTCTAAATATAACTTCACCCAAGTAAAACCCTTTAATATTAAACTAATATCTGCTTATGTGTTTTGAGGCTTACTTTGTGTCAAGGACATGAGTGAAAACAGGACTAGGAGGTGGATGGAGAGTGCTAAGGAATGATGGACTACATCTTTGTTTTCTACAGGCTGGAAGATGCAGGGCAAAATTGAGAACAATGGAGACATGGTTTAGACCCATTAGATTGGATGAAGGAGAAGAGCCTTGTTTGTGTGTTGGTTTGATGTGTTAGGAAGATCAAAGCTGCAGGCTGAGAAGAGATTGCAGGTTGGCTGAGTCTACACTGTAATCTTCTACACATTAAAGGTTCTCTCATCGTTTCTTTTTTTTCACTGTATACAAGGGCAGAAATTCATATGAACCTTTCAAGCAGACAAGAAACRTGTTTTTAGGTTCAAAGAAGGTTAAGGAAAGTCCTTGTGCATGAGGTGAGCATGGGTCTGCTGAGCACGTGATGTGAAATGGGAAAGGCATCGGGCAGGTGGACAAGGGTGTGTGTTGTTGCAGGTGCACCAGAAATCCAAGGCTAGATGAGGACAGTTGTCTGAGGAAAGGCAATTCCAAAGTGGGGTTGGTGTCTTATGTTTGATTTTAAGACATTCTTTTTGCTGTTCTTTGCCAGAGCTCTTGTTTCTGGGCAGTGAAACTTTAGTAATGGTATGTGGAATTTTTAATCTTTTAATTTTCAGAATACATCCTGTGGTCAAGAGGGATAAGGTTGAGATCACATCATTTCCTTACCAAGGCTTTTAGTGTATGGAGTCGTCTTTGCTTTTTTTACTACCTGCTTTTTGATAGTGAAATGTAATGTGGAAAGTTTGGAATGAAGTTGGTAGCTGGGAGAGTTGCCTTTGCTGTTCCAGTTTAGCAGCTCTGTGGTGTATTAAACATTGCCACGTGCCTCTGCTATGAAGTTGCTGTCATTTGCCTATACCTTCAGCTTCCACGTTGAAAGTCTGTCTTAATGCCTTTGTAAAATTCTGCTAAAGCAAAGCAACCGTCTTAAAACAGGAGGGGAATATATTTTTGTCCCCTCTAAATCCAACACTTTCTTGTAACTGTTTTAAATTGATCTTGTAATAATTGTAGTGAATGCCTTCGGTTGTGGGAGGTGGTGATCAACAGTTAACATTCACCTTATCCACAGCTTTTCAGAATCTTTGTGCTTTGCTTGTGTTCCCTCTCAGCCTGTATCAGCTTGTTAGCCTTATAATGCCTCTGCTTCATCCCCTTAGTGTATCACTCTTTCTTCTCTGTTTTCTCTACCTCCACCAACTCCTCCACAGATGCCAGAACAGAATGTATGGGTATAGTAGTGGGTATAGTGTCATTGTTGCTAATCACCTTCCTGGCACGTTGTTGTCATTTCTGGTTGCTGCAGCATATTGTGCTGATATTTTAGGAGAATCCTCAGTGATGATCTCTCTCCTGAGCAGTAGAGCCAGTCTGAGATCATCGTCATGTGAACATGGTTAAATTAGCTTCCYTAATGTTCAGCATCTTTTATTTGTTACACTGAAGCTCGTTGGTGCTCGTGAAGCTCGTTTTGCCCACTCGGTTTTATGAGGTCCTTTCAGAGTCCCTCAGTAGTGGTACAGCATTTGGCAGCCAAGCTGATCACTTGGGCAAAGTTCTSCATTGGCAGGTCCTTCAGGCCAGCAGGAAGAAAATCATCTGAAGAACAGCTAGCTGTTCAATACACCTACTGTCCAAGGCAATTATTTCTTTGGTACATTCAGCTACCAAGCCTCAATTTAACTTTTCTGAACATGGTTGAGTTGTGCAATTGGTCTTGTTGCCAGAGTGTTCGTGAACAACTTGTGATTTGTGGTGTTTGTAGTATCTGGTAATACTACTCTGGTTTGTATTCAGAAGGTTATTAACCAAAAATGAGCCTTGTGGTGACTTGATATTACATTATTAGAGGTCAGTTGTAGAGTTTCATCGGTGGATTTGTAGGACTGCTAGTGTGTATTAGAAGCTGTTTCCCATAATGGGTGCCGGAAAACATTCAGATTTGCTTTGAGCTTTAGGAGAAACTGTTATCTTTTAAATTTTCTGAAATTCAAAGTAGGCTGTAATTCCAGATGATCTTGCACTCCTTCATACCTTTACACTCTTCATTATTCTGATTTTTTTTTCTTCTCAAGAAATGTGTGCACCAGGAAGGAGGAAGAAAAAAAAAAATCTGTGGCATTAACTTTACGCTTTCCCTATCGAGTACTTTTCTTCAGTTTTCACACTTGCCATTATTGTTTATAAGGATTTTGAAGAGTTTGGGGGAAGAGTCAACAGTTTCAACAGAACTTTAAAAAGAAACTGTGAGCAGGATGATTTTGAATCTGTTTACAATTATAGTTTTCCCCCTCATTTACATTTGATAGGATAATCTCAGGGACTACTTCTAGCAAATAATAATTCTGTTTGAAACTGATGACTTCTCATGTTAACTCTGACTATATTATGAGATGCTTTTAATTTGTATTTTGTATTTTTTGAGTGCGTGATTTTTTTTTCCTTATTTTTTTTTTTTGTATTTTTATTTTTTGCAGGTTTGGACTGAGCAACAAATTTGAAGCAGAATTTCCTTCATCTTTAACTGGAAAGGTGAGCATCTGTGAATAAGAAGTCAGAATTTTAGTAAGATTTTGTTATAAAAGCAAATGTTCTAGGTATAGTGCATTTTTCTTTAAGAGTAATTAATAAATCACAATGCTGTGGGACTACATTTTTTTCCCTTTTCCTCATAGGTTGCACCAGAAGAATTTAAAGCCAGCATCAGTAGAGTTAACAGTTGTCTTAAGAAAAACCTTCCAGTTAATGTACGATGGCTACTTTGTGGATGCCTTTGCTGCTGCTGCACTTTAGGTTGTAGTATGTGGCCAGTTATCTGCCTCAGTAAAAGAGTAAGTTGTTGTTTTTAATCAAAAATAATAAGAATGGTTCAGAGTTAGAAGTATATTGTTTTGTTCTCATATTGTACTTTCTCCACCTGTAAAGGCTGTACAGGAGTAATTACCAGCTTGGTTTCATACATTTTGCTGTTTTACTTTAAGCTGTTTATCTTGCTGTTTAAAGCTACAACAGACACCACTCAAACTTTGAGCTTATGACTTGATGCCTGGTAGTATAGCTGAGTCTGTCGGAGATGACCCTGTGCAACACTTGCACATCATAATATTGAAATAAATTTCAAAATGCCTTTTTATTATGGTCGTATTTGTAATGCCCTGTTTGGGAACATGAGAATTTGACAGTGATTGATTCACAGTCTGCTGTGACAAACTAGTGATTACACTGTGGCCTTAATAGTGCATAAGTTTTTGTTTAAGCAGGTGTTTTTTGAAGATGGTAACTGATTGATTTGTTGGGTTTTCCTTCAAACTTGTAAATGAGTAAGACTTTATAAACAAACAGTTGGAAAGTAGTGGTTTGTCTCTGTTTACAGAGTGCCAGGTGCATTGCTCACAGAGGAAGCTCCTTGCACRTGCATGTTTTTTTCATTCCTCTTTCCGTGGTGCCTGTATGTAGGCTACCCTCCCATTTCTTCTATTTTTATTAACATAAGTAGTCTCTTTTCCTCTTCCTATTGCATTTCTTTTCAAGAAGTCTCTGTGCTTCCATGTCCTCTCTTGTACTGGTGCTATTTTTCTCTCCACCTCTTGGCAAGACTGATGTATATTCTTTCTTGTGTCATACCTCTTAATACTACAAAATTTTGTACCATACAGTGGACACCATTATGTTTTTTTTTTTACTCAAGTTCTCATTTCACTTGGTTAGTAAATCAGGTGTTTTGAAGTTGGCAACGATCAAGTGTTGTTTGCAGTCTAAGTGTAGTTTAAAATCTTTGTGCACCTTTTGGTAATGATTTGCAGCTCTAAGCTTCTGCTCAAATGAGCGCGCACACACACACAGGTGGAATCGTTAAAACTAGAAATGAGGCAAGCTGCTTTTGTAGTCCTAAACTGGTATCATTAAGTGCTGCAAAGGCTATATRGATGCTTGAAACCCACATCTACTGAAAAAAATTATAGAATGAACACACAAATCATTTTTTTCTGTATGATCTAACTTTCTATGTTAGGAAAACATATTCAAAGTTTCCTCAGTTTTCCTCATTAAAAAAGACCAAACTGTTAAACATTTAACCTTCCCTCTTTTTTTTTTTTTTGAGTGATTACTTGAGAGTAGTTTTAATTGAATGTGAAATAAGATACRAAAGTCTAATGTCGGAGTCCATGAGAAAAACCATTGTAAGCTTCAGTGTGAAATACATCAAAAGGTTTTTTTTGGGCTAAGTTTTAGGTCTTTAAACTGTCATGACCTAATGGGTCTCTTGTAAGGTATATCTGTATCCTGAAACTGTGTTTACACTGGATTAAAACTGGTCGATTAGTCACAGGTAGGTCAGTGATTTGAGTTTGTTGAAAGGAAGGCTCCGTTTTCCTTTCCAGGCCTAGCTCTGTTACAGGCACAAGGCAAGCTCACTTTGCTGCTGTTCATCTTTAGCCTATGAAGAGCATGCTGCTAGTG
This sequence comes from Nothoprocta perdicaria, assembly GCF_003342845.1. Taxonomy (NCBI): domain Eukaryota; kingdom Metazoa; phylum Chordata; class Aves; order Tinamiformes; family Tinamidae; genus Nothoprocta; species Nothoprocta perdicaria. Next base: position 2,553,234 of record NW_020454427.1, on the reverse strand, counting down.
CTTTATAACATGCCCTGTTTTCTCACATAGTAAACTGCTGAAGAAGGAAATGATAGGATGCTACATGGTAGTATAAAATTTTCTCTGTGGTAGCTCTTAACCTAATGCTACAAGTTGCTACTAATCAGCTTTTTAAATACATTGTTTAGCCCTTCATTGTGACAAAGGCGAGGGCTTGTAGCATCTAAGGTGAGAAACCAGACTTTGAAACTGAGGAAGGAAGTTCTGTGTGGGAACGCAGTGAAGCAGCAAGTGCTTCAGTTGTTCTTCTAAAAGGATTAATACAGGGAAAATGCTTGGATCTTCTGTTCAGAGTAAGCTAGAAAGTGGCTAGTGATTTAGTTGTTGCTGCAATATACTAACTGTGTGAGGATAGAATAKGTCTCCGAAAGAGAGCTAAGAGCAGGAACAAGGACAGCTTGATGCTGACGTTCCTGAGGTCGCCCTAGAAGTGCTGCCTAAGTTGTCAGTAAATTCCCTACTTTTCTCTCAGAGCTGATACCAGGAGATAATTTAGCAACCTTAGGTCTTTTCCTGGCCTTAAAATGGAATGACTTACAGGCTCAAGCTTGAAAGTCCTGCACTAGTGAAACTGAAGATAGGGTTCAGCTGCTTAACCACAGTGTCTGTGGCTGTTATGGAGGCTGAGTGACACATCCGCRGTCATCTGTTTGCCATGGCAGAAGAGCAGAGATCTGCTGTTGTTCCTGTCTTGTATCCTGGTCTCTGGCCTCTGACACTCTGTGGTGTTTCTAATGGCACTGAGKTTGGGTGGCCCAACTACTCCCTCTGATTAAAACATATTTTATTTAATCGGGAGAATTCRGGTATTGTGGCACCAACACTTAACGACTGGTAAGGTGTTACTTAGTACTGTGGCTAGTGAGAGATCTGCTTAGAGCAYGGGCATCCYGTCTTCCAAAATGTAGTGTCAGTCACACAGCTGAAGAGTATTATATAGAGAAGAATAAATTAACTTGCTCTTAAAGGCAAGCTGGAAGTGGAGAGAATGTGTGTCGAGGTTGAAACTTTTAGTCAGCCTGGAGAGTGTTTTGGCTTACTGCTGTGCCACTGGTTTACTGGAGAGAAGAGTCAAAAAAAAAAAAAAAAAAAAAAACCAAGCTGAGATGAGATATTCAGTGTGAAGTAATCATTCCTTGTATTTGAACTGTTGTACTGCTAGCCTTTCATTTTTGCCGTGTCTTGAAAATAGGTTCTGAGGATCAAATGATCTTCCTTGCTTTGACTTTTTCAGACCTCCTTTCATAGCCAAAAGAATTGCACAGAGTATCCAAGCGTATCCAAGAGGCAGTTCTTGGGAAGTGCGGATGACAGATGCCCACTTCATCCTTTCACCTTTTAGATGGATTTTGAAAAAACAGAATGGGAGGATGCCCATACGTAGAACTCAGATTTGTGTAGAACTTATCATAACTGTACCAGAAAAATATATTATCTTTGTCCCTGTTGACAAACCAGCTAGATTACATATATTGTTGACAGTCGTTCTGCAGAGTTGCATATACAGTGATCTGACAAGTGGGAGCATTCCTCAGGATAAGATTTTGTTAAATGGAACTACAGACTAAATTAAATAATATAATATAAAATATAATATAAAATAGCTTATAATATAAAATAATATTTTTTTCTAAGAATGACCAATTAAGAAATATGTATTTTAATGAGACCAAGTCAGTCTTACTACACTTGTAAATTGACATTGTACTTTACAGCTCTTTTTCAGGGAAGCATTTTTTCTGAGGTCTATGCAGACAAAATGGAAATTGCAGTTTCTGATTTTTTGGAAATTATAATTATTTTATTTTTTGTCTATATTCTGTTCATTTACTGCTTTCATAGTCTTTTTAAATCTAGTGTAGGAATGCTATGACAAATGAGAGTATATCATTTTTGAAATTACTTAAACTTCCATCGACTTTTGCATTAAATGAGAATATATGCTTATTTTCTGTGTAGTGAAAAATAAGTCATGAATTTTACTTTTCAAATAAGCAGGTGTTTAAAATTTATTAAATCTCAGACCTTTGTAAGTGCAACAGTTCATTATATCAGTTTGTCCACTTTCAGTGAGTAGAGGCTTTTCCTGCCCTGTATTTTTCTTTTCGGTGCTTTGTTCAGTGCTGATCTTGAAAGTCTTTGTGCAGGATTTCTTAGGATTGTTTTCTTTCTTATTTTGCACTGTAGTATTTGAAGAAAGGCTTGGTACTTTTTACCAGAAAAATAAATGTTTAATTTGATTCAATATCTCATTGCCTTTATTTTTTGATCTTGATTGCATTTTAGTGAATAAAAGCTGCAGGAAAATTACAGGAAGTATAATCTTTCATTTGCTGATCTGGATCATCGATGATCATCAGCAGTTTCACTCTTAGATTGTACTGTCCTTTCCAGGACAAATTCTAGATTGTATAAATGAACATTAAGTCTTTAAGGTATTGTTCCTTGAATAGAAAGAATGACAAAGTGAGTTATAATTCAGRAAGCACTACAGGATAAGGTCCCCATTTGAAACCACTTTTTCAAGCAATTGCCACTCATTTTCTGTATTAACTAAATGCTATACTTCCCAATTTTCTAAATGGGATAAATAATTTCAACAGAAACAGCAGCAATGAAAGCTATGATAGAATTACAGTACCTCTGACTGGCTAAAAAGCTTCCATTCTGCAAGTAAATTGCATGTTTCATTAAGCTTTTTTGTCAGAAGGTTTGTGGGCGATCTTTTAAAATGAGCAGAATGAGATATTTAAGAGCTGTCTGTGCAAATGCTTTCAAGAGCTACTTGTTTGTTTGTGAATTCACACAAAGCTGATGAATGCTGCTTAAGCCTCATCATTAGTTGTCACTTGCATAGTAGTTTACATCTTCCAAGTGCTTTATAAACGTAAGCTAATTATTACTTGCCAAAGTATTGATTAAATTAAATGTGTTGTGGAGGAGCTGGAATGAATATCCTTTAAATACAGTAGTCTTGCCTGTCTGTAGATGGTACTGCTGTTGAAACACATCAGCTCAGTTTATAGCAGCTATGAATACCTTTCATTTATTTTTTAAAACTTAAAATAGATTTTTCTGTTCTCCTTATCTGCCCGGGACTTGGCACYGGAGCTCCAATTGCATAATACTTTTTCAAGCAGTTACTGGAGATAGTTCAGTATTAGACTGAGAAAGCACTGGAGGGGCTCTCCCTTGCAAAGGGATCGTCCTTTCTGGCATACACACTGCTGAAAGGTTGGATTTTGCAGAGGTTATTTTTTTTTCTGTATTATTTATAACCTGACATATTTCTGTATTATTTTGCTAAAGTTACTTTGCTGTGTTGTGCTGCCTTTCAGGCTTTCCGCTCATACATCTTTCCTTCTATTCTTGGCTCTGGCTCCTGGTAGCAAGAAGTCTTTCCCRTATATTAATAGATTAAACCAGGGAGCATTCCTCAGATTTGGAGCGTTCTAATTTGTACCCTCAGAACGGTCTCTTGGCCTGCACTGCTTTACAATTCCTGAGCATTATCAGAATGCTTCAGGCACTGGGAATGTTTTGGAGCTTGAGAGAACTTTCGTGTAGATGAAAGCTGTTCCCTGCCAGCTGGCTTCGAGTGAATGGGAATGTTTCTGGGCACTGTTTCATTTCCTAGTAGAGATGTAACCTGAGATTCAGTAGTTTCTCCACCTGCGCTGGGCCTTGAACTATATTACACAGCACATAATTGAATGTTTAAAAAAAAAAAAAAAAAAAAAAAGCCCAAACTAATATCTCTGTAACCTTAAAGAAATGGAGATGAGTTTCTTCTGTTTTCACCTCCATTCAAATTTGTAATTTCTAAGTGCATATTGGTTGTTTGGTGGAGATTAAATCCTGTTCTTCTCAATTCTGTCTTCTGTGTTTATTTCCTGTGACTCTGTGAGAATGCCCTTCAGCAGGAGGACAATTTCAGAGAATCAAAGCTGGAATTTCATCTTGGAGTAAAAGTGTTAAATACTTTTATTTACAAATTCAAGGTCAGACTAACAACACWAATTATAATCCTGGTGCTTCACTGGTCATTTCAACATTTGTCTGCCTTATAAAATGCATTTTTCCACATCTCTGTCAGGCCATCTCAAGAATGTTAATTTGCCACATTTAAGACCATTTTCAGCACAAGATTTCTCCATAGTAAGAGGTTTCCACAAAGGTTGGCTGCAGTCACAAGAAGTAGCTTTTATGACAAGAATTAGCCAGGTGCTATTGCTTGGACATTTGGTTTGAACAGGATGTTCCTCTAGTTAAAATATCCAGTGGCCTTCCCATCTCGAGCCCGTTGGACAGGCAGAGTAAATTTATAGTAGACTTTTATAGGAGCCTCCTATAAAAGAACTTCTTTCTATTAAGAACTTCMCTGGACAACTTCTCTCTTGGCTACATGTTTCTGTTGCAGACCAGTTTTTGGCTACTGACAGAGATCTTGACAGCAGTTAATCGGCTCTGTTCCATTCATGGTAGCTGAATGGTAGTTTCTCGTTCTGTGCCATGGCTTTGGACAACGTTCATCCAGTATCCATCAGCGAGTGGGGTGGTGATGCTGCTGCAACATGTTCTCCTTTGTTCTCCCGGATAATGTACATGTTTTTTTTTTTTTTTTTAATTTTACCTTCTCTCCTTGCATTGATGTCTATCTAGGTGTGTTAAGATCTTGAGAATCAAGGTCACCAGAGTTTCTGAAAATTGTATCTTAAAAGCGTCTTTGCCTGGACATTCAAAATCATCACGTGCAGGTGGTGCCAAATAATGCTGCTATCTTTGTATCAGCAGACAATGTGATGAGAGATCCTCCTAGAAAGCAGCTGGTCTGATCTGTTTCGTTAAGCTTTGGATTCATCTCTCCATGATACATCTACCCCAGGTTCAGAACAGTAACAGTGCAAAGTAGGTCAGCTTATGGRTAATATGAGGATGTGGGATGATATCCTCAGAGCTGTATTTTAAACTGGGAAATTTCCTGAGGTCAACCTGACATTGATAGTTCCTTCTGCTCCAGAATTCTGGGGAATCCATTTTTCTTTGCCTAATGAGGAAGTTTGGCTWGTGCTTTCTTCTGGGCTTATTTTCTGCCTGGAATCATCTGAGAGATAAGAAAAGATGCAGTAATAATAAATCTGTTAGATAAGGCAGTTATTCCAAATTCTTATGAAGAGCACAAAAACGATCCATTTATTTCCATATTTTCTTCAATCCACTGTCTGTGTTTCACTTGCCTTCTTGCACGGATGCTGCATGGTTCTTGTGACGAGTGCACATTCACTAGTCTTTAGTGRTAAGTATCCTAACTGCAATAGGTCCATCTTGTGTCATCCTTCTTCCTCTGAAAAGGGCAGGTCTCTCTCAGGCTCATGCTGAAGCAGGTATCCASCTAGACCAGCACTCAGATATCAGCTTAAGTTCCACCTGTGTCATCGTTGCCCTTCACAAATACCTGACTCTTCAGTCAGATGGGAATCTTGGCAGTTTACGCTTTCTGAAAGGTTTTATTTGTGATGCAGTGTTCAAGGTGGAGCATGTCTCAACACAGCAGAAGACATCTGTAATTGTTCTGCGCATTCCAATCAAACTCTTATGTTTCTGTCACCAGTTAGCCCTAAAAATATATATGGACATCTCTGTGTACACAGTCTAAACACTATAGAAAGCGTGTTTCAGTGCTAGATGCAATCCTGTTAGTGATACTGCACTGCTCAAAATCAAGACCTTTTTCTTCCAAGCTTGGTCTAAAGCATATTCATATGCATTTCTCACACTAATATAGTTCATCAGTACTTTATACTGAATGCATGCAAACTGCATAGGCATGCTGTTAATTTGTGAGTTTGTTTTCTTTCAGACTCTGAAAGCGTTTGCTTGTGGGAGATAATTTGGGGAATGTTCAGGCTCGTTGTGATTCAGTTATCTATTAGCTTTATATTTCATTATTGAAACTGGTAGTTAAATTACTTAGGTAAATATTTTGTAGACTAGTATATATTTTTTTGAAGAATAAACACAATATTCCAGCTTCTTTTGTTTGTTTCTTTAAGGGAGAGGAGATGGCATAGTTCAAGTAGTAGTAAGATTGTGGGCCTTCCTTTTTATAGAGTTTAATACAAATTCTGACCATCTGAGGATCAACAAAACCTGTTTCAATTGGTCACCTCGTACTTTGAAATTGAAGCATGAGGTATATTTTGCAGGGCAAGATTCAAATTTATTAATGCTTGGTTGTGGTAAGGGTTTGTATAATATATTTTGAAAGTCTCCACACACTGTTTATTGGACTAGTGCTGCAATCAAGTCAAAAATCATATGGCTGTAGAGAGAGATTCTTGTGTTATGCCCAGAAGACTGAAATAAAAAATGGTAGTAGAGAATCGTGGTACTACTATTTATGCTGTTTTACCCTTGAAATAAAGACAAATGGAGATACTCAAGTGAGCATCACATGGAGAGTCCTAGCAAGATACTTTTGTTTAACACTGGTATTTTAGGAGTCATTCAGTGACTTGGAGCAGGAGTTGAGGTGGCTGCAGCCTGTTCATCGGTGCTGGTTTTGGTGTGGCTGGTAGGTCCCAGGTCACACGTTGCAAGAAGGCTCCGTGTCCACACGGCCTCTCTGCCCGGATCAGGACTGCCTCAGGAAAAGCCTCCTCACGTGATTGATTCTGCAAAGACATAGAAGAAAGATCCTAGTGCAGATGATGCTTCATTTGTATTCGATACTGCCTTGCCTGTGCATGACAAGTTCATGTTTAGTCTCGCTAGTTTTTGGTTTTCACATTTGAGTGCCAAACTCCAGTCTGCTTATTTGGGGGCAGGGTGAATTAGTAAACATGTAGTCAGAGTTGTGCTTTTTTGGTAGCTCGGTAGGGAATTTTTTAGAAAACATTGTCTAACACAAGCATCTTTAAAAATCGGTGATTTTTCAGAAATATTTCAGTAAGCATTATATCTGTACAGTTCACTGAAGAAATTATCCATAGAATTTTGTCAAATGGACGTTAGTCCATGTGCATTTTTCCCTGAGCATGTTACAAAACATACTTTGTCTGTGGCGTGCTAAAAAAATAAGTCTATTTGAATTGCAGTCTTAGGTTTTAGCTTTGTTCAAATATTGCTGTAGGTTTTTTTAAAGAAAAAAATTAAAAGCTGGATCGTATTAAATCTTCTTAATAAGCAAGGCTCCCTTCCACTTAATTTGTGCCTTTGTTGTGGCTAACACATAATTTGGTGTATAGGTTTTTCTGTACACCATTGATAGAATATATAAGCTTGTCATCCTAGTGTGCTGGAAATGCTACTCTCACATCAAGTGTTCCTTTCTGGTTTTGTATGTCCTCACCTGCTCCTCACTGTAAATCACTGAGATGTCAAGAGCAGTGATTAATTAAGCTGCACGTGCATGTGCTTTTTTTTCACCTGTCAAGCGGGAAGAAAACTTACTATAGTGAATTGTGCGATGCTGTTTAATTCAGCTCTTTCTGGTCTGAGTTCGGAGGTTTGCAGAAATATTTTCCAGGGATGTTTTTGTATCTGCAAAGTGTCACGGTTTGGGAGTTGTAAATAGCCCAAGTCACGCTAAAGGAAGGACCGTGGTGTAGTCATATTGGTACATAAATACTCGTGGTCCTGAGGTTGTGTTTTTMTGTAATGCTAGCCAAGACCGTACTCATTAGAATGGCATTAAACTGGGCTATTATTTAAATAAACCTATTAATACTCCATAGCTACCGATCAGTTTCTTATYTGTGTGTATGTGTTGTAATATAGACATAATTTTATTGGAATTGGGAAAGCTTAGATGTTTTTCCACACTCTTTTGGGGCAAACAATGAAATTAAATTGTATAGTGATCTTAATCTATTCTTAAAAGGGCCTGGCAAGGAAGATTACAAGGTAGCTTCAGGTTTTGAATCAGTTTTGCCATTGGTTTAGCAGCGGGTGGGCAGGCAGATGCCTGCTCAGAGTAGAACCTATTGCCATTTTTCACCATTGATAGAGTAGCCTTTCAGAGTCAATGAGCTCTGTCAATGTGAGCTTGTCAAGGCTACAACTTCATAGACCTGAGAGGCGGTTTGAGAGGTCAGCCCTTTTCAGGTTTGCTGTGATGCAAATGAACTTTAATGCTTAAACAACTATTGGAATTTTTATGTCTGCTCCTTGTTCTTTTTTCTTCACAAAGTCATTGACGAGACATTCAGTGCTTTTTAAATTGGAAGTTGCATTGTGCTAAAGACCTAGTACAGATTTACGGAGGGCTGAAAGCAGTTAGATCATGTTCTTTTCATGGTGCGATTAGAATCAAATCGATTTCCCTACAGCCTTCAGCATTCAGATGGCAATTTTAACAAAGCTTGGGGGCTAGACAAGGGACAAAACGACTGAACTGAATGTTAATTACACTCTGCAGCCTTATTTTCTTTTGATTTGGAGCTGACTGGCAACTAAATTAACAAAAGTGTGACCATAACTGCTGCCCTATTTTCATTTAAAAGGAGAGCAGACTCTAAAAGGCTATCTTTACAAAGAAACAAGTGAGGTCTGCTGATTATTGTTAGAGGGCACTGTCTTTAAAAACATAATAATAATAATAACAGCCCCCAAACTACTCGAGTCCCCAAAGCGCTGCGATAGATTAGGCCCTGCCGCTGGGCTCCCTGCACCCTCGGGCGCCCTGCCTTATGCTTTTTAAAACACACCGTAATAAAAATCCAATGCCGCGACTGCGCCCCGAGAGCACTGAGCTAATGTTCAGTCACGTGGCCGCCGGCCCTCCCTGCCGCTCTGGCCCCCCAGCCGCTTCAGGCCTAAGCCAGGCAGAGCGACCGGCGTTTCAGAACCAAAATTCCGCTATTTCATGGGACGGTAATAACCGGCCGCCTCATTTTTCCTTTCTTCAGGCGCTCTTGTTTGTCGAAATAGCGTTTATTTTGGTTTAAGCTTCATTTACAGTATTTGTATTTGGTAGCGGTGCCGCGCGGTGCTTTCCCGTCCCTTCCCCTCACCCCTCCCTGCCTTGTAAGGAAGCTGCAGCTGCACTAAGTTGTATTTGATCCTTGTCATTGCTCCGTCCTTCTGCACCTGCAGCTCTGTTGGTCTCATCTTAACACCTGGCACCATGAATTATCCTCTTTTTATTCCGAGGCAGTAGCAAATCCCATTTAGAGCTAAGCAGTATATATTCTGGCAGGCAAATGACCATAAATGTCACAATGTATTTCTCAAATGTAAATATAACTGAATAATTATCCTGAAAATGCTCTGAGACTTTACAGCGAAGAATGTCCTTCCTTAACACTAACATGCCTAGCCTTTAAAGGCTTTGAAGGAAAGATTTTGGAGTTCTTTGGCAAACGGAGGCAGTTGAAACTTTGGAGCTTTAGAATCTGAAATGTTAGATTTCTCTTTATATAAATGAGATTTTTTTTTCTTTTTATACTAATTAGTACAAGTTCCTATAACTTTCCACGCTTAGATTTGCCTCTCTCAAAACTGGATGTGAACATAACAAAAGGTTACTTTTCTGTTTGCTCAAATGGAGTGTTATATACGTTTACGTTACACAGCACTGCAAAATGCAACTGCTGGCAGCATTTGTCTGTTCAAGCAGCAAAGCAGCAATGTGCTCGGACCACAGATATTAGGGAGCAGCTTTCCTGCATTTATCCTTGGATCACTCGGAAATTGTTGTCGGAGATTTCAAAGCTGTAACTGCTGCAAGAGTGTGTGTGTAGGATGTGTGTGAGCAGCTTTTTCAAAGTGGTTGTGTATTTTTTCCACACAAGTTTGAAGGTGGTTATTGGCATCCCAGAAGGGCTTGTTTCTGTTCCTATTTAATAGTTTCTATTTAATGCCAGAGAAGTTTTGCCAGTGCTAGAGACCACCCTGTACTCAGTCACTGTCCTGTACCTCTCCCCTTTTCACACCAAAGCAGCTGCGAAGCAAAGTTTTTCTAAAACCAGTCAAGAGTAAAATTCTTTCTCATTTGTCTTCCAGACACGAAGATCGATTGAGAAGTTATTAGAATGGGAAAACAATAGGTTATACCACAAGGTGAGTGCCGCGGGGAGCAGCTTCGTACTGATGGAGTTTGAATTGCACAGTATGGAAACAGATGCTTTTGTTGAACGAAAAATATGAAAGGTGGACAAATGGGCTCGTCTGTGTGCTGCAATAAAATACAGCTCATTTTTCTTCTTTTTCTTTCCTCCTTGTCTAGCTGTGCTTGCATTGGAGACTAAGCAAAAGGAAATGTGAAACGAATAACATGATGGAATATGTAAGTTAAAGGGCTGTTTTGTGAGTTTCTCTATTAAATGATCATTTATTTTGCTTCTGATCTTATTCTTTTCATGATTATTAATCAGTAAAGGTGTCAGGAGCTTAATCGCCTGAGTGCAAGGATTTTCTACGGTTCACAGATGCATGGTTTCATGTGCAGGACTGATTTATAAAGTTATGAATGACTTGAAAACAAGGCTTCACTGTGCTCTGAAAAATAATAAATTAATTGCCAAGATAAAATAGCTTGAACATGTGTTGATGGAGTGTGAAATTTTAGATGCTGTATAAAGAATAACCACAACTTTGGTTACGCAGCAAGTCAGATATGGCTGTTTTATCTAATGCTAATCAAGTCTAAAAGTATGGAAGAAGACCTTTCAACCAAGCTGTTGGAGCTTAAGAAACCTTTAGCCTTTTCAGATTTTAGCTGCCCCTTACCTCAACTGTTTAGAAAGTATCTTTATTTCTGGTTGGTGTTGCTAAAATATTTTTGAGTCAGTCTCTGAAATAAACTAAACCTCCAGTCTTTGGATGAGATCCCATTAAAAAAAAAAAAATCCATATTTCGTAGAACTATACAGAGGGAAGTTGCATGCAGTTTAAAATGAATAATATCATACATAGATTTTCAGTTTATCTAGCTGGCTTCCTTCTTCCTTTTTTGTTGCTGTTTATATTTTCATTTTGAAAATCTCTTGACAGAGAGCAAAGGGTACTAAGTAGAAGGAAATGTAGGTGCTATATTTTAAGACAAAGTAGAATACGCAGAATTGCTTTAAAACTTTAAGAAGTTGAAACAGGAAGGGGTTAACTTTTACAAAACAAAGACTAACCTTTGAGAAACGTCTATTATATTACTTCTAACTTACCTGTACTCTTGCATTATATAATATGCAGTCTGTTCTTTGAAACGATTACACCATCGTAGCGTATAAAAATCGAGAGTGGTTAAGAAGTTGGAAATTGTCTTAAAATCCTTTTTTTCTTGTGTTAACCTTTCCTACTAGGTCTTATTTCTAGCCTTAAACATAAGAATTTTTTTAAATGCCCTTTTTAGAACTCTGTTCAATTCACTGAATAAGTAGACTTTTCATATCATTCTCTATTTTAAAAAAAGTTAATATAGATGTGTGGTAAAAAGAATAAAGTCCATTTCAGTATGTTGCTTTGAGCTTGACCTAAATGGTTTTTTTTCACCTAAAATATATATATTTTTTATATATATATATATATATATACTTTTTTCTAGAGAACTTTGTTGCATCAAATCTTTTGCAGCTTAAATTGAAGCAAAACATAAAGTGCTGGTTTTCAAATATGATGTGGAGTATGGCCAAATTGTACGATAACAACATTTAAAAATAAACATTCATTACTTCAATCAGATTTAAAGTTAGTTGAACTATTTACATTAGTAATAGGGAAGCATTGTCTCAGAGTTTTACACGATCCAGGTCTAARATTTTCTCTAATATTTAATTTGTAAAATGCCTAGTAAGTAGTCTATGACAATTTAATAATTTTTTTACCAAACTTTTCTGCAGCATTTTCACCTAYTTAATTTCCTAGCCTCTTTAAAGCTGCCTTTGATTTGTATTCATGCCTAAGTTTAATAAAAAATCATACCCTTTATTTTTTATTTTTTTATTTTTTATTTTTTTCCCCCAAAATGAGTGCTGTAAGTTAAGCTTTTGTCCCAAAGCGTGGTGCTCTGTTCACTTWAAGTTCTGTATCCCCTGCAGCAGATGCTGAAGTGCATGTTTGATACCCCGGCTCCTTTTGCATGAACGCAGTTGTCCAGCTTTGCATCGTCCTCCCTTTCCTTAGCCTGGCCTGTGCGCTGGGCACTGATGCCATGTAATCATCAAATGATCAGCTCACCTTTGCAGCCCTTCTGAAATCAAGGCACTTCTGCCTATGTGCAAAAATACAGCCTTAAAAACCTGATTCAGAGCTTCAGTGTTTCAGTGCTGGATTCACAGCCTTTTTTTCCCCCCATTTCTCAAGATGATGTTATAGATAAAAGCATTCATCCTGTAAGCACCTAAACTGTTTTCATCTGTCACATTAACCTACCCGCTAAAACACAACAATTCGATTTGTTTTGTTGTCAGCTATCASTAAATAATAGTTTAATTTATAACACATTTTACAGTCAAAAATTCAGTTTTAACTTCTTTGAAAGCCAAACTCCCTTGCGTACATAAAAGGCTCCGTCATGTTATCAGTKGCATTTCTTTTTAAGGGCTACGAGCGTGCAGCTGTATTGGTAGCTCTGTGATTCTCACTCRAGAGTGAAAATAGGAACGAGCGTTTTAGAGAAGCTACCTGTTAAAATACAAAGCAGGGCGGAGGTTGTATTCTTGGGTTGTATACTTGGAGTTTATTCTTCACTTTGTCCTGCAGTGTGTAGACAGCTCGCTAAATCAGTATTTAAATTGGACTCAGGACTTGAGGAATAATTACACAGAAGCACTAGTCAAGTGTCTTGTTAACTCCTTGCCACTCTTTCTGATACAAGAGCTTTGCAGAAGCTAAATATACCTTTCTATGGAATTTTGGATCAATAAGCATGATTTAGAGTCCTAAATTAAGTTAAAAATTTAAGTAGGATTAGGTTAATTCTACTTCAAAAAAAAAAAAAGAGAAGTAGAGGTATATTTGAAAATCAGCTTTGATTATGTTTTGCCTTTTGTTGTCTTAAATACTTTTAACTCTTTCATGAGTTTTTCTTAATAAAATAAGGAACTTTGCTAAAGATTGTTTACTGTTTAGAGCTTTGTTTTCTGCCACAAGTTAAGCTTAGTTTAATGTGATTTTCTAATTGTCTACAATTTCAGGAAAGTATTGTGATCACTGATTGGCATCCATTTTTCTTTTTCAATTTTACATACTTCCAAAAAGACAAAAAAAAAAAAAAAAAAAAAAAAAGAAAATGTGAATTATCATTGTGCTAGACTTCAGATAATAGGTTTTCTGCGATTTTCCATTTAATGTGTGTTTGTTTTCTTTTTATACAGGTCATCCTTATAGAATTTTTACCAAAGACACCGATTTTTCGACCAGATTAGCATTTACTTTATTTATAGAGACTTATCCAAGTATGTTGTCTTTCCAATGGTGCCTTGCTTGGTGCTCTCCTGGTGGTGACATAGCATTGGTTCTACAGACTCTTGTGGTGTTTGCATTCTTTTCTGTTTGTTTATTTTTTATTTTTTATTTTATTTTTGTTTTTTTTTTAATAAGAGCATGTCCTAAGTGCATTCGGTCAAACTTTGCAAAAGTCATTTCATGCACATGTTAACTACTACTTAAGTTATTACTTTTACTTCTTTGTTTTGTTAATGTATCTTGAGTTTCAAAGTCTTTTATATGTGTGCGCGCGCGTGTGTACATATATATATATATTACTATAAATACACAGCTGAAAATGGTCTACAAGTGAGCAGGTATTTTTTTACCCCAAAATGACACAACTGATTGACCGTACTTTGTGCAAGTCCTTTTAATTATTAATTTATGTTTTGGAAGCAACTTCTATGATTTACCAAAAGTTTTATCAGTGACACGTCAGCTGTAAATATTTTTGGTTTCCTTTTGGGATATTGGCTAGCCATTTCCATCAGGAGGGTGAGGAAAAGTTCTTTTTGAAACTGCTTTTTGGAACCCCAGTGTCACTGCATTGGTAGAAATCTTTGCGCTTTTCRTGAAGAAATCCTCTCAGCTGGTTCTGAAAAAGTTAAAGGTAAATAAATGAAAAATAGAATTATTTTATTCAGATTAGAAAAATCGCAGAGAGAATTGCATGCATCTGCCAGTAGAGCTCAGGATCACAAAAATATGTTAGTACTGCAGATTATAATGTAGCTATTTTAATTCAGGCTAATGCCATGTGTCAGCTTTATCTTACTGTTTACCAGATCCTGAATGCAGGAGTGCTTAAGTATTTGTTCCATTAAATTTATTTTTCAAGAAGATCTTTCAAGGGTATCTCTTTTTTTCTTTTTAAAGCCACATAAGCAGGAAAAAAAAGGTTAATAAGGGAAATCTTGAACGAAGCAGTTCCAGATGCAAATGGAGGTGCCATGTATCAATAGTAATCAAAGCAGGGTRCACTGGGCAACAGTGTCAATTTGAATGTGTTCGATAAATAGTTATTGCACCCTTACTTCTGCTCATTTTGGTTTACAAAGCTTATTTTCTGTATAACTGTAAAGRTTTTTTTTTTAACTGGATATATGATATATACTTGGGTCAGGCCAGTTGTATAGTGTTTCTTCTAGTTATATTTTAGTTATAGAAATTTTCACACATTATAGTTTCTGTATTTGCTATTCAATCATAATTTTTAAGTTTGCTTTTTGTCTCTGAAATTACTGTACATGAACATTAGTGTAAGCTATGAATACGTTCCCTATACAGCTGTGCTAGCAAGCAATAATGTGAATATATGAAAAACTGCTTAATATTTGTATGAATGACGAGTTGATACCACTACAAGAATAATCTTCTCTTTTTAATCTTTTAAATACAAGTTTTATTTCAAGGTAGTATATTACAGGCACCTTGATGCTGTGAACTATTTTTCTATGTCATCAAAGTATTCTCTGTAAAACCTTCTCTAGTGAGTATCATATTCCTAAATGCTTGATAGTAGGAGCAGTCTAGAAAGTTTTTAAGTTTCCTTCATCTAAACCCTCTGTATCCGTTCCCCAAATCATTCTTTGCGCAGCTCTTGTGTGGGGGCCCCTGATGTTTACTTTGAGAAAAGCTCAGTTACGCTTTTTGTAAAAGCCTACAAATCTGCTGCTTTGCTTGCTTGAYTTTATTTTTTTAATTAATGAGTATCAGTTTGGGGTTTAGTCTTCTGGATCCTGCAACAGTTTCTTCCCCAGAATAATTGGTTATGATTTTTTAATCAATTTCAGCCTCTTTAGTGTCAGTCTGGGCCTACAGTTAATCCTCGCCTCTCCCAGAAGTGTTAGTTACTGTTTTTGGCCAATTCCAGCCTGTGAAGTGRGCCAGGAGCCTTAGATTTGCTGGCAGCTGAGGTCGTGCAGGTGGGAGGCACAGTGCAGAGATTGTGCAGAAATAATAACTGGTAATAACATGATGACCAGAAATAAATGACTATTTCTTTGAGTGCCAGTTTCCAATAAAATAAGTATTGACTCATACAAAGCCTAGACTTTATTATCAAAATCCAAATTCTGTGTAGTTGACTATGTCGTGGCTGTAAAGCACAGAGTTTAGCCTGAGCTGATGACCCCAGCTTGTTGGGCAAGCTCTCCAGGCTGAGCTGTGTGGCAGCACAAGCTCCCTCTGCCACCTCTGCAGCAGATCCGAGTGCCACGGCTGCGAATTTGCTGCAGGTTAAGGACTGCAGAGAACAATTCCATAGGGAAACGTTCCATGTAAGTAATAGAGCTCTTGAAGATCTCGTCTCCTTTAGGTGCCTCAGTTGCCCCCTRCTTGATTTTAGTATTTAACTATAACTTAGACTCTGAGAATTTTACTGTAGGTGGCCTAAGTAGAACTTTTGAGCAAATAAAGTGTTAATCCCTTAGGAAGGACGACTGTCTAATTGCCTCCGAAAGCATTCCTGGTATTTCCCTGCAACAGAAAACAGCGTCACCTGAGCATTATCAGGCAATGTGGGAAAATTGCCGTATATTATACATGAATCCTGCTCTCCAAAATGTTACTCTCCTGATGAGGTAGTACACTCRTGTAGTGTGAATGTTATAAAACATTTTTTCACAACAGCTTTTGACTTTTTAAAGATTGAAGCTGAACATAGTAAAACCTGAAATAATCCATTTAATGCTTACAGCAGCCAGTAGRATTTTTCTTTGGTTTGGATTTTTTTTTTGTTTGGTTGTTTTTCTCCAAATGTCTAAATCTTAGTAAGACATGTCTTAACTTTTTATTTTTTTGTCCAGTTGGCAAAGTATAATGTTGAAGAGTTCAAGCAAGTCATAAGCTCTGTTAGGACTTCCRGGATGTAGGATATTATTTACATTGGACTAATCCATTCAGCTTCTCAGCAATTCCTGCAAAAAAAATGCTATCTGTTCCCAGTTTTCTTGAATAGTGAAAGTTAGTTACCCATTTGATATTCATCACTTCTGATCAGCAAATGATGTTAGTTGTGTTTGTTTCCCCTTGATCCAGAAGAACTGATGGTAAAGTATCAGTGATGCTCTGAGAATGTAAATTACTGCTTATAGATGCAGTGACCTTGCTTAGTCAATCAGCATCTGTTTCTTAACATGCTATATATATTAAAAAAGGAATTTTGTTCTTTTAGTAAGAAGTAGAAATAATTCCCAAGAGAGAATGAATTCTGTCTGACCATCCGTGAAGAATTCYGTAGAGTTTATCTGTTGTTGAATAACTCCCATTTGATGTTTACTCTGCGATTAGCAAATTTCAGCAGAGATTGGAGATGTTTATGGAGATAGGTAAGAGCTTTATAACAGCTTGGTAAGAGTCATGTTAATAAACTCTATGTTAACGCAAAACCAAAAATGCCCATGGCAAATCCAAAATTTTCCATGATATATAAACCATGTACAGGAAAAACTTTTTACAGTAGCTGGATTGTAAATTATCATCTCTAAATATAACAAATTTACTTTTTTAAAAAAAAATCAAGACTATTATGTATGTTTGCAATGCTCCAACTTTGAAGTGTATGTTTAGGTAAGAGAGTGTTTTCATTTTTCTGAAAATTGTTCTTTAGCCCTCATAGTTAAAGGGGAGAGCTTTAAAATACAATCAGTAACTGCTCAGAAACCAAAAGGAAAAGGAACTTGGAKTCTTTTCCTTCCCTATGCCCCTTCTCCAAAGCCTTAATTTTAAGGTGATCTTATTGTTTTGGGAGCTGTAGATTATGGTTTTGAGCAGTAATGAAAATTGTTTATAGACACACACACAAATGATAATTCTGAACGATTTAAAGAGACCTCTTTAGTTAGAGAGGAAAAAAAATCTTAAGCAAAGAAGATCCCTCTTGCTTTTAAGTACTCCAAGCCCTGCTATTAATTAAAAGAAGGATCATGATGGCACTAGGTCAAAATCCAGAGTATTTTATGTAAAGGAAATACTCAATTAGAGATATCTGAGAACCCCTAATGTCTTGAACTCACAGTAACAACTTAGTAAGAAAAAGTGATGCTGGCCAGCTTTGTATTTGTGGCTAAAAATGGTTATGCTGCTAGTCAGCAACCTTGTTTCTGCAAGGAAGACATCTCATAAATAAGATAATCACTTTCCCTAATTTGTTCTGATTTCTTTGATACTTCTTCATAAAGTCACATTGCATTTTCATCCCTAAAACCTAAGTGTATGATCCTTTTAATGCCTTTAATAGCCATATGTTAAGTAGAAGTATTAATTTCTCAGGGACTAATAGGAAATATGGAAATGGAGTTAATGAGCTGAATGCCTATTTGCATGAAGGCTTATTTTACAAACTGCACCCTAGAAAGCTTCTGATTGTAATATGCATGACCATTTTGAATGTTATCAACATACAACTATGGGAACTCCCTTCACCCTCTGTTATTAAGCTGCTGGAAAAAAAACAGATATTTTAGAATGGGTTAGGAAGGATAAARGAATTCTCGCTAATTTGGATAGTGAGAATGAGTATTTCTAATGGTGCTTCCTTATTCCTGTCTTTGTTCTTCTTATAAAGCACTCTCTGCAGGCTGGATGAATGAGGACATTCTGGTAATGGGAAAACAGTATCATTCTTGCTAGGAAAGTAGAAATCTTTCAAGGGGAGACGTACTTCAAATCAAGGACTTTTGCTGCTGAAAAGCTCGTGCATTTGTTTTAAGTTARCTATAGGTAGCCAGTCAGGTTTGTTTGTTAGCAACAGTGTTTTCAAGTTTATCCTTTTTTAAAAAACATAATTAGATTGCATACTGATGTTTCTGTCAGATTGGAATAAACTAGAAATCTGGGKTTTTTTTTGAAAAATTTAAAAGAGAAATCCCTTCAAGGTACTTGATGCAGTGATGCTTCCCCTGCTCTGTGTGTATCTCCACCACGTGACATCTGGATCAGATACATTTTATGAACTTTTTTTTTTGTGGAATATGTTCTTTTCAGAATTCTTCTGCTTTATTTAGATCATTAATATTTCATTAAGATTTGTTTCTTTGAAAGAGATTCACAAATGCTTGACCCCTGGGAATACAGCAGACCATTAGGAAAGATACAGTGAAGCAAAGGATGAAGCATAGAAAGTAGGAGAAGCAACATCCAAAWGATCAAACTTGGCAGTTTAGCTGAAAATTTAGCTGAAAAAAATTGTGTGATGGAAAATAATTGAATACATTGAATGATGARATTTAAGTAAAAGCTTGCAATCCGTTTCAGTTCTTCTTTAGACTTAATCTCGATACAATTTTGAGTCTAACGAGTGTCATTTTGGTTGTGCCCTAATGGATAGTTCTGCAGTTCTGCAGATTTTAGGGTGAGCTTCCCTCTTAACTGAGCATCTTCTAGCTTTAAAATATCCGGACCAAAAAGGAATCTGAGAGCTGCACAGCGAATACAGAACGGTCTTTTTTTCTGCGCTGGAGCCTGTAATGCATAGCTAATTGTTTCCAAAGAAAATTCTTGATTTGTCCAGACAGCTCCTGTCAGGTGACCATATATTTAACACCCAGGAATAGGGTCCAGTTAGGATAACTTAAGTTCAGGTAAGTTAAATAGATTTTTGTAGCTAGCTGTAACTTTTATTGAGAGGGGAACTGTTTAAAAATGCTCACTTTTGGAGGGCAGATATTTCTTCTTAATTGAAGCTTTCTTTTCTTTTCTGTCTTTTTTTTTTGTTTTTGTTTTTCTCTCATTTGTAACTTCATCACTAGAAGTTACTTTGTGTCATATCACAATTAGGCTTGGTAATTATCTAAATATTTTTTCTATTATAGTGTTTTAGATTTTGAGTCCATTTTCTAAAATATGTTCAGAAATAATAATAAAAAACTGGTATCCTGATGCAATATAGTTGATATTTTACCTGTGTCTGTTCTAATTGGTTTCATTGTGTCAGTACAAAAATCTCACTCAAAGACTAAATGTTGATCTCTGATCTTTTGTGTTTGCAACGGGCTCTCTAACATTTTAATAGGTTTTTCAGTGTACATATTGGTTAATATTGCCAGTGAGCAGTTTGGTTCAGTGAGAGTTCAAGGAACACAGAGTAGTTACTGCTTTGAAAAATGGAATTCTTGTTTCCATACGGACTGAGCATGGCAATGAAAACACAAAATTAATTCCAGACATAAATTAGAAAAAGGATGAAAAAATAGCAGTGCCTAAATGTTGTGTGCTAAATTAGCCCTGTGTAATTCATGTTGCTTTAAAAGAATTTGTAGAGAATTGCATTGGACTRTGTGTATTTAGGAAAAGCCTGATAAAAATATAAAGCAGTAACCAAAAAAAATCACTGAAATCATGTTATCTTGCAAGTGAGCAAATAAGCATAATGTTCTGGGCTATGCTGAAAGTCCATTTGAAACAGCAAGTACATAAGCAATAATTAATCCTAGAGCTGAGTGTTAAGGAAGCTGCTGTTTGTGTGCGGGGAGCCGGTGGCGGTTCTGTSGATTGGGAATCTCCTCCAATAAAGTGCTTGGGAAGCTGGGGTTGCTGTGACTTTCCCTGTTGTAACATTCCTCTTCGTGTGTTTTAAGTCTGGGTGAGAGACTGAAAGCTTAGAGGCCAGTACTGTGTTCACAGGGCTTTGGGAGGAGAAGATAGGAAGAAAAGGACTTTTTTCTTTGTCTTTTTTAAAGGCTGCACAATTGTAAATAATGCATATTTAAGAGTATTTAACCACATCTGCTAAATTACTGAAATCTATTGTTGAATTATAGAATATTATTTAATACATCAGCATTGGTTTTTTTTCCTGACCTGACCCAGAATTGGAATGCACTCCAATATGAAACTTTTTAAAAGCATTTTCTTAAGTTGTATGTATTACAAACCAATAAAATAATTGCAATCCTATCTATAAGCCGTACTCTTTTTCATCTATGTGTCATGTTAAAAATAGAAAATCTCTTCCAGTTAATGCTTGTAATGTGGAGGGGGGGGTGGAATTGGGTTTGGGTTGTTTGGGGGGCTGTGAGACTGTAGAGTTACCAGACTTAGGGTCTTTGCTTGTGTAAGGTGTTTCGAACCAGCTTTTATTAAAGATTAAAAGTCTGCRCTTTTAATCTTTTCAAAACCTAATGCCAGACGGATTTACTATATATGTTATTTTTATGGTTAAATAATAATGTTGAAGCTGCTTCCACACTTCTTTTTTACGCCTTCATGGTCTCGAACCGTGCATACTTTGCATCAAGCCCATGCAGACACCTCGTACTTGCAAAAAAACCATTCCCGTTTGTGCAATGCAAGCGTTTTTAAGGCTGTCAGCTACGAAACACTGGTTAACCCAGACGCGAGGAACAAAAGTAACTCCGTGCTCCCCAGTGCTCTAAAAAGGACGTTGATTTTAATCATGCACCTTCTTTTTTCGTGTGCGTGTGAAGCATTTTACAACTTTTTGGTTGTTCTAACATGGAAATCCAAACAGTGTCTTTAAAGGGTGTTTACGTGTGTGTTTGTGRTGCGTGTACATGTAAATGTCTGTGTATTTTATATGTATATGTATATATACACACAYACGCATACAGTGGGGGCAGGGGCAAGGGGGAGGCTTGCCCAGAGGCACTGGGAAGCATTCAGGGTGTTGTAATTTGCGCTTGCAAAGCGGTATGATACAATGTTGCTGAGCAGAAAAGCGCACGATAGATTTAATGTAGCCAATTGTGTACTTTTGAAAAAAAGAGTAACTGTTCAGTGTGAGTTAATTTTGGATTTTTTCAGCATCTCTCTTTTAGGCTTTGTGCCGYATTCTTCTAGACAAATGCGTATTCCATGTGGGCCACTGTTCTGCTAAATGCTCTCAGTTCTCCTTTTGCAATCAAGATTATGTTGCTAAGGAGATTTTGCTTTTATTGGTGCCATTGATTTGTGTTAATACGTTTTGAATACCTCTCAGTATTCTTCCGTAGACAAGGCCAAAAGAAAAACTTCCCTGAGTTTCCCGATTTACATTACAAACGGAGCAGTGGTGTAATGAAGCCGATATAAAGTGGGCAGTTGAAAGGGGGCTAAAGAAGGGCACTCAAGTGAGAAATGAAGAAATGTGCCGGGAGCGCCGCGCGGCCGCTGGGCCCAGCTGCGGCAGCGGCCCCGGCCGGCCCGCGGGGCCCGGCGCCTCCGGCCGCGCCGCGCAGACCACCCACTCGCCCGGCCCGCTCGCACCGGGGTGCCCTGCGCCCCGCTTTTCCCGCTTTTCCCGCTTCCCGGGAGCTGCGGGTCCCGTCCACCGGCCCCCTGCGCAAGGCCGCGCACCCTGTCTGAGGGGAGAGGCGGGAGCTGCTCCCGGCTCCGGGCCCGTCCCGCAGCTCCAGGCGCTGGCCTGTGGCTGCCCAAGTGGCCCCGGCCCCTGAGGAGAGGTTGGGAATCGCTGAGGGCTCCGTGGGACTGCCAGGGCTTGGCCTTGGGCTCTGGGAAGCACCACCAGGCTCCTGCGTGGGCCCGGAGCCCCCGGCTCGCGGCCGAGCCCACCCGCTCCGTACGGAGCACAAATACTGCACTTTCCTGTCAGAGACAGCCTGGAGCGCTGTCACCTGCCTCTTCCCGACACCCAGGTCATCTTCCCACACATCCTTCGTGCTCCCAGCGCGGAAGAGCCCCAGCGGGATGTTGGTCCTGTTCCCATGACCCATGCAGGCAAGGGTTTCCTTCAGCTCTTCCCCTCCTCTGCGTGTGCTCCTGACGGACCTCCCTTAAGGACCTGTTGGCCCTTCTGTAGGGAAAGATTGTCCAGAGAAGAGTCACAGCAAGAAAAGTCATGGCAAGAAAAGTCGGAGCGTTCCTGGCTTCCAGGATTTGCCATCATCGGGACCTTTAGCTGGTGGGGATCCAAACCCCGGAGAGCACAGCGAAGGCCTGGAGCTCCATGTGCCAACGAGGTGAAGGGTCTTTGCTGAACGTGTCTGTGTGTGTCGGAGCAGCTCGGTGGCTGCGCTGCAGACACCTAGAGATACGGACCCCAGAGAAACTTGTCCTAGATGTAGAAGAAATCTCTCTTGTTCCCCCCAAGAACAACAAGCTTCATCCCCTTTGTTAAAGCACGGCTGTAGGAATGAAGCAGCAGCGTTTGCATGAGGTTTTATTTCATATTTTATGAACATYTTGAGTCTTCCCACATCGTTATACAGCGGACGGTGCCGTAGAGCAGCCCCACATCACTCTGCCCAAGTGGGCAGAGAAAGTGATGCCCAGTTCCAGGCACCGCCTTGGGATTTGGGGGCTCCTCTCATGAAGGGGATGYCACCCAGAGCCTCGATCCTGCATCGCTCCTGGTGCCAAGGAACAAACGTGTCCCCACGTGGGAAGGGCCCCCTTGTCTCTTGCACAGAGCTCAGCCTGCTCTGTGTTATGCGCGGCTGGCTGTGGAAACGTCCCGCGGCATTTGTGGGAGCACAGCTTGCTTGGATTTCTTTTCAGTGTTGTTCTACATTGTTCAAGCCAGAGGTCTTCATTCTTAGACTGGTGTTGGGCTATTGTGTTTAGTATAAACTTTCATGCTCATGGGTTCTGCAGTGAGTAAGCCCTTGTCAGTAGGATGGGGATTCAGATTTGTTGTATAAATAGTAGCAGCATAAAAGCTCAGTGTCTGTATTCATTCTATATATAGCGTTTTGGAGGACTGAGGATATTAAGTGACGAATTTCTATTTGTGTGGCTTTGGAGATGCGGATCTTGGATGCTCATCTAATAAAATAGAGGAAAGCAAAGGACAGCTCTTCYATCCAAATTCTGCCAGTTTTAGCAGCAGCTCTTACTCAAAATTTTGTGCTGTCTGTATTAATTTCCCAGTTCTAAAAGAAATCCATTGTAGTGGGTCCAAAACCTATGCCCAAATGTCTTCATGTACTTCGGAGTCTTTCATACACTTTACAGACCTACCTTTTCTACCAGGCAGGGCTGGTTTTATATGTGATAATGTGCATTGAGGTTAATGAGGATAAGGCCAGAATCCCTCCTGCACTGTCTGCCATTGAGTGCACAGTAGAAATAAATTGAGRAGCAATGTTTCAAAATCCTCTTTCATGTAGGCTTTTTGCTTAGCATTCAGCACACAGCCACATTACATGATTAGCTGATTTTAATGAGCGCCCGCTAATCACTTAACGGGAAGTTTGGGGGAAATCTAGAAAGATCACTTTATATTTGCAGAGACAGCCTGTTTACATGGTTGTACCTCAGCTAAGGGGACACTTGGCATGTRTGATGCAGCCAAGAGAAAAACGGAGAAGGCCCAAGAAACCTTGAGGACGATTGGATCCAGCCCATTTTCCCTCTCCCCACAATGCGAGCTCTGATGACTTAGTATTTTAATTAATGTCAACCCTCACCRTCAGTGCTCATGGGAACAATCATTAAACCGACACAAAAACATTTTAAATGGTTGGCAACCTACCAGATACTGAGCTAAGCATTCCCATGGTAGAGTGGATGGTTTCAGAGCCAACTCTGCACTGGATTAAATACATTCCCTAATAGTACTGGCTTGAAAACCTATTATTTTCATGCTAAACAATGCAATATGGTTTCAAAGTTTTTCTATTTTAAAAATGTTTTTATATTTACTTCCCAACGTTAGTATCAATGTTATTTATGTGGATGTGGTTGAACTTTTTTTTTCCCCCCCCTACTATAACTTGTTTTTCTTTTTCCTTCTTTCCCCCCTTCTTTGGTTTCCTTGCTACTAAACCAAAACCGTATTTTCTTTCTCTYAGATAACTCACATGAGCAGACACAGCCTAAACCAACAACTGATTTCCTACGTAGAAAAAACCTTGCTGGCTGAGTGAATTTTAAAATTAGACAAGGTCTATGTGTGTTGGTTTCGTGTTATGTTACGGGTTTGCCCAGTAGGAGCTTGGTGGCATCTCGCACCGCCCGGGAGGTGCTCGCTGTCCTCGTCGCCGCGAGCTTTGCGTGCCAAGTGCCCTGAGCAGCCCGATCCCTCCCATTCCTCGAAGGCCGTTTCCCCCCTCCCATCCTCTGTGTTTGCTGTTTGCTCAAATTGTTTAAACATGGGGCTCAGTGACAGGCTATTAGTGCTGACTAGAGCCACACATAATGTGGCCACATGTTGTGTAAGCTTCACAACTTGTCTGCTAATTCGCCTCAGGCCTGACCTGAAATACCCTCGCGGTTCAGCTCGCAGCCCTCGCCGAGCGGGGCCTCGCGGTGCCGCACGTCGACGAGGTCTGGCCTCCGCGGCCAAACCCGGCCTCCCTTCCCAGCAGCCGTGGAGCCGCGCCGGCCCGTGAAGCGGCCTCGTAAGGAGAGGGCAGAGCC